>NW_027466829.1:5820000-6190000 GCF_046128005.1 Genypterus blacodes
CTACTGACATGTGAGAGGCACCGTCTCAGTGTCAGAGGTTCAGAGGTTCAGAGGTTCAGAGGATCAGAGGTTCAGACAGCAGCATGCACAGGCGGTTGATGGCTCCTGGTACCTGCATGCTCAGCCAGTCCTGGTGTCTCTCCTGGTCCACTTCCATTGGCAGGTGGTTCATCTGGGTCACCCACACAAACCAGTGGCTCTCCAGAAACCTGATCCAGGGACGCCACACATGAGAAACATCCTGGCTTCCATCTTGATCACAGTCGCTTTGTTTGCGTTCAGATTGTTTACCTGACAAAGGTGATGAGAGCCAGTGATCCAAACAGGCCGTAGAAGGGGAAGTAAAAGTAGAGGAAGCGAAGGTAGTAGGACATGGACCAGGCCAGATCCTTCCAAAGAAAAGGTCCGGATCAGTTATTTACAATCAGGAACGACCCTCTTTGCTTGCTTTTGTATTATGGGCTGTAGTCACAAAAGGCGACTTCTTACCACCCAGTCACGGCGAGAGATCATGGTTTTTATTATCTGTATGTGGAAATAAATTGGGATGAGCAGCGGCGGTCCAACTGGAACAGAAAACACAGATTATCCCTGTAAAGTCTTCATGATGTCATTACATTTACTCATAATTACTCAACAAGAAGCCATACCCAGAAAGAAGTACTGGTGCTGGTGGTGATACGGCAGGTGCTTGATCTTTTTGATCCCGTACTGTGGCAGAGAGGAAGCAGAGTTAGGATGAGCAGCCAGTGAGGGAGACGAGAGGCAGACTTCTTCTTCTACTCGCCTCCACTGGCTGTTTGTCCCCCAAAACAAAGATGCCTAACATGTTGACGTCGGGGTCTTTGCTGAAGATGTTGGGCTTGGCGTGATGCTGGAAGTGTCGGTGGTTCCACCAGTTAGCAGAGGCGCCCTGAGGGAGGAAACACTCTTAGTCTCTATCTGTCCAGAGAATAAAGTGCAGCAGGTATCAGAGGAAGCTGTGATACCTTTAAATGGCCCAGGACAAACTTGTGTAAAATGTGATTCCAGGCAGACTTCTTGAAGACAGACAGGTGGCCGAAGTCGTGCTGCAGCCATCCGGCCTGAGCCTGGAGGAGACGACCAGGGACAAAGGAGCCGTCTTCATTTCTGCACAGAATATCAGTCGCCGCAACGTTTACGTGACAACACAACAACACTTCCAGTTACCTGAGCGGTGGAGAGAATGAGGGTGCACAGCAGAGTCAGCGTCCATCTGGTGCCCCAGAGCCAGAGGATGATCCAGGACAGGGCCTCCAGCAGCAGCACCTGGCCGAGCTGCAGCCAGAAGAACAGAGGGCGAGCCTGGAACAGATCCTCCCTCTCTAACCGCCTGCGTAAAGCCTGGAAGTCCTGAACGATGGCTGCCTGAGGAGCAGAGAGAGAGAAAAGAGAGAATAACCGATTCGCTCCGCCTCTTGACCCCTGACCTTTGTTAATGCTTCCTGCTATACCCAGCCTGACATGTAACTGCCACCTGGTAAAGGTGAAGCTCATCCTCTCTGTCATGGTGCGGCTTCTTGCTGACAGTGACGGTTGATGGAGGCGATTGAACACACACACATACACACACACAATCTGCTGTTTCTCTACCACCTGACCTTTGACCCTAGCCCTACCCAGCACCCCCTAACCCCAGCCTAAGGTCAGACATGAAGCAGAGTGTACATACGGTAATTGTCCTCTGCTATTTGTGGAGATTTGTTCCTTCAAACCACAATGGAATTTGCTCATGCAAATAAATAAAAAATGTAAACCAAATGAAAAGCACCTTATGCAAATGATGGAGACATGAACGATGTGTCTGTCAGGTTTGGAGACGATTGGAGGAACACAGTGTTCCCTGGATTGACGTCTGAACACACACACACACACGCACACGCACACGCACACGCACACGCGCACACACACACACACACACACACACACACACACACACACACACACACACACACACACGCAATGTGCACTGAGATGAAATGAGATTTTAATGTAATACACTCCCGCACAGCGTTCCGTCTGTTTGTTTGGGTTCCATATTGGCAGAGGGAACGGGACAATCGAGTGCTGGAACCTCAAACAAGTCATAAATAACCAAACAGGTGTGTGAATGTGAAGCTAGCACTTTTCCCCCTGCTGCAGGTGTTTCTGTACATGATACCGGCGGCGTGATGAAACCTGAGGCGGGTCTCACGTTCTTGTTCCGGTCCTGGCTGGGCTCCGTGGCTGCCAGCTCGCCAATCAGCAGTGGCCTCAGGAACTTCTGCACAAACTTTGGATCAGGGTGAAAGGCAGTGAACGCCTCCTGTAGAGAGACGGATACACAAGCCAGCATCATAACACAAACAACACAGACATCAACTGAGATTTGTGTTGGACATGATATAAGAAGATAAGACGTTACCGTGGCGTCCTGCCCAGCATAGTGACTGATGACCCGAAGCCCCCCTGGGTGCCTCCTGGCCCACTGGGTGGTGTTGTACACTTTCCTATTGATGACAAGCCACTGGTCGTTCCTGTGGCAGTGCCTCTGCACCTCCTCCCAGGTGTAAACATCCCCAGCTGTCCCGCTCCTCTGCTCCCCCGGTCCCCTCGGCTCCCCCGGCTCTCCCGGCTGTCCCGGCTCCGTCTGCTGACCTCCGCCGCCCATCCTGCTTCCTGCCGCAAAGCAGCTTGACACCAGCCTGTAAAATGGTTTAGTGTCTCTGTCTCCGTCCACACCTGCGGGCGGAGGCTTTCCACACCCAGAGGCAGCAGCAGCAGCTTCAGCAGGCGGGGAGGTTTTAACCTGTTTAACTCCTCTTTACTGTAACCACCTGACAGATTGCAACACTAGAGGAGGAAGACAAAGTGCACAGTGACATCTTCACAAATAATTGATGATGAAATCTGATCACCTGATGCTTTTTGGTGAGGCAGAGTTTGGAGAGAATGAGTCAGGACACGCACTTCACACATACATATTTGGCTGCAGGCTTTAGGAGAGGGAAACCATCGGGATTTCGGCCGTGACGCGCCTTTAAAGGCAAATCATTTCCATGGCAACCTCTGCAGGCATTGAGAAATTTCCTTATAATCACGTGATGGGACATGTTACACAAATCACACACATTAAAATGCCACACAGACGAGCTAATGATGTTTGATGCCACTTAGTAGCGATGGCAGGTAGAAACGAGTAGCAGACTGCCCACACACACATACACACACACACACACACACACACACACACACACACACACACACACACACACACACAGGATAAAAATGTCAGACTTACATTCGTGGAATCCAGATCTCGTCTCTCTGCTCCTGACTTACTCACGCCGCCACGCAGGCACACGGATCCATTTTAAAATAGTACAGATCAAATCATTCATCCTCCCACCAAACGTGTGTGTACTTCACTGACTCACTCAGCGGCTCATTAACTACAAATTCCCAGCCGATCATTCGAGGGTCTGTGGGCCAATCCGCGCCCTGTAAACGCTGGACCACTGGCACCACCGAGCTGCCCATCCGAACGCTCTGCCGAGTGTGTGTGTGTGTGTGTGTGTGTGTGTGTGTGTGTGTGTGTGTGTGTGTGTGTGTGTGTGTGTGTGTAAGCAAATATTTCCATTTTCTCAATTATATTTATAGATATGTTCATATTCTGCCAGATTTTAAACACATATTTAAACACAATCTCTACCTTGAACGCTATTCTAAACAATTCAATGCGCTTTAAATACAGCTAGATTGATAGAATTACGCTGTTAAATTCCTTAAATTGTGAACAAACTGGGCCAGTTGTTGCTATTGTACAGTTTAAGTTAGGTGTGATTGAAAAAATTACAAATGTTTTATATTTTTGCGTAAACGGCTGCAAATACTGAAGCCCAAAAGTTTAATGTGGTCAATTTAATATTTATAATTAATAACAGATTAAGCTTATACAATATTAATGTCATTTTAGAGAATGTAAAAGTTGTTGCTGCAATACTCTGCCGGCCCAGCAGGTGGTGACAATGTACTGCTTTAATCATAGCACCTCAACTTTCTTCTCTTTAAAATCCATATTTAACCCTAAATGTGCTCTGGATAAATGCAAGGAGATATCATTACACTGCTAGTAATTCACTCAATGAATAATGATCATTTATGAAAACTTGAAGCTGTCTGTTCTACAATAGTTGTGAACCATTTAAGTCAATGCCGAAATCTGCAAATCAGCTCTTTCAGTTGGAGTCTGTTGGACCTGAGAGGAGCTGCAGCGTTCAGGCAGCACTCTGACTCTGAGGTCTGACCTGAGTCTGTTCAGTGTCCGAGTCAAAGTCACGTGGAAACTGTCGTCACACGTTGTTTTAATTGGCCACTAAAAAACTTGTTAACGCAAAATATCTGAAGTGTGACACGATCCAGAGCTGGAGTCCATGTTAGGAGCAGAAGGGGGGGTGAATACTGCGCTTTTAGTGATCTGTGCGCAAAATGAATACCAATAAAAGTATTTCAAATAGTTTTGATAGGAAATGTAAACATCACATTTTTTTCCGTGGAATATTTCTCGAATACAACACAAATCTTGGTAAACAGCATTACAGCGCGTAATTAAACACACACACACACACACACGGGGTCCAAACCTGCAAGAACGATGGCGGCGGGTAGTCGGTTTTCATTACGGAGCTCTGCGTCTGGAGAGGTTCACCCTACAGCAAAACAAGATCAGTGGAAAAGTGTAAACATCCGTCTGTACAGGTATATGTTGATGTATTGTAGATGAGTTTAGATGAAGAGCTTCTCCCTCAGTAAAACCAGTCTCTCCTCTTGGACCGACAGTCAACGTTTTCTGATTTATGTGCCACAGATCTGTCGCATCTAAAACGAGAAGCAGGTATCAGCTCTATTAAATATGAAAAACAAAACAATGGATGCTGACAGTTTGTTTAAATTTATTTATTTTCCATATTTACATGTTTTCTCTCAGGGTCTCTGCCCGGCTCCTCTGCCGCCCCAGCAGATGTTCCATCAAGCCGCATTCCTCCAGGATGCCCAGAGCAGATTTGAAAAAGCAGCTGACAAAAACTCCTAACCAAGCTGATGAGACCATAAGGAGGAGGAGGAGTCTGTCTGGCTTTGATCAGCTGGAGAATTATTTATATTTATGACATAATAATCAGTGTCACCAGAAAGCATAGAGCCCAGACAGGAAGCTCTGATGCCTTACCAGTAAAGTGCTCTGATGAACTGCAACAGGCCAGCAATGAAGAGATTAGTATCAATTCATCGTGGTTATACAGTTACCATAGCAACAAAAATACTGTACAAGCTTTACAATCCAATCACTAATAACAATGGACTGATGGATCCATTTTCTGTTTGAAGTTTGGCTCCATGAACACAGAGAGTGTGTGAATATGTAAATATTAAATCAACATTTATTCAGACATTAATCATCACTGATAAAACGTTCAACACTTTGATTTGAATCTGATGACAGAGTCCAGGGTCCTGCTGAGACCCTCAGGGTCCATCCAGACCCCTTATAGGATGAGATCTTCAGAAGGACAGGTTGATAAGCGGAGCTTCATTCACTTCGTTCTCCTTCTTGTCGTCTGGACTCCATTTGATGAGCGGAGAGCTCAGATCAATCAGCTGCTGACACACAGAGGTCACTGATTATGTTTCTGAACAGGATTCTGATCCCCTGCATGGTTTGATCACATGACGAGACGCTGCATGTCGTACCTGAGCAGCAGAGCAGATCTTGTTGGTCCTGATCAGGTCCGGGGTGTTTCTGAGGTCAATGAGGAGTTTCTCCTGTGGCTGCAGAGACGGAGGGGGAAGACCAAAGAGAAGAACCTGATGGACAGAGAGGAAGAGCGGAAGACAGAGACAGAGGGAGAGAGAGAGACGCTTTAACAACAAAAAGGTCGACCCATTTGTAAAATATGTGGGTGTCTGTGTGTGTGTGTGTGTACCTCTGTCACCTCCTCAGCAGACTTCACTTCTACCCGGTTTCTTTCGGGCTCTGCTTTCTCCCCACTCAGCATTTCACACTCCAAGCTGTCTGATTGTCCGGACTGTGGCGAGGTGGAGGGCTGAGCAAATATAGGCTCCTCCCCCTTTTCCTCCTCCAAGCAGAATGGCTGGATATCAGGGGGGTGAAAAGTCTCCTCCTCTTCCTGCTCTGAGAGGGCGGGGCTAAAAAGACAGAGGGGATCATTCATTCCTCTGATGATCAACATTTCCTTGTTTACATCGTATGTGATCATATGTGTTTCCAGGTGGTGGCGCTGTTCTGGTCTCACCTGCACTCTCTCTGTGTCTGGGCTGAGGTGGGCTGGGCTGAGGTGGGGGCAGGGTCACAATGTAAGCTGGGCCTGTCCAGTCTGCTCGGCGTTGCCATGGGGATGGAAGATGTCCTGCGTCTCAGTGGGGTGGGCAGGGCAGAAGGGCGCGGCGTTCTCAGCTGCACCACCCTGTTTCCATCAGCAGGGGTGACTGGAGGTCGTTCAGAGTTGTGTTGAAGACTACAGACATGAAGCAAAGGGGGGGGGGGGGCTTTTGTTTAAGATAATCTAGCAAAGTGATAAACAGAATCCCTACACGGCTCAGTGAGGTCTTTGTTACCTCTGCACGCTGCCTGCTGACATCAGCCTCTTTGACCTCAGGATCCTTGAGACATCAGGAGAGGAGACAACTGAAAAACATGGAGGAAGATCAGTTTCAATTCCATCGGCAAGTCAGAAAATGTTAAGGAAATCAAATGCAGACGCTGTGAGTGAATGATAGTTAATAATGAGCTCAGGTAACAGCGCCCCCATGAGGCTGTGTGCTGGTGTTACACACACACAGGTTTGGTTCCTCACCTCCAGTCAGGCCGTTTGCCGTGGCCTTCTGGGCGGAGCCTGGGTAGGAGGCGGTCCTCTCAGTCCCTCTCTTACTGGGGATGAGGTGGGGTAACGCGCTCTCTGCTCTCTTTAGCGGGGTGCTTCTGACCGGCTTGGTTCCATCCTCACATGGCTTCCTGGGCTGAGACAGAGACGAGGAGCGGCGTCCGCCTGCAGTGCCAGCTGGAGGAGCCACAGGGACACTGTAGACGGTGGAGCGGCGGGATTTGGCCGTGCTGATGCTGCCATTGGACGGCCGGCTGACGCTGGGTGGAGCTCGACAGCTGGAGCCGCTGACACTCACGTTCAGAGAAGGGTTCGCTTTGACTGAAAGGAGGAACAGGAAAAGGTTTACAGCTCATAGCTCAGGTAGTAAATCAGCTGGTAGCCTATGAGCTGTTGGCTTACCTTTAGGAGCAGGGGAGGCAGACAGGCTGGAGTTGATGCTGGACACGGAGGAAGAGGAAGATGAGGTTCTTCTCCTGTTCGTCACGCTTCTGCTCTGAGGAGTCAGAGGTTTGATGGTCGACAGGTTCCTAGTGATGCTCTGAAGAAAACACAGACGTTCAGACTTCATCGTGTTTAGTCTAACTCATCTGTGAAAGCCGTTACATCGTAATCACAAATATCAAACACTGATCTGTAAAGAGAGAGGTGTGTAACCTTGGTGGGCGGAGGCAGACCGCGTTTCCCCAGGCAGCTGGAGTTGAGGGAGGAGTCGCTTGCATCAGAGAGCAGATCATCCGCCGACCTCGTCCTGCTGGACAGACGAGCAGCGGAACTCGACCTGGAAGCCCCGCCCACCTGAAACAGAGGTAAAAGTTAAATAAAAGCTAAGTGCGATGCTGATCAGCGCCTCCTGCAGTCCATGTGTGGTAAGCCTACTCTGATTGGCCGCTGCAGTCGGCTCTTCTTCACCTCCGTCTCGCTCATCTTTCTGGACACAATGCTCTGTGCCGGACCGGACGGTTTGCTCGGCAGAACAGCACCGGCACACAGGCCAGACTTCCCTCGCAGTGAGCTTCTGAGCTGAGGTTTAGTTCCGCCCACTGAGCTGGAAGTACTGGCTTTGGACACAGCAGACCAAACGGCGGTGCGGTTTTCCTTCATGGCACGGCGCTGGATGATGTCAGGCAGCTCCTTCATTGGACTGTCCTGAACACAAAATGTCTGCCGTTTGATGGGCGTGAGCACATTAGCGGGCCGTCCCAGCACTCCCAGTTTAGCCGTGGCATCTTGAATGAACTCCTCGCCCACGTCCTCTCCCCTAGCCATCGCCGTGGCAGCGGCAGGCTCAGCTCTCTGCAGCACCCCAGCCAGCTGGCTTGCTTCCTGGCACACGGCCTCCAGCTGGTCTCCAGTCAGTGGACCCCACCCACCGCCGTCCTCCACCCTCACACAGCGCTGCTTAGGACAAACAGGACCCGCCCACACCTCATCCTCATCACCATTGGAGCTGCAAAGAAATCAACATCATCATCACCCCACTGTATCTACACACATACATGACCGAAATGTGTAATTGTACATGTGTGTGTGTGTGTGTGTAATGCTGTTTCCTACCTTCCAGATGATATTGAGACATCAAAGTCCAACTTCTCATCAGAGAGCCAGTTGAAATCTGAAAAATAAAAAAGATGACAGATCAGATGAGGTTCTTCATAAATATATGGAAAAATGCAGTTCACAGATTTGTTAACAAATGTAAAACTCAAATTCATTAAATAAACGCACACAGAAGTCTATGAACGATGAACGACATCATGGATCTATGAGCGCTGTCTCAACACGTTTGTAAAGTGAATGAAGAATGTTCTGGATTTCCAGCAGACAGAGAGAGAGCGACAGACAGTGATAAATAGAGGGACAGACAGACAAACAAACATCTCGTTAGATTGTCCTCTGCTCCTCTTACCAGTGTTCGCGCTGGAGTCCATCCCCTCTGCGGCTGCAAACATGCAACAGAAAAACAGTTTCAACTTCTGAAAGCGTCTCTTAGCTAACCTCCTAGTTAGCATGTAGCAGCTATTAAACGGCACCAAACCGCGGACATGAAACATGTAACATGTCCTAAACATGAAAACGATACATTCTATGGTTATAAATCAACCTGCAAATGTTAAATGTCAAAGTGTAATTACCGTAATAAGCGTCACGCTACCGTAAGCCTGTAAACTCGTTAGAATCGCTTATCTGCGCGTTAAATTTACAAAGTGCTGCGTTCACTTCCACGACAACATTTCAAATCTGTCCGGGCTTGGTCACGTGCCTCGAGTTTATTGACTGGCAAACTAGCGTAGTGGCGTAGTACCGCCACCCACTGGACTGGAGTGGAACTGCACTAATAAAGACGGGAATAACAAAAATTTCAGCTGGCACAATTAGGTGGCAGTGGCTGATACTTTCGCCTCACAGCAAGAAGGTCCAGAATGTTGTTTTACACGGCCGTCGTTGTCCCCAACCCCCCTACCCGACTTGGTTCATCTCAAACTGAAGCTACGACGAGTGTGTTTACAGTTGAAATGAGGGAGACAATGGTTCCAAAATAAACAGTGATTTGTTTAATTAAAGAACAAGACGACAAAATCAATCAAAACAAGTCTACGGAGGGAAGTCTTAAATAAATGGTCAGAGTTAGGGTTAGGTTGGAACATCTAGCGAATAAGTGGTCAACATTCATGTGGATATTTACAGAGGAAAATGTATTTATTCACTAACACACATAGAGTCTCTCTTTGTTTTTCCTAAAGTCTACAAACAAAGAAGCAAAATGAAGAACGTCTTGAAAAAACAGAAAAACTAAATTCAAGAAGAAGAAGGTTTGATGTGCGGTGAGACTCGTCCTCACTGTAAAAACAGTCCCCACATGTCCAACATTCCAGACAATAACTGATGTGTCATCTGCCGATTAAGACAAGGTTCATGCTGATGGGGGCGGGGCCTTCAGAGTGAGGTCTCCAGGCTGTGCAGGGGGCTGCCTGGACACGGCGGCAGACCCGCTGAGTTGGGCGGATTGAGAGCAGCCCTGGAAGCACATTCTTTATGTGTGGGAATGATCCCGTCCATGGTGTTGCTGTTGTGGTGCGGTGAGGATGGGAGCGGTGAGCGGACAGAGAACGCCATCAAAGGAGGCGGGATGGTGTCACGTTTGGTGGGGGGATCGTCCTCACCCTCTGTCTCGTCGATCAGGGGAATCTGCGGGTCCAAGTTCTCAATGCGGAACTCTGGGTGGCTCATGAAGTTGTGGATGGAGCTACGGGACTCTGGGGTCTCCAGGCCTTCGTAGGGGGACAGGGTGTCTCTGAAAGCATTCACCACCCGAATCTGAGGAGCAAGCATGGAGAAACAATTTCAACAGGACTTCCTAGTTGTTGATTTAGAATTATTTTTTACCAGTGCCATAAAACTACAAAAACAGCACATTATTACACCTGAGCAGCTGAAAGCTCGCTCGCCTTCTCAGTGAGCAGAAACACACATCCATTCTTGAAAGAGCCCAGCTGAGGGCCATGAGTGTGCTGCAGGTTACCTGTGTTTGAATGCGGTTGAGGCCACGGCACCACAGAACCTGCCCTCTCCTCAGCTCCATCTCAGCGTGGTCGATCTCGTCCAGATCCTTCATCTCCTCTAACTCCTCCTCAGGAATCTCCTCCTGCTGCGTGCCGTGACCCGCTGTCTTCAGGAACTTCAGCCGGCTGGTGGGGATGGTGGAGACCAGCTGAGGGGGGAAACCCATAGAGAAAATGAGGCCAACAGAGACCACATCCACTCTCATGTGGTGGATCTGTGACCTTTTGGGCCCTTGCACTTTGTTGACAGAGAAATCTTGTTTGGTTTGAATGCTATAGTTTATTGCTCTATTGTTTTTGTAATCTACACTGAAAGGAGGATGTTTTTATTGATTGAGGCAGTGTTTTCATATTGAGTGTCACAGGAGCTATAGGAGGAAACCCCTGTGATATCAGAAGAATCATTTGATCTCATGCTAAATAAACAGAATTTGAAGTTCCCAGATATTTTGGGGGATGAAGCCCCCGCCCACCTGGCAGTTGTTCAAAAGAGGTCTCACCCGAACCTAACCACCTCTGACCCTCACCTGTCCCCACAGCAGGCTGCCCACACCCAGGAAGAGGCACCACAGCCACTGGTCGGCGCTCAGACTCACGCAGCTGAACGGTTTGCCTCCAAACTGCACAATGACCACCTGCAGGAAGAGGGAGGAGTTTATTTTAGGTTGAACGCCAAACATCACCAAGTATGACTTCTGACCTCCCTGTACCTACCTGTATGATTAACGTTCCCATGACAATGGAGCAAAATATGGGGTTGTTGAAGATACCTTCAAAGACATTCCTCTCGCCGTGGATCTTACGAGCATTGATTTCATTGAAGATCTGCATGAGGACAAACGTGTTGAAGACAATGGTGTAGTGTTCGGACGGGGGGGAATGCAGGGGGGCATGCCTGCCACTGTCGATGTTAAAGATATCCTCGCCTGAGAAAAAAGGTCAAAGGTCACAGGCTTTATGGAAAAATCCCTAGAAGCAGTTTATGTGGAATCAATGTCTTTTACAGCAATAAGCTAGGCTAACCCAACACCAACTGAAACTGTGAGTGTGAAACAGGAAGCTGACCAGTGAAGAGGAGTGTGAAGATAATGGTCAGCTGATAGACGGCGTGACCCAGAATGTTCTTCATCATGGTGCGAGAGATGAGTGGCTTCTTGCGTCCGTATGGATTTCTGAGCAACAAAGCTTCAGTAGGTGGCTCAGTGGCAAGCGCCAGAGAGGCAAAGGTGTCCATGATGAGATTCACCCACAACATCTGGACGGCCTTCAGAGGAGAGTCCTGAAAGATACAACATGTCCACTGTCTGTCCAAGTGAAACAGCCTATGTGTGTGTGTGTGGCCTTCAACTCTCTCCATTCTCAGGAAAACACATGCACCGTGTATGTGTAGGGTCAGGGTCGGGGTCAGGGGTTGAGGTCAGGTTACCTGGGTGATGCAGGCTCCGGTGAAGGCCACCACCACAGCCACCACGTTGACGGTGAGCTGGAACTGCAGGAACTTGGAGATGCTGTCGTAAACGTTTCGGCCCCACATCACCGCTTTAACGATGCTGCTGAAGTTATCGTCTGTCAGGATGATGTCACACGCCTCCTTTGCCACGTCCGTGCCCGCAATGCCCTGTGGGTAACACAGCAGTGAGGACACCAGATCAACCTCACACTCAGATGCTTTAGCTCACAGAAATGTCCACTTTGATGACATCAGGACATGTTACCATGGCAAAGCCCACATCAGCCTTTTTGAGTGCGGGACCATCATTTGTTCCATCTCCTGTTACCGCGACGACCTGTCTCTGCTCCAGCACAGTGCTGTCGATGATACCTGCAAGAACGTCAGCACAGACGAGCTGACATACAGGTCTCACTTCCTCATTGTCTGTCTTGCTGCCTGTCTTACTCCCTGTCTGTCCCACTGCATGTTACAACACCTGTCTCACTATCTGTCTCACCCCATTAGTCAGTTAAAGCAGTTCCAACCTTTCACCAGAGTGTGTTTGTCCGTCGGAGACGATCTGGCGAGAACTCGCAGTTTTGGCCAAATTTTATCAATTCGCTCCTGTTCAATCTGAGGAAGAGGAAAGAAATCAAACATGAACTCAGACAAGTAAAGCCTCCCCTACAGGCTGAAGGTTCCATCACTCCCACACTGTTTCCAATGGACTAATGATTTAGTGAGATGATTCTCCTCCAGCAATTTGATGTTATAGACAGAAAGAAAGGCACATTTCTGTAGACGTTCACTCAGATCACTAAATGACGTCTCACCTCCCCAAGCTCATTGTGGATCCTCCGATTGAACTCTTTGCCCTCCAGACACAGGAAGTCATCTCCAGGGTGCAGGATGCCACATTTGGTGGCAATCGCCCGGGCCGTGTTGATGTTGTCTCCAGTCACCATGCGGACTGTGATGCCAGCCCGCTGGCACTTTCTGATGGCATCTGGCACCTTCAGAAAACCAGTCACAAAATAACTCACCGCTCAGGTTTACATGTAACAAGCAAAAAAACCTTTACTGTGTTATCCTGCACGCTGACAGTGTTTGTGACTTAGAGCAACGGTGCTGACGTACCTCAGGTCTGACGGGGTCCTCAATGCCAACCACACAAATGCAGGTGAGTCCAGCGACGATTTCAGTCTCATTGTCCCAGTCGGGCTCTCCGTCAGCAGGGTTGAAGTCTCTGTAGGCCAGGCAGATTGTCCTCAGACCCTCGGATGCCATCGGTTCGATCACTGTCTTCACAAGCTCGTTTCTGTCCCGTGGTTTGAACACTTTGGCATCACCACTGGATGTCAGAATGTTAGAGCACCTGGACACAAGTAAAAGGACAGTACGGGATCATGTGATCAACGGCCAATCATGTTCTTAGAAGCTGAGGGGCAGGCATATGAGAAGAGATACAACAAATCGGTAACATTCCGGATAAACTGGGTTTTCTTCAACCATCTCACTTCTTCGTGGTTTTGAAAATCGCTCTGAAAGAAAACTTAACTAAAATATGATATAACTTACTTCTTGAGCAGTATTTCAGAGGCTCCCTTGCTGAACATTCGGAAGCTCCCATCTGCGTTCTTCAGCACGGTGCTCATCGACTTCCTCACTGAGTTGAAAGTGTAAACCTTGAACAGCTTTTCCTCTGGAATTTCATTGCGAATGGTCTGGTAGTCCCGCCGTAGGTCGCGTGCAAATCCAAGTAAGGCACATTCTGTCTTGTTTCCCACTTGACGAGGCAGCCCGCCTTCTTTCTCTGCAGGCTGGAAGCAAGCAGGAACACACTGGTCTTCAGCCATCGATTATAATAAACCTTTACATTTCAGAGATTAAAAACTCTCTGTGTGGCTGTGATGAAAGTTTTCCTACATGTTATTGCAGTTGTTGATTTAAAAAGGCAAAGGGCCTTAGTTATTTCATTTCTTACCATGATCTTGGTGGTGTAGGCGCAGTTCACCCCAATGCCGAGGGCGAGTAGGTCCAGGACTTTGGTATGGATCAGGCCTTGTTCTGGGACATGTTTGTAAAAGTGTTCTCCGATGTAGGCCTGGACTACTGTCATGCGGTTCATGGTCAGAGTGCCAGTCTTGTCGGAGCAGATGGCTGTGGCATTGCCCATCGTCTCACAGGCATCCAGGTGACGAACCAGATTGTTGTCCTTCATCATTTTCTGAGGAGAGGATTAAGAAAACCAGATGTTATCCAGGTCTCCAGGAAGTCCTTTTCACTTTCTGTTTGAGAAGCTATTTAAAACAGGCGAGTTTCTAGTCTGCACTAATCTGTGGTACCTTGACTGAATATGCCAGAGAGATGGTGACAGCCAGAGGAAGACCTTCAGGTACAGCCACCACCAGCACTGTTACACCGATGATGAAGAACTTGACAAAGAACTGAATGTAAACGGGCAAACACTCGTTGACAAACGGCAGACCCTGAATCCAGAAAGTGTCCACGAGGAAGAGCGTGATGAGGATGAGGACGGTCAGACCAGACATGAAGAGTCCTGAAGAGACAGAAGTTCAGACAATGCCCTGTACTTAATAAGATGGAAATTACTACGGTCTCACTTTGACTTAGTATAGCTAGTGTAGCTTCTGTAAGGGTTAGGGTTGGACTTTGTTTGATTTCGTACCAGCTTTGCCGATCTGCACTGCCAGTTTGGTGAGTTTGCCCTGCAGGACCGACTTCTCCTTCTTTGGTAGATTTGGTTTTGTCTTCGCTGCCTCGCCGTCTGCGTTGAGTGGCTGCAATTCTGCTCCATCTGTGTTCATTCAGAACAGGAAGGAGTTTCAACAATTCAACTGATGTTCATTTATATTATACATCATATAGTTTATCCTTCATAACATCTTTCTTACCTTTCTTCTCTCTGTCATTTTTCTTACCTGTGATAAAAACAAAGATTACTATAACATTACAATGCCACAGGGTCTCATTCAGTTATTGATAACCTTTGACATTTATGATCTTTAATCATGTCAACACACTGAGTTTCCATTTTATCTGAGCATCAAATTAATGGGGGGGAAATCAGTGAGGTCACTTCAATATAAATCGGCTGATAAAAATGGCTCAAAGGGTTAAAGTTTAGGATTCTTACTTTTCTTCGCCTTCTCTTTCTTTTTCTTTCCCTCCTTCTTCTTTTCTTTCTCTTTCTCCCTCTTCTTCTTTTTCTTCTTCTCCTTCGCTTCTTCGTCCTCACAATCACTTTTGTCCCCAGCACCAAGTAGAGTGAAGATGATTCCAGTCTGAGAGTTCACACCTACAGCCATGACGACCATCTTACCAGAACCTTCCATCACGTGGGTACCTGGGGTGGAGAGAGACACAGAGAGGGTGTGTGTGTGTGTGTGTGTGTGTGTGTGTATGTGTGTGTGTGTGTGTCACAAATCAGTGGAGTCAATGTTGAGTCTGTTTTTATTCTGTCAGCAAATTTGGACTTGACTGGAGTCCAATGTGCGAGTGATTGAACAAGTCCACATGTCTATAACTTAACACCACACACCTGAAAGCAGCATGGGGTCTTTGTCCACCGTCTTCTTGACGTGGTCCGACTCTCCAGTCAGAGAGCTCTCGTCTATTTTCAGGTCATTTCCCTGAATGAGGACTCCGTCAGCAGGCAGCAGGTCACCTGAAACAGCAGAGAAACCTCACTTCATCATCTTCATCACATCAACACGACATTAGAGGAAATGATTGTGTGTCTCCTCACCATATTTGACCTGTGCAATGTCTCCAACCACGATCTCGGTGACATTGATCTGGACAACCTGTCCCCCCCTGAGCACTGTGAACTTCTGCTCCTGCTCAATTCGGCTCTGCAGCCCACGGAACTGCTTCTCTTTGCTCCAATCATTGAAGGCCGTGACAAGGACGACACAGACTACTGACAGCAGGATGGCAGCGCCCTCGATCCAGCCAGTCTCTGCGTCGCTCTCGTCATCTGCGCCAGCTGCTGCGTTCCCACAGTCTACACAACAACAATGTTATCAACACAATAAAACATCATAACCGACACCGAGTGGCAATGGACACACCCATAACATACAAGACACGCCCACAAACATAAACAAGGCCACATAATGAAAGACACGTTAGAAATGGAGGTGTTGGACTCACTTTCTCTGTTTGTGTCAGGGGGGCGGTAGAAGGACAGACCCAGAGAGATGACTGCTGCCACCTCCAGGATGATGAGTGTGACGTCCTGCAGGGCCTCCCACACCAACTGCAGAAAGGTTTTAGACTTTTTAGGTGGAATGACGTTGGGTCCAAACTCCGCCTTTCTCCTGATGATGTCATCAGCATTTCCATCCAAACCTAAAGAAGCAAAGCACAATAATGAATGAATGACTTATCACTCACTCATGCATTCATCCATCGGAATCTAACACACATAACATTTGTGATCTGAGGTCATCATAAAAGTAAAACCATTTACCGTCCACAGGCGAAGTCCTGAGTCTGGCACAGAGTCCCTGAACATCTCCATAAGTGTCCTGTATCCGCTTCACGCCTTCAGGTCCTCTGAGCTCCATGAGCGAGCAGAGCTCCTTCACCGAGCAGCTGAATGCTGGCTCGTGGTTTGCCTCGGCACATCGGCCATGTTTGGATCCACGGAAAGAGTTCTCGGCCATGTTGTCGTCCTCTAGGTCCACTAAGGCCTTCACAAAAACTCGGACTTAGAGCTGGACTGGAGATTCGAATCTGGACTGATGAGGACTCTGTGACTGTGGCAATAACACATGGATCAGGGTTATTATGATTAATATTCATAATGAGTGGGACAAAAACCATACAAATAAATTTGCCAACATTTGACCACATCAAATACTCCAACAGAGGAGCTCTGACTGTAAAGTATTGAATTTTGCTCTCAACCCATACTCTTTGATCCACAGTCCAGTGCCTTGCTCAAGAGGAATGGCATTAAAGCATTAAATTAACAAACGTTTTATACCCAGATCAACGTCTTGAAGACACAGGGAGAACCTGCAGAAAGTGGCAGAGCCAACAAGGGATTCAAACCCAGGACCTTCTTGCTGTTAGGCAGTAGCATTAACATGCCAGAAGTAAGGTTAATCCATAAATTATTGTTGATGTGACTAATGCAGCAATTTAGTGACGATGATGTGTCTCTCTCTCAATCCAACCAGTCAAGGCAGATAGCCGCCCACCTAAAGGGGAGTTTGAGTGCTGCTCATGGGGGAATGTTAAGAGTCTCTAACTGCTCTGCATCTAAAGCACCTTGAGTTAACCTTTGTTGTGATTCCATATGTGATGCTATAGAACTTCAATGTTGAGTTGAAGTGGACAGAAACTTTGTGAAAGGAAATAAAGTTACACATTCTTGCTTAAATGTCTCATATTAACTGTTGAACAAAAGATGTAGAAACACAGAAAACATAGTTTGGTTCTGATCCATGCTTCAATGAATCATGGAGACGTAATTTATTGTGATATTCACTGTTATAAATGAAGAAAAAGAAGTTTTCTGGAATCTCTTAATAATCTAATGTTGGAATCAACCATTAAAGCAACAATATGGATCTAGATTTGTTATGTGACAGAGCTGTAATCAGAGGACTGCTGGTCCCTGTTGGAGGTATGAACTGTGTCTCCTTTCAACATCCTGACGCTCCATTCTACAAACTTCCGCATTTGTGCTGAAATCATCACAACAAAACGACTGTTTTACATCAAATGTGAAAAAGCTGAACAGTCATAGAGGGATTAAAAAACACACACACACACTCCCTCCCTTCCTGTCCCTCCCCCTCTCTCTCTCTCTTTATCTGGGTTTGAGGTTAAACTCAAACTATTGCTGCACTTACGCAAACTTCCTCCATGGCCTCGTGTCAGCAGCACCTCGAGTCATAACCGTCCACACGTCCACAAAACTCAACAGGACGCCATGTCGTCCCAAAGAGAAGCTGCTGGTCTCAAACACAGTGTGACCTTCAGAGACGACAGCACAGCTTCAGCGCTGCCTCACGATTATCTGAGGAAAGCCTCGCCTAATCTAATTAGACAATTTGTGAGCAGCAGAGGGAGGGGAGGAAGACGCTCTTTACCACAAGGTACAAATAAACAACCACCAAGAAACACTTAGCCCCAGCAACCACCAAAGATACCTAACAACCAGTAAACATTGCCTCTCAACCACCAAGACAATCTCAAGCAAACAATTAGCATATCCTAGAAACCAACAACACACATGCCCGCACACACATACACACACATACACACACAGTCAAGCAGATTATAGCGCACAGTTGGATTAAGTGCTCACGCATGTATGCACACACACACGCACACACACATGCACCACTTCACATTTGTGACAAAGTGTTTTTGTCAGTGAGCTAGCCTGACCTTTGACCCCAGGAGGAGGAAACCTGTGCAGATTAGCCAGTGATTAGGCCACACCCCCTGTCCAGCTCGCCCTATCACAGATGTCTGCAGTCACATACAGAAACAAACACCTGATATTTGTTTGTTTTCATTATTTGGATTAAGAAACAAACACACCTGAACTTAGGTGGTGCTGCCCAATACTATTTTGTTTTCCACTGAGGTTTCGATAATATATGTAATAGGTTGATCGCTATCATGTAACACCATAATGTCCTAATTTCTCATTTTTCTATGAATGAACTTTGAGTGCATGTAGGTTCTCTTCACTTCCACCTGTTCCATGTGAGAACAGCAGTGGATGTTAGAACTCAGACGGATAACAAGACCTTATGAATGAGAGCTTCAGGAATAGGACAGACTGCAATACAGGGCCTGAGCAGCAGGGGGCAACATAACAAAATATGACCATAAACAATTATAGCCCTGAGTTTAGCCTGTCAGGGTAGCGGCGTCTTAGCTTGTTGACATTGTTGTTAATTTCTTTAATGTACATTTACATATTATTTTAGCAAATAAAATCTACTGAGTAAAGATTTTTTTTGATGCTCCGCATGATTGTTTTTTCATTACTCGTTTACTTTAATGTTCTTTTACTTGTTAAGAATAAATACAACAACATAAATGTACATCCACATTAAATAACTGTATGAATAATAGTCACATTCCCATTATTAATTTATTATAATTATTGAATAATTATTGAATAACGAAATATCACGAAACCCCACAAAAACAAACAATGATAACGTGGAGCTTATCAACGCTCTCTGTGATCATTACTACTTCTGACTGGTCTCGTTATTTGTCCTCCTGTCAGTCAGCGCGCAGGGAGTCACACAGTGGTAAAGATGGCGGACTGGAGAGGTTTGTTGCTTTGACGCCTTCAACTTCTTCATCTTTCGCACTTTAACGCTTCTGTTAACGAGTTAGCTTAGCTGCACTTAGTGGAGCTGTTGTGTGGATGGAGACAGCGGTGAGATGCTAACTGACAAGCTAACAGCGCTGCTAGCTGATCTGTCACTATTCTGCGTGCGCTTCACTTTTCGATTGGAGCCAGACACACACGCAGAGAGAATTACAAACAGTCACATGGGCGCAAGAGTTTAGTTAAAGAGTCGTAAAATGTTTTCCAGGTTGTTTGTTTGAAGGAAGTACTGAGGCAAACCTGTGACGTGTATGTATGTGTGTGTCTGTGTGTGCGCGCGCTGTTCGGAGCTCATTCACTCTCTTGTTCGCCATACATTGACAGTTGTTTACATTTTATTCGTCTTTTGAGTTTACTTTTTTTCTTGCGGTTGGTTTTTATATATTTACATGCCGGCATTATTCACGGACATCTACGAGCTGATCGCCTACGTGGAGGGGCGGGGCTTTCGTCCTTAAACGCTCCGCCCCCTGTCCCTCCTTATCAATATTTCTGATCAGGCAATCTAAACGCCACACGAGGGATTAAAGTGTTAAAGTATTATGTATTAGGATGAATCCTGAGCTTAAAGGTCACACTGTTTTTCTTGGGTTTGAGGCTGAAAGTCCACCAATACAAAGACATTCATTTGCTCTGTGTGTGTGTGTGTGTGTGTGTGTGTGTGTGTGTGTGTGTGTGTGTGGTTATGTTGCAGCATAAAGAAAGCACACACTCTCACTCTAACTCTTTGTGTCCCTGTTCATCAAAATCATCTCAAGTAAAGCGCCAAACGTGCAGAGGTCAGAGGTCATAGAGTGACGGTGTGTTTGTGGACAGGTCACAGCTCTGTGGACGACATGCTGGATGCGGACAACAAACGTATGACCGACAACCTGGCCTCCAAAGTCTCCAGACTCAAATCTGTGAGTACATGTTGTGTTGCTTTTTTACACACACACACATACACACACACACAAACAAAGCTACAAATAGAAATTGGACGAACCACGTAGCAACGCTTAGACCGTAAAAACATAAATTGGGGGATTGGACCGTTTATTAATCTAAGAACCTTGTGACCCCTGTGTGACAGCTTGCCTATGACATTGACAGAGATGTGGAGGACCAGAACCAGGACCTGGATCACATGGTGAGTCACTTCCCCATCTGCATCTGGTCTAAGTGAACAGTTTGTGTTCTCAATCAGAGTTCAAGGTTTATTCAAATGCAGGTCACCATAGCAACAGCTGTTTGTTATGACTCTTCTGTATGCCTCTTATGTATGGGCTTTGTTCTGCCATCACCTGGGGGCGCTGTAGCTCTGTAACCATCATCTGATCTGTCTTCTCTTCTCCTTTCAGGACTCTAACTTCATGAGTGCCACCGGCCTGCTGACCGGCAGTGTGAAGCGTTTCTCCACCATGGTTCGCTCTGGCAGAGATAACAGACGGATCCTGTGTTACGTGTCGGTGGGCCTGGTGCTCGTCTTCTTCTTGTTCTACTACCTGATCTCCAGAATCCAGCGCTGACCTGGAGGCACAGCATCATGTGGTCCTGAGGGCCCGACCGCCTTCTGCACCAGTGGAGAATAAAACTAACTGTCAAGCGTGGAAAGAAAGAGAGAACAGCTTGAGTGTTCCACTCTGACCAGCAGGGGGCGGAGCCAATGACAATGATGCCACTTTGCTTCCTCCGCTGGTGTAGCAAGGATGTGATTGGTGGATCGCCAACAAGTGGGTCTGAACTGTGGGACTTGGTTCTTGGTTTTGCAGGAATGTGGCGGCATCATTGAAAGTTCATCACCATGACGACGTATAAAGTTTGAGTGTTCTTCTCCCATCAACCACAAAACCTCGGCTGGAAATTGATCTGTCTTGATTTCTGTCTGTGATTCTGATGTTGGGATAAATGGTTTTTAAAAAGGGAATATTGTTTTAAATTTAGGTCAATATTCTTTCTAAGTTCTTTGAAGTCATACTGGCAGTGTAGACGATACTAAAGAAATGATACGTTTTACATTTCATAAAAATGTCTGAAGTTACAAATTTGTCCTTTTTTTTTTTACCTAGTTCTTAATGAATCAGTATAAATATTGTGTGTGTGTGTATATATATATATATATATGAAGGTGTTTACTTTAGAGAGATCAGACCAAAGATGAGTTCTGCTGTGAAACCAATGCGATTCTTTCTTACTGGAGACACACAGGGGCCAAAGCTAAGAAATCTGTTTAAAGTGTCTTTGTCTTTGAGCTTTTATTTCATTCAATACTATTAAACATTCTAAAGACTCCAATGAATTTAATAGAACATTGTGATCACTAATATGAATGAGTATTTCATTTCCGATGTCTTCCATTATTCTATTGATTTGGTAGCACAGATGATTTTAATTTAACAGCATGAGATGAGACGTCACACAATAACATACCATAAGATTAAACATGGAGGTGGTGATACAAATGTATTTATATTTATTATGAACTACAGGATCTGTCCAAATCATAGACAATAGTCACTGCTGATGCAGACACCAGCGCCCCCTGCAGTGAGTCATGGGCGCTGATTTGCCATTTAGGGAAATGAGACCGAAGGTATTCAAAATAATTTCAAGTCTGAAACCAAACAGGAATGTTTGACATGTCCGTACCTTCATCACCATGGAAACCTGCTGAGACGTCTGGCCTTGGTTGCATCTTTGTGGTAAAAAAGTTGCATTGCTCAAGCTGTTTTTTTTTCTACTTTTATTTTCAAATGTGAAACATGGAAACAAACAAAGCTGCCAAAACATAAACAAAACAGTCATGACCTTTGACCTGGGCCCTGGACTATGAATGAAGCTCCACTGACCTCAGTCTCATTTATGCAATCAGGCTTAAATCGACATCACCATGTTGCTGAGCAACAGACTTGTTAATCTGGAGACATAGCACTTTCATAAAAAGAGGGCGTGTGTGCAAAGAGGAGCTGTGTGTGTGTGTGTTCCATTTGTTATGATCCTATGTAAAGTGTAACAGACGTTCAGTCAAATGCAGTTTAAATAGAGCTGCATTTGATGAGTCTGAATATGAGCTGTGATCAATACTTCAGTGTCATCATGATTCTGATCCATGAGCTGCAGTGGTGCTTCAGAGTTCAGGGCCTTCAGGTCAAACCAGCTTCTGTTTGTGTTCGACAGGAAGTAAGAAACAAACATGAAAACAAAATCTACCCCAAAATCTATTCAGGAATTTGACTTCAGCTCTTTGATTCTTTTCACTTTGAATGATTTCAACATTAAAACGTTTGATTGCCTTTGTTGGATTTTACAGACGAAATCACAAATCTCTTTCAAAAGTCATTTTGTTTTGAAGCATCAGCGTTTGGAATCATTTTAATGATCAAATCATTCCAATCACTTCATTTGAACACAAATTATAAATCGGTTTACATTTGATAGTAAAACTTCTCTTTATTTTATCTTTACTTGAGATCAAAGTTATCGATAACACAGACGATTGATTTATAAATTGCGACAGCTGATCTCATTGGTTTCTTTGTGTATACTATCTATAGATTGTTTGCCCCGCCCCCCCGGCTACAGTCAGCCAATAGGGACTAAGTCACTGAGTTCATTTGCATATGTGCGTTTCTTTGTCGTGGCGACACATTCGAGAATGTTTACGTGTAAAAATAAAATCTTTCATAAGTTAGTGATTTGACCTTTGACTCCAGTGTCACATGACCTTGGACAGACAGCTGTAACAGGAACATAAGTTAATCTAATAAAACAACAAACCACAGCTATGGAGATTCTGCTACAACATTCCAGGAAGTTTGACAGGAAAATTCCCAGGAAATTTTAGAACTGCTGAATTGGACAGGTTTGATTTGTTCCTTCACTCTGCGGATGGAAGCACGTGATTGGCTACAATAATTTAAATCAAAGCCATGTGATGTCAGTGATTTAAAGCGTTACCGCGGTGAAAGACCATAAAGTTCTTTTCTCAGTGAGAGAAAATGAAAGCTTTAGGTTTTCTCATCCTCGTACTGAGTGATGGGCGAGTCCTGACAAGTCGGAGGATGAAGAACATGATGATGACATCATCCGAGTCTCCACTCCAGCGTGGAAAGGGAAGTCATGGATGAAAGGGGGTGGGTCTACACGGCAGCAGGGTTTGTGAGCTCCTCAAACACCGGCGGCTCTTCAATCCCTCGCGCAAACAGCTTGATCAGCTGGCAATGCACTCTGGGAAAAACAAAACAATAGAGCGTTTATAAACACGTGATTCAGACGGCCACCTGCTGCTTCACTGAGCTGACGTGTTACTATTGGCGTGGCGAGTGTGTTTACACGACACGCACAACATAGTTCTGGACAGAAACTTGATGTGAACTTTCAGCTGCAGTCTGGGTGGAGTTTGTGCAAAACAAAGAGAACAAACAAACACCAAACATCTTAACATTGGCTCCATGACAGATGGTTCGGGCGGTCCCCCTACCTGACGTCGATGGCTGCGTGGTGGAGGATCTCGCCATCGCAGTTCCAGCTGCTAAACGAGGGCCCGCAGCTGCAGGCCGGGTGGTGGCTACAGATGTTGCTGAAGATCTGGTGGCTCTTGGCGTTCCCCAGCAGGTCCAGCTCCAGGTCCGAGTCACTCTGGCAGTGATGTGGTGTGAAGCGGAAGCGCCGAACGCGGTGAACTTCCACGAAGGTCAGATCGAACTGCTCAGACAGGGAAAGCATTCATCACACAACCAAACATTAAGAGCTGCGTTTGAGAGGCTCACAACTTATCATTCGCCCCGTGTGCCCCACCTGGTCGTCTTTGCTGGTGTGTCGGAGAAGATGTCTGAGGAAGTGGAAGCGGGAACACTTCCGCACCAGGATGAGGTCTGTGGTGCCGTCGGCCAGGTGTGCAGCAGGTGAGAGACCTTTGGGGCTGCGTGGACACGAGCAGCTCACACTGGCGGCGTTTACGGCCAGGAACTTGCCGCGGATCGACCGCCACTGACCGCCGCTCGCTGCAACGACACCACACAGCATCAGCTTCTAACCCTGACTTTAAAGTGAGAAAGTGTCAGCTGTGGCGCCCCCTACAGTCCACTTGGCGACTGCACTCACCACTGTCCTCCTCTTCATTTGCGTCATCATTTCCCCCTTTTTGTTGACAAACCACACATCTGGAATGACAAACACACAGTTACATCATGACACTACCTCGCTGTCAATCTAAACTAAGAACTTCACCTTTTTGCCTCTCTCACCCAGAGTGACACCTGGTGGCGTCCCTCGGCGTTCCCGTGGTGCCTCTGGCCGGCAGGAAGGACACGGTGCCTTCATAGTAGTGATGAGTGAGGAACATCTTCAGACCTGCAGGAGGAAACAGCTGTGATGATCTGACATGTGAGACAGCTAAGGATAAACTGCAGTGGAAAGCTTTTTGCCTCCTCTGGAAGCTTCCATGGCTGATTGATCATCTCGGAGGTTCCATGGCTGATTGATCATATTGATTACCTGCAAAATCATATCTGGCAGGTCCCATCCATCGCTTCCTTTCACTGTCCGTCAACACATCGCCATAGAAACCGTATCCCAGCAGAGAGACAGAGTATCTGAGGAACATGTTGTCATGGTGAACGGAGCAAACGTCCATCGACTGAGCGTCTCCTGCAATGGAAACAAACAATACATCAATACAACGATTCATTAATACAACACTACCTACAGAAACCTTCATAGATGACCGCTCTACCATCCAGAGCCGCACAAACAACACACTCACCCACTATGATGTGCAGTGCAGAGGTCACGGGGTCGTTGGTTCCCACAGTTGTGAAACAAATGCAGTCGGTGGATCCTGAGCAAACAGAAATGATCAATAACAGGTCAGGTGATTGATCAGGCTCACCGTCACTCTGCTTAGCCACGTGTGTGACATCATCTCATGCTCTTATTTACCAGATGGATCAGCTCACATGTGACTAAACTGTCAATCATCTTTACTCGTCGACACATCTGAGGAGGTGGCGGCTCGCTCTTACCTGCAGGAATGATTCCGATGCGGAGCGAGCAGGGGAGCAGCGTCTGGTCTGGACTGTTTGGATTCACGCCGCCGTCCATCTGTGTCCTCCAAATCAAACCGTGGACGATCTCGCTGAACATGCCGTCCCCCCCGACACAAACCACACTGAGCCGGGGTCAGAGGTCAGAGTCACAACGGGACAAAAGCAAACCCTGATCTTTTTTTACTTATGGAACCGACATAACTTTGATGCTTAAGGGTCTTCAACCACGACTCCACTCACCCATCATACTTCTTTAGCTCCGCCTCTGTCCTAAGGTGATCCCTGGCATGATTGGCATACTGTGTCACTATGGCAACAAAGACATATGATGTAAGTGATAAGCAATGACAGCTGCTTAATCCTACACTGGGACAGGAAGTGACGCAGACGCACCGATGACCTGAGTGGAGACTCCAGCCCGGGCGAACAGCGGGGCCACTTTCTGCTCGTAGATTTGTTTGCCTCGCTGCTTTCCGCCGTACGGGTTGATGTAAACCAGAAGCTGCTTTGGTCTGCAGGCTGAGGAAACAACAAACAATGAAGGTACGACAACACTGTTCACACTTTATACTGCTGTGTGAGTGAGTGAGTGTTCTTACTGAGCGCACTGAGCTGCTCTCTGATGCTGCTGATCCAGCGCTCACACAGCGCCCCCTCTGGACAAACGAAGGTGACCTCAGCACACCGCCAGCGGTGGCATCGGCTTCTCTCCACGTATGAAACTGACACAAACAAAGGCAGGAAATCGACCAATCACCACGTCAGAGCTCGTACACAAAGGACTTGATGACGTAGGTTGTGTATTGTTTCACTGTGGAGCTGATTAGTTTGTTTGTTTACCAGTGAAGCTCCGCCCACTGTCCTCCGCTGCTTGTTCCATCTTCGTCCAGCTGCTGCCGCGTGTCTCTCGCTTCACGCTTACGCCTTCTTCCTCTGTGACGCAGACGACCTCAGACAGCGCCACACTGTGGCAAATACCTGAACAAACAAACAGCAGTTTGTCACTTGGACGTCGTTTCCATTGAAGAAGAAACATCCGCAGCACTCAATCCTGATCAATCAGTGCCTTTCACCACTGATTGATCAGTATTGATGAATGTCTTGTCAAGTTTACGTTGAACTGCTTCCGCTCTGGTTCATGAGCCAAGCACGAGTCAAAGCAGAGGGAACTGTGATGACATTGACCCCAGGACCTTCTTGATGTGAGGTCAGAGTGCGTGTCGCCCCACAGGACCACACAGCCGAGTCGTCAAACTACAAGCCGACCATGTGGATCTGTCCTGCTGAATCCTTGTTTAGCGTTTAGAGTAATTCATTGCATTTACACCCAGTTTCTCCCAGAGCAACCCGACGCCGTCTGCTTAGCCTCCTTCAACGTGAACCCTCCCACACTGACGGAACAGATCACAGCGTGGCTCATTTGCATATCATTTGCATGGCATCATGGCCATGAAAACAGCTGGACAGACAGCTTTGAGTTGAGCTGTTTGAATGATTCCCACATCATTTCTAAGATCTGTGTGGGGCTTGGGTCAGCCTCATACTCGACCTGGGGCTCAGCAGCAGTGAGTTTAGTAGTGACAGACCCCCATGCCTCCTCTGGTTCTGGCGGTAGGGTGTCAGACAGGCTAAGCTGACCAAGACATCACATTTCTCAGGTTGTGTCGCTGGGGGACATGAAACGTTACACTCTGCATCAGGCCGGATCGAGTTGAACAGGACTATCACCTTACCTGGACCGGTTCAGCTCCACTCTGCAACCTTCTCCTGACACTAAAAATGTATCCTCATCAATAATTCAATCAATACACACTGTATTTATATGTGCCGAGTCAAAAGGTCACATGGATTTATTTATGGACCAGTATGTGCTGGAGCATGGATCAGGTGATCAGAGCTTCAGCACTTATGGACAAACAGTAGGTCCAGACACAGATGACGTCATCAACAACGCGCAACAATCAAAAATAATTATTTACACGTCTGATTGATTACACAGATGATTACATTTCCTGTCGCGTGTCCTTGTTTATCAGCGGTAAACACGCGTGCTCGTGTACACGCACACGCACACACGAGAGAGAGAGACAGAGAGACAAAGAGGGACCAGAGATCCGGACGGGGTCTTACCGGGTCTGAACGGGTACACCGGGCCGACGCTGCGTCTCTTCCAGCTCAGCAGCTGCGGGCTCAGGCTTACTTCATACGCCGCCTTCCTGACGCGGAGCTCGGACAGCAGCAGCAGCCTGCTCGGCCTCTCCATCTCTGCCCGTGGAGGAGCACCAGCGGCCCGCAAACGGTTACCTGAGCCCGGGCATGTCTAACTGTCCGCCCGGAACGGCTCAGGAAAACACACAAACAAACAAAGAGAGCCGCGGGTTCCGTCCGGGCGAAAATTGGTGCGCAGATAGCGGATCGTGAACGGATGTGGGAGGAGTTTCACGCTGCGTTCACGTGTCTGTCTGATCCGATGGAACTGTGCCGAGTTATGGCATTCTAACCTTAAGGCAGCTTTGTTCTCCACGTAAATACATTTCTTCAACTTTTAATGAATGAAGTCTGGATGCTGCTGAAGATGGTTTTCGTTTATATGAACTGTAAAATGAGTTTGGATTTAAAAACGCTTAAACAGTGTGCGAATACAGGACAGGATTATTCGATATTACTTGTATTCACGCCATTTTAAAAGGTATCTGCTTTTAGGGGAGTAACACAGATGGACAATGTTTCGCTTGCTGTGTGCCGGTGTTTGTAGTTCATAATCGGATATCCGATGCTCTTCCATAACCCTGAATGCATCATCAATCCCTTACGTGCATCCTAACATACGTCATCACGTTATCCTTGTGAAACGATACAATATAGAAATGAATACATGAAGAAACGTTTACAAACTTTAAAACAATTGTACGTTTAAGCAAACGTTTAAAAGGGCTTTAAAAGAAGCTTGTTGCTGACACCAGTAACATCAAGTTACTCACCAATGTTTGATTTTCTGATATAATTAATGTAGGTTTTGTTGCTACAAAAAATAAATATTTCTTCAGTGAAATGAAATGTTTGAATAAAAAACCCTGAGAACTGTGATGAATAGCTTAAATTAATTCATATTTACTCACTCAGTTATTTTCTTTGCCTTTGACATTTGGGGAAAAACAACTTTGTTTGGATTTTCTTTAACGTCATATCAACAAACAGGATGCAGATAAAAGTGAATGTTTTGTTATTTAATGTAGAGGTCTCCCCGTCACTCTGATTGGTCCAACAGCCTTCTCCAGTGTCCACTGAGCATCTGCAGAAAACAATTGACTTTCCATTTACAATAATTAAGACCAATGGCGTGAAACATGACTTATGTATACTGTACCTGAGTCTGTCCCACAGGAAGTGTCACAGCAGGAACACACCTCATGTGTCCCACCTGCTTCCCTCCACCTGTCAATCAAAACCATGTAAGCAACTGATCAGGATCAGACTACGATCAGAACACGCAAACACTGCAACACTGGTTGAGTGTGTGTGTGAGTGTTGTTAGGTCTGACCCATTGCTGAAGTAGCAGGCTTTGTTGAGATGATCAGCAGGACCAGTAGGTGTCGCTCTCAGTCTGCAGTGGATGTAAATCTGTGGACAAACAGGAAGTGAAACGTTACACTTCATCAGGCTCTTCATCCACATGGAGCTCTCACATTTCTTACTGAATCATTATTCAACTTCAAATTATTCTACATGAAAATGACAAATGTGAGATGTAAAGATGTCAAACTTGGTTACGCTGTCAGTGAACTCAGCGCCGTCGTCCCGCTGGAACATGAATGCCTCAACCTCAAACTGCAGCCTGTTCTCCTGAGAGCGAGGAAGGAAGCGAGAGCTGGAGGCCGTCAGCTGGCTGTCAAACAGGCACCTGAACGCCACATAGAGACAGTATGCGGTGTTGACCTGTTGACCTTAGCTCAATCACAGCCCATTTAAAATGCATTGATTTATAGAATGTTTGTCAGAGTGAATTTAACATTGGTGATCAACCACACAGGAAACAGGAAACCGACCCATAGTTCTCCAGGAAGGCGTATCGTGGCAAAGCGTCGATGTTTGGGGCCGCGGTCGCCACGCAGCTTTCCACCGTCATCCTGAGGGGGGCGTGCTGGAACAGTCTGACAGATGCTTCAAAGCGCATCATGTCACCCAACAGGAAGTGATGGGATGGACGCACAAACTGCCAATCATCTGAGAGAAATGGCAGGTGATGAAACTCCGCCCACAGTTTCTCATTGGTGTCTAATCAATAATGTACCGGGAAGTTCAGATTTACTTTACTACAAGAATTCCTGCTGTAACCACGGTGACAGCTTCATTAGCCAAGTAAACAGGACACCAATGAGTTGTGGGTTTCAGAAACACTAAGTTGGGTGACGACCTCACTCTCCACCCGTATGTTGTTAGTTCTTGCCAACTGGCTAAGTAGCTAGCCAAAGCTACAGCAACATAAACATATGATTCTTTGAACACAAACCTGTCATGAGCCTCAGTGAGAACATGAGGTTCTCCTGCGACCCCTTTGTATCAGAGAACGAAGCCCATGTGGGCCTCAGCAGCTCGCTGCTCACAGCACCACGGCTGAAACATCAAGAGGAAACACAACCACCATGTTACTCCATTTGTTTTCACTTTAACACTGCATTGTAAAAAAAAAAATCCAGAAAGAAAAGAAGAAATTCTTAAAACAACTGTAGAATTAGTTTCAGTTTCTAAAGAGCAGATGTTCTGTCTGACCTCAGGTAGTGACACTGGATGTCAACAGTGGCATCTTGAGATCGGACGATAGACGTGAGGCGACTTGGGGAGTAAATCAGCTTAAAGACGTAGATGAAGGAGTCGTCAGACATCTGAAAAACACAAATGCCTTTAGCATCTCGTTACGTCTCCTTGGCCCTCTGCTTTCTCGCTTGTTGGCCTTTCAGCGAGTCAGAGTCGTGTCTCACCAGCAGGTGGCTTCCACAGGTGTGCAGCTCAGACTCAAAGAGGAAGTTGTGCTGATCTTGGCTCGAGGCTGGACATCCTCCCAGGGACAGCTCAGTGGCCTGCACCTCTCTGCCGAGTCCCAGCAGGTCCTTCTTCACCTCCACCCTCACCCTGTCCTCACCGCACACAGCGCTCACGCTGTCCACGGGTGCCCGGGTTGTCAGCTGGAACTCTGGAGGGAAACGGGGCTCCTCTTCGGCTGGAGGAGCAGGAAACTTCCAGGTCAGCGGCTCCTGGAAGCTCTGCTGTTCCTGACGCACTGCGGGTACAGACAGCCGTAGACAGGGGGCAGCACTGAGCAGGGTGGATTGACAACTTCAGGGCTCATTTAACGTGTTTGGAAGGAATACAAATCATATTTCAACTTTAACACTAAAATACTGCACAGCTGATCATATAGGCTCACTACTTGTCAATCAGGAAACAAACAACTATAACCTCGACACACTTGAAACACACTGGTATTGATAAGATAATTGGTACCTGGTGGTCCCGGGCCCCACACAGGGTCCTGGTCTGGATCCTGCCATGGACTGGGAGCTGCTAATGTGACACATAGCACAGAGAGGAAGATGATGATGGTAAAGACCTTCATCTTATCACGTTTTTGACTTGAAACTTTTTTTCTCCACCTGCTGCTTTTATACGGCTGACATTTGACTCCGCCCCTCCCCCTGATTGACTGGACGGTCCTGCACCTCGTTAAGATGCTGATGCCAATCAGCTGAGCCACACACACACACAATCATGATCAGTTCGCTTTTCTGTTTGTTTTTTCCACCTGCATTCCTTTCCTTTTTATTTATTTCTCCTTCTGCCCTCTGCCGTGTTTCACTCGAATTCGCTGGCATTGAAAGTAAATGTCCCCTCTTGAGTTTTCAAAATAAAAGCTCAGAGGTCTGTTTCCTGTTGCAAACTTAACATCTCATTTTTACAGAAACAGCAGGGGGCAAATCAAGACGAAGCAACAAATAAAGTTTAAAATCCATTTTACTTTATATAAAATAAAAATAGAAAATGTACATCCTTTAATAAAATCATTACATCAGTGAGATGCAGCAGTTATACAATTATATCAAATGTTACAAAACCACCAAAAAATAATGATTACAGAGGAAGATGATGACATGCAGGAGGAAGACCAAACACAAACATTAAAGCTTCTGGAGAAGCTTTATAATCCTCCTTCCTCCTGCTGACACCATCTCTCTGTGCATTATAAATGGAATTAGTGTTGAAGCTTTTTGATTATTCAAACATTACATTGACAAAAGAGACAAAACTCTTTTGAAAATAAAAAAAGATACTGAAAGGTTTTGCTGTTAGCTTAGAAGCTAATTGTTGATTCCTCAGTCAGCGTGTTCAGAACAAAGGCACAACCTTCAATAATTACATTGTTGTTTGTACATTGTTTGTGTAAACATACAACTCGTCATCATACAGTTGGTTTAGCCTTATTAAGCTTGAGCTGCTGAGCTTTTAGTGTGAAGGAAGGAAAGATAAAGGCAGAAGCTCAACTGACACACAGGACACACAGAAAACACAGGACACAGAAGAGGACACACAGAGGACATGTACATAGGATCATATGTCTTATAGTTTTGGATAAACAGGAAATAAAGAAGCAGACAGACAAACAGACACTGGTCAGTGAGTGTGGCTCTCTGGCTGTGGCACTTCCCGTCGCCTCCTGAAGGTGGCGGTGTTTGTTAGCTCTCTGCTTTAGCAACTGCCTTCAGGTACTGAGAGAAAATGGCTTCAAATGCCTCGTCTCTGTGGACCATCGCTCCAAAGACTAAAGGCTGAGAGACAGACAGGCAGAAAGAGAGACACAGGATGCTGTTGGATGCTGTTGTGTGACACGTGGAGTGGCCACGCCCTCTGGAGGCGGAGCTCTTACCTTGGTGGTGGACGGGGTTGTTATGGAGATACCCATCCCAGATCCAGGCAGCACAGATAAGACCTTATACTGCCAAGAGGAGAACACGACTGTATGATTAGTGTCCTTGATGAGGAAGCAAGGGTTGACTGAGAAGTAGTGAGCCTGAGCTTTATCTGAAGCTGGGTACCTTCTGGATGTCAATCACATCCATCAGGCTGATGACTTTGTTCTTCTTGGAGGCGCTCGATCTGGAGCTAGAGCTTTCAAAGCACAGGAAGCTGAAGAGACAGAGACCTTTGTTAAAACCATGGGACAGCAAACACTCCTGTTTTATATATATCTATAAGCTCTTACTTCTCAGTGATGTACAGGAATCCGTTGCGGAGGTAATCTGTGGGAGTTTTCCTCTCTCTGTTGATCAAACAGCAGCGCCAGCCATTCTCGCACGCTGAGTCACCACCACCACCACAACGACAACGCGTTATCAAGAACAGCTACACATCAGCAACAACAACAGATTAGCAACAGCAGCTCCTCCTCCACCTGCTAGGGGGCGCTCCGTCTCCGGTAGGCTGAAGACTTCGTGGAACGCTCCTCTCCTGGTGCTGTAGGCTCGGCCTCCGTCTTCACTGCCGCCCGCGGGAGCTCTGGCCACCATACTGCCTCGGGACGCAACCTGAGGGCAGCGTGGAGGGAAAAGATGAGGACATGCGACTAAAAACACACACACACACACACACAGTCACACGTTCTGGTCTCCAGCCTGAATGTGGTCTAGCACCCCCCTGAGGCAATGTTGACTCATTATTCCCACACCACAGGCTGCAGTGCTCTTGGGCTCAGAACTTATCAATCATCCTGGGCATGCAGGGCTTGGTGTTTGCACTGACCCGTCTAGACAGCCCATGGCTGCTGCGCTCCTTTAGCTGCAGGTTGGTGGGTAAGCTGGTCCAGATGATGTACGGCGTGTCGAAGCGTGCTCGCAGCTTGGGACAGCTCTTATACAGGAAGTCGATGATGAAGAACTTGATCCCTGCGTAAACAGCTGACAGGAAGAAGAAGAGCCAGAAATCGTCTCACCAAAACAGAAGTGTGTCCTGCTCGGTGGGGATTAGAGTGTGTGTGTATATGTGTGTGTGTGTGTGTGTGTGTGTGTGTGTGTGTGTGTGTGTGTGTGTGTGTGTGTGTGTGTGTGTGTGTGTGTGTGTGTGTGTGCGCAGGTTTGTACCGATGATGAAGCCCAACAGTTTGTATGGCAGCAGACAGGAGGAGATGAAGGCCACACACAGGCCCACATACAGCTTACGGGTCAGATCAGGCTCCACCCAGATGAACAGACTGCACACACACACACACACACACAGGTCAGTGAAAGGTTCAGGTGTGTTTAACAGATCTCAGGACAGTTCTAGACTCACTTCTTGATTTTCTCCAGGATGTCGGACATCCTCCCAAAGAGATTCTGTCAGGAGGAGGAGAGGAGATGCGTGTGTAACAGTAAGAGTTTGTGTGTCTGTCTGAGGTCTGAGTGTGGGAGGAGTCTTACCTGAGCTCTCTGAGCCACGTCCAGGACCAGCTGGAACTTCTCAGTCACACTCAGCTCTTCTTTAGGAGGTTCCTGCAGAGATTCACAAGTCTAAGTACAGAGTCTGCATAGCTCTGATAGCTTCTGAGCTTAGGCTAAGGCTCAGAGCTGTGGCTTAGGCTGAGGCTGAGGCTAAGAGTAAGGCTCACCACAGGCTCAGGCACTGAGGGCACAATACTCCACTCGATCCTCCAACCTCTGAAACACAAAATCACTGTCACTGCTGCAGTGCATCATGGGAACACACAATGTATGAATGAATGAATGACCACACTGACTACAGACTGATGAGAGTGTCAGTGGGCGGGGCTAACCTGGCAATGAGGTAATTTAAGGACAGGCGGAGAACAGCGAGGAACAGAAACACAGGGATGAGCCACCCGGACCAGGCAGCATACATGTATATCTGAGGACACACACACACACACACACACACACACACACACACACACACACACACACACACACACACAGACACACACACACACACACACACACACACACACACACACACACACACACACACTGACTGATAAGTAGTGAGCTTGATTAGCTGTGTAATGTTGGGCGGCGTGGCTGAGGAAGGCCGAGCGGTCATCTAAGGGTTGGAAGGTTCCTGGTTTGATTCTAGTTCTCCTAAAGAGAGTCAAAGTGCTGTTGAGCAACACACTGAACCCCTAACTGCTCCTGATGTGCAGGTTGTCTCCTTGCATGTTTGAACCTGTATCAGTGTGTGAGCCGAGCAATGTGAGGTCAATGTAAAGAGCTTTGGAGAAAAGAGCAAAAGTGTGTGTGTGTGTGTGTGTGTGTGTGTGTGTGTGTGTGAATTGCGAACTCACGAAGAAGGCAATGGCAGACGTGTAGAAAGAGCGCCACCTGGATAAGGCTGAGAGGTTCCTCATGAAGGTCCGGACAGGTTTGGCTCCTCGTTCTGGAAAGATGACAAACCAAGTCCCCTCATCTCTAACCATTGCAGCCGTTGCTTAGTGGCCCACTTTCTATGCAAACACTAAGATCTCTTCCACCCAAGTAGACACATTAGAGATATTAGAGTCTCAGGTGTTTGTGTTTTAGTGATTAAGGATCAATACTCACTGAGCCGTCTCATGTTCTCTGTCAACCTGAAACGACAAAAACAAACATTCACCTTAAACGACCAAACTGTCAGAGAACGTCCCAGGACAGTTTTCTAAAAGGATCTAGAGCAGAGACCTTCTGGGAACCTTCTACCAACATGAGCATTCTAGATCAGTTAGGAACCTGCTAGACCTTCTGAGAGACCCACTAGAGGAGACCGGACGTCTTCAGGTGGAGTCCTTGCGAGAGGAACCTGGTGTGTGAAATGGTCCTTAAGGGCAGCTCATGGAAACGGGGTTTCACATTGACGTAGTTTGGTCTCAGTCCCCAACGATGCATGCTGATTGGCTGACTGACCTTTTGGCGCTGAGCGGCTCCTCCGTCTCCACCACCGTCTCCTCTGGCTGGAATCTGAAGTCCTCCACGTAGACAGCCAAGCCCTCATAAAGCCACTTCTGCAGGCTGGAGGACAGAGAGTTCGTCTGTGTGTCTGAGTGGAGAGACAGAAGTGGACATTAGCGTGTCCGGGTCAATACGGAGGCTGAATCCATGTTTGATCCATGATCCATTAATGGCTTCTAAGAAGAATTGATTTCCCTCTGTTGACAGACTTTATGACTGCAGCCAATCATCATCATCAATCATCCTGCTGCAGATAATATGAATTGATCCGACTCACCTGGGGGAGTTGGAGAGTAAGGGGGCGTGGATTCAGCATGTGGGGGCGTGGCTTCAGCATGTGGGGGCGTGGCTTCAGCATGTGGGGGCGTGGCTTCCGCTCTGTACAGCAGGTGAAGTAAAGTTTATTAGTTTAACCAGTCTAAGAGTGAAAATGTGTTGTGTTGAGTTGAGTTTAGGAGTAGAAATCAGGAGAGCTCCAGGAGTACCTGGAGCCCAGGACCTCGTTGAGCTGGCGCTCCAGCTCGGTCCGCCGGCAGCGCTCCCTCTCCACTTCCTGCTTCAGTGAATCCACGTTGGTCTCGTCGCGAAGTTTTTGAAGTTCTTCCTCTGAAACCAAATACCAAGCGTCATTTTTCCTTTTCTGCTCTCAGTCGACACGACAATACATTTTCAATGAGATGGTTGCCATGGCACCACCGTGAGGAGACGTGTGTGTTGGCTTCAGGTTAAAGGTCAGACTGACGTAGGAAATGTGTCTCCAGCAGGGCGATCTCTAGGTGACCTTTGACCTCATTGAGATCTGTCCTCGAGTAGTCTTGGAGAGCAGCTGCCTGAGACACACACACACACGCAACAGGAGGTGTTAAACAGAGTGTGTGATGAGGATGACTTCCTTTCTGATCAATAGTGGAGTTCTCTGGTGGGCGTGGCCAGCAAGAAGCCAGGATCATCTCACCATCGCTCCAGCTGATTGGCTGTTAGCGTCAGCAGCTCAACAGCCAATCACATCCATACAAACGACCAAACTGCCTTTAAAGCGCGTTCACACTCAATGTGCAGCCTGACGTCACAGCGTACCTGAGCGTCCTCCAGCACCTCGCCCTCCGCCTCCCTCCCTTCCTCCTCCTCTCTGACTGACAAACACGCTTTGGTCACAAAGTCTTCATAGCATTCGGCGTCTGACGTGGTGGGCGACTCGCCGGCGTCCACGACTTCGTCTCGCCGGTGACTTCGAAAACGAATCTTATCCAGATGTCTCCGCATGATGAGACGAGGACGGAGCGAGTGTCTGCAGAGAGATGATTGATTATTACCGATCAACAAAGAGGATAGGAAACAAGGAGAGGAAACAAGGAGAGGAGACAAGGAGAAGAGATGAGGAAACAAGGGAGAGGAGGAGGGGAGAGGAGACATGGAGAGGAAACGGAGAGGAGTTGAGGAGAGGAGACATCGAGAGGAGGCAAGGAAAGGAGAAATGGAAAGAGGTGAAGAGACTAGGAGAGCAGAGGAGACAAGGAGATGAAACAAGGATAGGAGTCAAGGAGAGGAGACGAGGATGTAAACAGCCTTGGGATAACATCTGTTGGGAGTTGGCCCTATATAAATAAAGTTGAATTGAATTGAGAGGAGACAAGAAGAAGAGACGAGGATAGGAGACAAGGGGAGCAAGCGAGGAAAGGAGACATGGAAAGGAGACAAGGAGAAGAGACGAGGTGAAGAGAGGAAGCCAGCAGAGGAGGGGGGAGAGGAGAGACAAGGAGAGGAGAGACTAGGACAGGAGGAGAGAGGAGAGAGGAGAGAGGAGAGGGAGGAGGAGAGGAGAGAGGGTAGGAGAGGAGACAAGGAGAACAGACAAGAAGAGGAGAGAAGAGAATCTCTTCTCTTCTCTCCTCTTCTTGTCTCCTTGAGAGGAGAGGAGAGGAGAGGAGGAGCAGGAGCGCTTCTCACCGTGACTTCTGGTTAGTTTAGTAAGTTAAGTTAGTTTCGTTAGTTAGTTTCGTTAGTGTGGTGGTTCCGTGTTCCAGCGATTCTGCAGCGGGTCCAGATCCTGTCTCGTCTCCTTTCTGACCGAACTGAGCCGAACCCTGATCACCGTATTACTCTTCCGGTCTGACAGGTGTGGGCGGGGTCACCGCCGGCGGCCTGACAAGGAAGTGACGTCAATCTACTAAGAAAGCTTTCTATAGAAGGCGGGGCAGCGCTATTGTTGTTGTTGTTGTTTTCTGTCTCGCCTCGTTATCAGCTGACCGAAACCGACGCGGCTCCTACGATCCGCAACTCGGACGTGACGCAGTTAAAGACTCCGAACTCACGGGTCCGTCGATATCACGAACCTAAAGGAGAGAGAGAGAGGGAGCGAGAGAGAGATAGAGTGTCTGTGTGTGTGTGTGTGTGTGTGTGTCTGGTTGATCAGATGTCACCTGTGATCGATACCTTGATTGAACCATTATGCTCATTATGTGGCAGCGTGCACATACATGTTTGTTTCACTGAGAGTGTGTGAGGAAGATGAAGGTCTGATGAAGAGTCTCCTCAGGGGATTGAAGCTCTGGCTGCTTTATAAGGGAAACCACCCAAAGATACATCACCTCATTTACAAGGCAGCTGATTGGCCAAGAGGTGGAGCTTCATATGATACCCTGACTGAGCTCCAACTAAGGCTGCTGCAGACCTGGAGCATAAGTTACCACGGCGACAGAGTGAGATCAGAAGTGAGTCAGCCAACCTAAACCCACTCAGCTGTGACAGGCGGGGTCACTGAGGTCACCTGCAGCTCTGTGACCTCCGGGTTACCCTGCGTCTCTGTCCGTCACAGGGGGACCACTTGATTGGTCCCCCTGTGTCAGACTGCAGTGTGACTGAGACCTGAACCTGCCTGTCTCTCATCTCTCTGTCTCTCTCTGTCTCCCTGGTTTTGGGTTCCTCTGGGGTCCAGGGCTCCTTATAGAGTCTCTTGGGGTCAGGTTCTATGGGTCAGGTTCTATGGGTCCTTGAGGTTTGGCACTCCTCTGGTCCCCTGTTGGAGGTTTAACGTGTTTCAAGAGGACATCCTGGCAGTGCTGGCATTGAGCTGGTTGAAGTCCGGAGGAAAGTCCTAGTAAGAGTTATTGTGTTTTAATCAGGCTGTACTGTTGCTATGGGGATATCTCAGGACAACTTCCCGGCAGGCTGATGTCTGATTGGTTCATAACCTAAAAACAAATCCATTTCAGGGATTGTTCCACTGCACACGGTCGCCGCCCTGACAACGGCTGATAAATGCTGAGGTCAGAGGTCGTCCTGTCAGCGTTCCGTCAGCAGGCGGTGTTTGATTGCAGGTAATCATTGACTTCCTGTGGTCCAGGGTCCAGTCCTGGACAGACTTGTCTTCTGATGGGATCCAGGAGTTTCTATCATTTTCTTGCTGGGTAGAATGTAGAATTTTTCTTTTCATTAAATCATTTACGTATTAAAGAATTGTTTTGTTTCTTGAGTTTGTTCCTCTTGAGTTTTTATATTTTTAGAGTTAGACAAACACTTCACCAGGCTTCTGTCGCACACAAACACATTCAAGATTACCAATCACTTTTATTTTTCTGAATACAGGAAGTATTTACATCATGACTTAATGGTGGCGCTGTGCTCACCCGACCTTTCTCTCTACATGCCTGCACTCAGGAATTCATTTTTAAAATCGTTTAACGTCTCTTAATGGGACTTCCAACAACTTTGACAGAAAGTGAGCTTTTAAAAACATTTCAGTCCCCAAAAAACATTTGGAAAGAAAGAAGGAAGTAAAAACATATTTTTTTCATATACAGTATGTTATTCATCAATCAGTCATGTGTTTAATGAAAAGCTCTGTACTGATTGGTCGCTTCTGTATTTGACTTGTAATACAAGATATTAAAATGTGTATTATTTGTTTTTTGGAATCAGGTTGGATCAAATTCTGTTTGGTTTCAGCACTGATTGCTTAGAACCCCGGCCGCCGCCCCCGCCTCCTCACAGCTCACATCTCAGCTTCCTCTGAATCGTCTGCAGGGTCGTCCATTTTCACTCCGAGTCCAGAGTCCAGATCCGTGTCTGCAAAGCCAACCTTTGGGATTTTCACCTGTGAGCCATCATCTTCGTCCTCCTCCCTGTCGCTGGAGGACCGTTCTTCTTCCTCCTGGTCTCTGCGGTCTGGAATGATGACCACGTCCTCCTTGGCATTAGGATCGATGTCCTCCTTAAACCAGACGGCCTTGTATCCGTCCTCCACGCGTCTCTCCTTGGTCAGGATGGGTTTCACCTCCTTCTCCTGGTCGCTTTTCTCAGCATCGGCCTGGCTGCTGTTGCCATGCAGGAGCTCCGCAGTCTGCAAGATGGCTTTGTTGAGCACTGTGTTCCCTGTCTGTGTCTCACTGGCCATCCCTTTTTCTGGACCGCCGGCCCCTGAGGTGCCTGCATAGTCCTCATCCTTCTGGAAGGCCTCATTGGTGAACTGGATGCCCTCCTTCTGACCAGATGAGCCTTGAGCCAACTATGGAAGGAAAACAAGGGGAGGATGAGGAACCAGCCTGAATGTTCATCCCTCTGTCTGGCCACAGTGGCGCCATGGTAACACTTTGCACCAACACTGGCCTGAGCACGTTAGCTGGATGGTCTCTCTCGCTCTCTGTCTCTCTGTCTCCCTCTCTCCCCCCCTCTCTCTCCCTCTCCCTCTCTCTCTCTCTCTCCCACGCCCTCTCTCTCTCTGTCTCTCTCTCATCATCACCTGGTATATCGTCTCATATTCTCGTACCCCCTCACTTATCCTTTGTGCACTTTACCGTCCACATGGAAAAGTGCACATATCACTCCGATATACCAAAGCGGTGACTCACTGAACATGAATAATAACACAGCAACATGAATGATCTGTTCCATGGCCATTGACACTCCACTGCTCCACAGCTGTACAGATTCAACTAAAGCTTTAGATTTGGTTAACCTTCAATTGGTATGAGACAAACGTCATCAGATCATAACAGGAAGCAATACGTTGTTTTTCAAGGGAGTCAGTCTGATGTGATGCTTCAACAAAATGGCTGAGCTTGGGATTAACTAAATCACGCACAAGACATATAACTAAATTAAAATACAGCACTCTAACAATAAAACGTAACAATGCTCTACAAACTGTTTAAGTATCTTGAGCCAGAACAACATTTCACCTCTTTTCCTACTATTTATTTCTATTACTTGTTCTCGCGGGGCAGAAATGATCAAATTTGTTTGGAATGAAGTATAGGAACCAGAACTGATGCTGTTCCATGTTTGTGGACATCAACTCACAGAGCTCCTGAAGACGCTGGCTTCGAAGACCTTCCTCCAGTCTGCTTTCCCCCTCTGAACACGGCATAGCAGCAGCCCGATGACCAGTAGACTTATGAACAGCAGGACGCCCAGCGTGGCACCGAGCGCTGCCATGTCCGTCGAATCAAAGCCGCCAGGAGGGTCTAGAACAGAGGTCACCAAATACAGAAGTCACCTTCAGGTCAAACAAACCCAAAACTAAAGCAAACCTGAACCCAACCCCTGTTTGTCGGCTGTCATCCCTCCAATCCTGAGCACCACTCATCATCCTATCCAACTCTGTACTGAACCCATCCACCTGTCCATCCCTCCACTCACTCTCCCCCTCTGTCCTTTTTCATGCACTACAGCTTCCATCTCCTCTCTCTCCTACAGGTTATGGTTGGGCAACAGAAACCCCAAGTCACCCATATTTCCAGGAGAAACGTTTCTTCTTCTCCCTTCCAAATGCTTTCATGCTTCATCGGGGCTGCTGAACTACTTCCTTTTGAGAGTACCCATAATCCATAGCATGCTTCCTTTAATTGATCCAGGTATGACTTTGGTTCACTTGAGAGCAGAGCGAGTCCAGTTTTTGTTTTAGGAGATGAGAGTGAGCTTGTTTGGTTCATACCTGCAGAAACGACCCGAACTATAGAAAGAGTTTGGTTGGTGAGCAGCAGGTGGGAACTGTGACACATGCGATGGTGATAAATCTGCTGAGAGAACTGAATCACCTGTGCGAACATTTTCAGTGCTGGCTGTTGGGGTCACATCTTCCGGGGTCGTGTTGGGTTGACTGGTGGAGATGGTGATGTCAGAGGTCACACTGGTGCTAGAGTTGGTTGCTGCTGTGGGCGCTATGGTGGTGCTGTTGGTTCCTGCTGTGGGCGCTATGGTGGTGCTGTTGGTTCCTGCTGTGGTCACTATGGTGGTGCTGTTGGTTCCTGCTGTGGTCATTATGGTGGTGCTGTTGGTTCCTGCTGTGGTCATTATTGTGGTGCTGTTGGTTCCTGCTGTGGTCATTATTGTGGTGCTGTTGGTTCCTGCTGTTGTGGGAACTGTGGTGCTTGGAGCTTCAGTGGTGGTGGGTAGGCCTGAGAGGAGGGCAAACAATTTGATTGGCTAAAACAGTGTATAACTGCATGCTGGAGGAAGTTACGTCCCTAGCTGATGCTCTTCTCTTCCTCAGACAGTGTCTCTCTTTTGAACTTCACTTTTGAAGTCCATGCAATGGATTTGCGCAGATGTTCTTTGCCTCATCAGGCCAGTCAGCTGATGGCAGCGATTCCTTGCCACACTTCCTCCTCTACAGAAGAAACCCTCACAAACTAACACTAACCCATGACCGTAAGATCAACGGATCAAACCATCAGTCAGAGGTCTCAGGGGTATCAGAGGTCAGAGAATGTGATGTAGACCAAACAGACATCACCGTGTTGAAAACCTGTTAGAGTGGTGTTACAGTGCTGCTGCCTCCTACCGACTGTCTGTTTTTATCTCAATTAGGACTGTAGATGTAAGACCTTCAAGCTCCGTCTCTCCTACCTGTCACCTCCACCATCACTTCAGTTGTTGCCGATTCGTCGTTTATTGTGTCCACAGCCTTCACCTGGAAAACAGTTCAGAGCTCAAATCATGGAATGAAGCTCACAGGTCAAAGGTCATGTTTATGAGGACAGTAACTAACCTGCAGGTTAAATGTAGACACCGGAAGATCCTCGGTCATAATTAAAAAACCGTCAGCCAGCGAGAAACCCCTGCTGCCTGTAATCTGGTACCGAATATTTGGATTCACTCCCTGTGCCAAGACAAGTCAGGACAAATCATTCTGTAGTTATTCCAAAGTCAGGATTGTTCCAACATGTTTTTGTTTTTTCTGCCATTTCTCAGGGTTTTGTCCAACCGCCTCTCAACTACTTGTTCCAAATGTTTAGAAATGAATCTTGTCTCTTCTGAGTTCTTCCATTTTGTTGTTTTAAGATGTTCCAGACTCCAGACTACAATACTGAGGATATGGTGGAGGAGCATTGTGTTGTACCTCTGGGTAGTCCTCATCTGTGGCCTGGATCCGGAGCGGCTGACTCTCGTCGGTGAGATTAGTGACTGCACTGCCCACCGCGGTGACTGTGCCCTCGTATAGAGGTTCTTTAAACTGTGGGAGGTACAGGCTCTTGTCCACAACATTGAAGGTCACTGTGCTTGTGGCCAACTGGAAGCTGTTTCCCCTCTGAGCAGCCTGTCATACACAAAGAAGAATGTGGCGTTTCCTGTCACTGTAAGCTCTCTGCATGCTCTGCACCAGAGACCAAACTCCTTCTTCTGGTCTCTAGTCTGAAGTCCAGGCTACTGGATAAACTACTGGGATCATGTGACTTGTGTGTGTAATGAGGATAATAGTTTAATGTGTGAATTCCGTGTTTTACCGCGACAGTCAGGCGGATGGGGGTCAGGCCCACTGCTGGTATCAACATGCTGATGTTCCCTGAGTCCGCGTTAATCCGAAACACGTTAGCATCATTTCCTGTAACACACACACACACACACACACACACACACACACACACACACACACACACACACACACACACCGCGTCTCACAGAATGGACACTATAGATGAGTGTAGTTGTTTGTTGTTGGTGTCGGCCCTTACCGCTCACGATGGTGTACCTTATCCCCTCATTTAACCCGGCGTCTCCGTCGATGGCGTGCAGCGGCCCTGGTTTCAGCGGTAACTCTCCAGCCTGTAGGGGGCAGCACGTCATTACTCTGTCAATCAATGGATGTTCCAATGGCTTTCACATACAACAGGAAATTATGGCACAAATACAACAAATGTCTGTAAATGGGTTGAATGATAAGTAGTGAGCTGTGTAATGTTTCAGCGAAGTCATTTAATTCCTGACCTCGGCCATTCAAACTTCAAGTCTCTTTGAGTTGGACAAGATGGACAAACGAGGACAAAATGCTGTGATGATGGACTTGCTGTCTGCTATCCACGGTTGTTACAAACAAACTGCATGGAAAATGGATTTTATTCTGAAAGACCGTTTGAGGAAGCTGTGTCACACACCTCTAGTTCATTCATGGTGATCTTGCCTGTGTAGCCCGTGTTCTGGCAGATAACATCTTCACCCACTGTGAACTTGGTACATGGCTGGAACCATGGAGGTCTGTTGTCAATGTCTAGGATGGTCACCAGGACGGTGGAGGTAGCGATGTGGGGGGGCGTCTCCCCAGCCGACGGCAGCGTGTCCTATGAGAGAAACAGGAAGATGATTATTGATGAGACAAGTCCTCGCCACCGGCTCACACTCATGATGCATTCAGGTTCTCCTCACCGGCTGCTAAAGTCATACATGTTCCTGAACACCAGCATTAATCAGGAACACGGATAAAAAACACGGATCCACACTTCCTGTTTGAACCAAATGTCACATCACTCACCTGCACGTACAGCGTCAGCGTGAGGCTTTTCACTTCATCGTAGTCCAGACGTTTCTGAACCAGGATGTCCGGGCTGGTTGGCGACCGTAATTTAACCCCTTCCTGCCAGAAACAAACATGCCAAGATGTAGCTGCTTGGTTTAGTTATTGTCCAGGGGAAAATTAGTTTCCTGTTAACAGTGTGAAGGTCAAGGTGTAAGCAAAGCTAACAGTTTCCTCCTGCTTCCAGTCTTTGTGCTAAGCTTGGCTATGCAGATCTCCATTGTGTCTTCTGAACTAGAGGTTTGACAGTTCTTACAGTTTCTGATGACAGCCTGTAGAAGAGGCGAGTGTTGGCGTCCGCGTCAATGGCAGGACAGGAGCCTATGAGGGAGTCCGGCGGAGACAGCTGGGACAAAAACAAACCACTTTACTTCTGCTAGGTCTCATTATATATGCCGATTTATGCAACCTTAATGAAAATACAGGAAACAAAACAAAGCAAGTCAAGATGATTCATAGTAAACACAGGAACAATAATAACACTAAGCAGCAACACTCACCTCTCTGACCACCAGCTGACACGGGTTCATCTCAAAAGTTGGAGGATTATCGTTCACATTGGTCACTGACACGACCATTTCCACATCATGCTGAATGAAAAATGAAATCACGTGTCAAAGATGATTTAGCAGTGCAGAACTAGAAGAAAGAATTATAAGATTGATTGATTTTCAGCAAACGTCCTCACAAACCACTACAACCTCCTCAAGGAAGTTCAGTGACCTATGGAACCTTCTCAAGGACCCCTAAACCTCCTTCAGGACCTATAGAGCTGCCTCATTATGCAGCAGGACCTGGTGGTGTTACCTGGAATAATGGAGTCGTCCGCTTGCAGACAAATGTCAAGTCATAAGTTGTCTTAGCCTGTTAACAAAAAAGTTCAGTCAAAACTCTCTTCCAGGAGTGTTCTCCTCTGTACTGGGTTCTGGATCTGGATACGGATTTCAGATCTAGATCAGGTTCTACCTCATAGTCCAGTGACCTGGTGGTTTTGAGCACGTTTCCTTCGAGGACGAAGGGGACATCAGGTTCTGTAGGCGGAGTTTTGATTTCAACTGTCACACCCTCATCGACTGTGATCTCACTCACGACTTGGCCGGCCGGGCCGTTTTCCACAATCGCCGCGAAGTCCGGACTGGTACAGACTGCAATGCAGGAGAGAGGAAAACACTTAAATGCGTCAGCATGTCCAAAAAAGCTGGCAAGTCTTCAGCAGCGACAGGAAGAGACTCCTGTGAGGTCATTTGGCTCGTTTCCCCAACACAGTGCCCTCTGCTCTTATCTTCACAGATACTTCCTCATATGTCTAAACCTGTGAATGTCTCCATGACGATGACTGGAACAGAAAACAACTTCAATGGTGAAGATGTGATCGATTATCAGTGATCATATTTAGGAACTGATCAATTCAGATATCAAAGAATCCCTCCATTAACTTCCATTACTAATACTACTAATACATTTCTGTTGAGTTTTACTGGAGCAAATCAGAATCTAAATCCAGAACATGTCCACATCTCTGAACAACAGAGACGATCTGGGTCGAGACATCCCTCAACCACAAAGTGTCAAATTTCATGTGACGTGTCATATTTACTCACTCCACTGCTGCTGAGTGAGAGTGGACCTCTGAAGCAGGAGCAGCAGCAGCAGCAAGCTGGTGGACGTCCTCACGGAAACCTGTGGACCAACACCGTCCATGTCTGCGACCTCTCTGTCTGCTGTTTGTCTCTTCTGTCCTCTGTCAACTCCACTTTATGGCTGCGCTGGACTTTGGCCGTTCCTCATAAAAGCATAAAGACACAAAAGCTCCCAGTGAGCTCATAAAGTGGCAGCCCGTCCTCCTGTGAATGATCACAGACGGAAGAGAAGTCGGGATGTTGAAATAAACAGTTGAGCAGATGATGTTCGGGAAATGTCTCCTTTCAAACTGACCAGAGTCACAAAGACATTCATCTGGGTTCTGAACACACACACAGACACACACACACACACACACACACACACACTAAGCAGTCCACACGTGAGACACGGTTTGTCTCAGTCTTTAATCATGAATAAAATCAAACAGCAATCATGCTTTAGTATTACATATTATTGATGATGATGATGATGATGTTGATTATTGATACATGAATGAGTTTAATATCAAAAAGAAGCTAAGGGTTATATGAGGGGCACACGTCCAGATTGTCATGGTGATTCGTCCAGTGGTTGTCCCTACAGGTCAGAGCTCCAGTCGTAGACGGAGGGACACATGTTCTGTTTGAGCATGACATTCACCTTCTCCACGTCCCCTCCCATCACGCTGTGGACACACAGGTCAAAACACAGGTCAGAGGTCAAGCCCCACCCTTCAACACCTTTGTGTCTAACGTGTGTGTGACGTGTTTGTCTAACGTGTGTGTGACCTCTTCCTGGCGGCCTGCATGCGACGCAGGAAGACACAGATGGAGTTGTGTTTAGCTTTCGATCGCAGGAAGTCAGCATATCTGTTGGCAAACTCGATGTCTGCCAGCTGTCTCCTTCTGTCCAAATGTGAAGACACCGTCTCCCTGGACACCAAACGGGAAGACATATTAGATCATGGATGGTGATTGAGGAAGCGATGGCTTACATATGAGTACGTGCCTGAGGCCGCTGTGCAGCACAAAGTCCAGAGCCCACGGTGCCTTCAGGGGCCTGAGAAAAGTGTCGGCCTCGTCTGTATCTCTGATGACCGACATGCACACAAACACACTAATGAATGAATGAGTCCAATATCAAAGACATAACAAAGGCAATGCAACTTTATTTTAGCGGCATGTTTCGCCTTCAATCTCACCTGTCCCATGTTGGCAGTGATGTGGTGAGGTGGAGGAAGGTGGACAGGAACAGGAACTGGGTCACACCGAGGCTCAGCATGATGAGGAAGAGGAGGATGAAGAGGAGGAGGAGGAGTCTGAGAGGAGACATCAGACATCAAACGTCTTTCACCCAACAACACCAACAACAACAGAGGCCACTCACCTGGACAGAAGAAGACTGGCCCCTGCTCTGGTCCTGGCTCTGCTCCTGGCTCAGGTCTTGGCTCTGGTCTTGGCTCTGTTCCTGGCTCGGGTCTAGGCTCTGATCCTGGCTCAGGTCTTGGCTCAGGCCTGGCTCTGGCCCTGGTCTTTATGTAGCTGCTCAGGTATCGATCCTTTGAGGCGTTTATGATTCTCTGTGTTTACTGGAATCATAAATTGAAATCTAATAACCAGTTCCCGCTTGCTTAATGTTCTCTAATCATCTCTGATCACTCACTGATATTATTCCACATGGGATCATCGCACAGATCAATGAGAGGTATTGATCTACACGCACACAAGCTGTCTATATAATAAAATCCATAAACGACAGCCTGTGTGTGTGTGAGAGAGAGAGAGTGAGAGAGAGTGAGTGTGTCAGCCTGTCTGTCGCCCTGTGTGTCTGTCTGTCTGTCTGTCTGTCCAGACGGTTGCGAGTTTCTCTCCAAACTGCTTGCCATGAGTGACTTCATCCCAGTGCTCTGGTGGAGGAGCAGCTGATCACAAATCAATCATGGTTGTGAGGCTTTGTTAGATCAATAAGAAGAAATCACAGAATGTGACCTGATGATCTCTGAAGCCCAGAACATTTTTGGGACGCTATCAGCGAAACACCACACAATGTGAGTGATTGAGCGCCCCCTAGTGACCTTACTACACTAATAAGGTTTTCAACACACACGCACGCACGCGCACGCGCACACACACACACACACACACACACACACACACACACACAGGCTGTGAAGGACACCATGAAGCTGATAAGCTGCTTTAATCAGCTCACTCACGTCCTCCTTCAGTCTGCAGGCAAACACACAGAGCTTCTGTCGCTGCCTCTCATCATAAAGATGTTTCCTCTGAGCGGCGGTGAGGTGGATTTGATGATGATTGATGATTTGGAGGATGATTTCCTGGAGGTCAAACTTGAGTCCATCTGTGCCTGTGTTCTCTGAGGTTTCCAGCTTTTCACCACACGGACTTTAAAGGAGGAACATTTTTGAAGGCTTTAATCTGCGTTTCATGACGTAAGAAATACTGAGATCCCATCAGACGGGTGGAGACATGAAGGTACACGAGGTGGACCAGAGTCTGGGCAGGGCTCCGGCGTGAGGCCTTCATGAAACCCTGCCGGCCCCCTGCTGTGGCTCGGACATGCCGGCCAACCTGACCGCAGCAGAGACACAGCAGAGACACAACTTTCCGGCTCTTGTGCTCGGCGTTCTGCTCATCGTAGTGATCGCCTGTGGGAACCTGCTGGTGTGTGTGAGCGTGCTGACTGAGCGGGCCCTGAAGACCACAACCAACTACTTCATCTTCAGTCTGGCTGTGGCAGATCTGCTGCTAGCTGTGCTGGTGCTGCCCCTCTTTGTTTACTCTGAGGTCGGTTTCATCTCAGGCCATCTTTGTAACAGGTCACTTTACTAACAAGTCACTTTACTAACAAGTCACTTTACTAACAAGTCACTTTACCAACAAGTCACTTTACTAACAAGTCACTTTATCAACATGTCACTTTACTAACAGGTCACTTTACTAACAAGTCACTTTACTAACATGTCACTTTACTAACATGTCACTTTACTAACAGGTCACTTTACTAACAAGTGACTTTACTAACAGGTCACTTTACTAACATGTCACTTTACTAACATGTCACTTTACTAACAGGTCACTTTACTAACATGTCACTTTACTAACAGGTCACTTTACTAACAGGTCACTTAACTAACAAGTGACTTTACTAACAGGTCACTTTACTAACATGTCACTTTACTAACATGTCACTTTACTAACAGGTCACTTTACTAACAAGTCACTTTACTAACAACAGTGTATAAGATGTGCGTGTCCATCTCTTAGTGTGTGTGTGTGTGTGTGTGTATCGCTCATTGTGTGTGTCTCACTCTGTGTGTGTGTGTGTGTGCGTGCGTGCGTGCGTGCGTGCGTGCGTTCGTGCGTGCGTGCGTGCGTGCGTGCGTGCCTGCGTGCGTGCGTGCGTGCGTGCGTGCGTGCGTGCGTGCGTGCGTGCGTGCGTGCGTGCGTGCGTGCGTGCGTGCGTGCGTGCGTGTGTGGGTAGTTTCAGGGCGGAGTGTGGACTCTGAGCAGCAATGTGTGTGACGTGCTGATGAGCATGGACGTGATGCTGTGCACGGCGTCCATCTTTAACCTGTGTGCCATCAGTGTGGACAGGTACGTGCTCACTTCGTCCTGATGGTGGCCAAGAAACGGCTTGTTGGTTCTGGTCTAGAGAGAGATTGATGGGTGTTCATTTGATGACTGATATTGAAACATTGGTGAATTCAATCTTGTTTCAGGTTCATTGCTGTGACAATCCCTCTGAACTACGACAGGAAGCACGTGGACACGCGCCAGGCACTGCTCCTGTCAGCCACCTGGGTCCTGGCTCTAGCTGTGGCCTCGCCGTTAATGTTTGGTATCAATCAGGTTCCGGGACGTGACCCCTCAGAATGCAAGCTGGAGAACGAGGACTACGTGCTGTACTCGTCTGCCTGCTCCTTCTTCATCCCGTGTCCTATTATGCTCATGCTATACTGTGGAATTTTTCACAACCTGCGGCGCTGGGAGGAGTCACGCAGGAACAAGCTGAGGAGCAGCATTCAGGCCTGCCGAATGCTGCAGGAGGCCGCCTCCACCCTGCCGCCGCTCGCAGCGCTGCCACCGCCGCTGCCGCCCATCATAGAGCAAGAATCCACAGAAGGTCCGGAAGAGTCGGATGCCTTCCCGCCCATCCCTCAGAACTGCCCCACCACAGAGTATAAGAATGGCCCTCTGCCGGCCATGACCTTTGCCCAGATCAAATTCGAACCTGATGTGCGGCGCAGGAAAAGGGCCAAGATCAACAGCAGAGAGAGGAAAGCCATGAGGGTGCTACCTGTAGTCGTAGGTCCGTCTCTAACCTGGAATCTCTACCATGTTTTCCACACCACGCACACCTGATCTACTGATTGATGAACTATTGAACAGGAGAGGTGACACCCTGTGGCCACAGTGTAGAAGTCGTGAGCACACAACAGTGGTATAGAAGTGCCTTTATTGAAAGTGAAATCAATGATCTCCTCCGTTCGGATAAGCGATGATGAACAACATGTTTTTGTTCATGTCGACCCTGCTGGTTAAGGCGCCACAACAACGTCCCCTCACCTCTGCTTTAACGCCTGCTTAGTATTGTTGTCCTACTTTAAACACATGGAAATAACATTAATGTTCCTGATCCACTTTGTGATGATATCACAGATAAACACATCTTCTCTCCTCTTGCATCACAGATTGCTCTCTTCTGCAGTGCCCCCTGGTGGCACTATTTTGCTCCTATTACCCAAATATTCCAGGGCAAACTGGAATCTTTGACCAATCAACTACAGTGTAAACACCCAACAGCTACAGTGTCAACACCTGTAGCTGTTGGGAAACTTCACAAACGTCATAATTGGATTTGAGATGAAGGATTAACAGGAAGGAGACTCAGGTTTCTATTTATATAATCTGGTCGGGTTTAACGGCAGTGAATGTCTCACGACACGGCACAATACAGCGGGAGCCGAGGCGTGCAGGGACTGTTTGTGTGAGGCGTTCAGGGACACAAGGGGGCAGTGGAGTTAGAGAAAAAGTTCCACACGGAATTTCATCCTCAGTAAAAAGTCACAGCGGAGATTCTGAATAACTTAACAGACACCACAGCACAGAGGAACCATGACTGGAAAAATCTGTCAAACTGATCAGAAATTACTTTTGACTTCATTCCTCAAAAATGAGAATTTGACCACATGGTGTCACCTGTATGATGTCAGGGTTTTTTTAAAAGCACAATATAATTTTGTCAACGATAGAGGGCCCTGTGTACTGCTCCCATAAAGCAGGGCTGTGTTTCTACTTCCCGTTTGTGCTTGACATGGACATTGTGTTTGTGTTTACCTCACCCACTTCCCATTATCCTGCAGGTGTCTTCCTGTTCTGCTGGACTCCATTCTTCGTCCTCCACACGCTGCGAGCTCGCTGTCGGTCCTGCCACATTCCCGTGCCACTGATGAGCGTGGTGACATGGCTCGGTTACGTCAACAGTGCCCTCAACCCGCTCATCTACACCGTCTTCAACACCGAATTCAGGAAGTTCTTCAAGAAGGTTCTGCACAGCTGCTGCACCTAGGCAAGCATGGCCCCGCCCACTATGGCCCCGCCTAGCATGGATGAATTCCTCAACTGAGACTTAACTGAGGCTGCTGTCTGAATCTGAATCTGAATCTATTTTTGTTCTCATGTTTCTGTTTTACCTGATTGCGATCTATACTCTTTATTTTTCCATTCATTATCTCCACCAAGGAGGCCGTGTTTTTACCTCAGTGGCTGTCTTAGCAAGACAACTCAAAAGCTTATTGATGGGTGTAAAAGACATTTTGTGTAGATGTGAGTGATGGGCAAAGGAACACTGTAGGAGATTCTCAGGAGGATCTGGATCATAGATTTAAATCTGCCAAATTTTAGCTAGAGACTAAAGTACACAACACTGGTAACAAACATTCAATCAGTGTTAACGCGGATAAATGCTCACTGCTACAGCTGCCAAGGAAGTGGACTTACACCCTGAATAGATGGGCCATAAACACAAACTTATAGACCAAGGAAAACTACCTGACGCGCTAACCCTGAATCTCTAACCCAAACCCTAACTAACCCTGACCCTCCAGTCCAGGGACCCAGAGAGGTTAACAGCTGCTTTCAAGCAAGCTCCGATCTGTAACACTAGTAAACAAAGACAGGCCATATTATTGTTGTTAGCATCTGTAAAAGTAAACCTGACCTGAGAGAGATGTTCCGCCTTGGTGGAGGTTTGAGTGCGTTCTTATCTTACACTTTGTTATTTTTACACGCTGCTGCTCTGGTTTCACATTAAACATTTTAAATGGAGGCTTGTTAATATTTGTTATCTTTGACTGTTTTAGGCCAAAATAAAGACGTGTTTGAGTTTTATTCCAGGATTCAACACTTAATGAAAAACATCAACAGAGAAACATACCATGAAAAAACATTAACCATAAAAGTACGAGTAATTTTGTCTCATTGTCCAAATCCCCCAAAATGCAGATTGATCATCAGTAAATCTTTTGCTTGCTAACATGCTATCATACTTTAGCATGTGGCTAACATGTGTGCGAAGCGTTCCAGAATGTTTGCACAATATTCAACCTTTTCAAACATAAGACAAACAAAATAAACATGTTGCTTTCTGCTACAACACAGGAAGTCAAAGTCAATCCTTTGTTAAACGACATTAAGAATTTAACTTCTCAATGCCTTCCGTTTATGAAAACATTTCCCTGCTTGCTTAGCATGCTAACATTAGCATTACATTATTATAGGTATGTTGGCGTACAAGTCTGTCCTGTTGGTGGCACTGAGCTGGTGGATGATTTGTGACACGTTTGGTCGTTGAGATGTTTTGATTGACAGGTGTCTCAGCCGTCACACTGATAGTTTGTCCAATCCACGCTCGCCCTCTTCCCATATATTAGGACGTTATGTATCACAAAGTTACAAAGATGGCGGTGTAGGTGGAGCCTGCTACCCCTTCACTTTGTCCGGAGGCTCCTCCTCCTCCTGCACAGTGACGCCCCCTGCTGGCTGACAGCAGCTGTGCTGATGCTCCCTCCAGTCCTGCAGTCAAACAGGACAAACCAACCTCAGCTTTTATTTATACAAATACAAGAAAACCTAAAAGCTACTACAGAAATGAAGCGCTGCTGTGTGTTACCTTTCTCTGACAGAAGGGGGAGCAGTAGTTGACTTTGTGGCAGCCCGTACACTCATTCATCGCCAGCCGCCCGCAGTTCACACACGTGTGCTGCAGGGGGAGACAAAAGGAGACACGTTTGTATCAAAACACAAGGGGAGACAGGACAAGGTGAGACAGGACAAGGTGAGACAGGACAGAGCATGTCTGTGAGGGTGTACCTCGATGATGATCTTAGACTCTGGTTCTTCTTGCTTCTGCGAAGATGAATCGAGACAAAACACACACACACACACGGTTAATGGTACATTTAAACACTTTTATCTAAAGCAACATGAGATTTGTAACAACACAAGTAAAGATCATGAGAAGAGAAGACAGAAGCAGTAAGTGCAAGAGGAACAACAGGATGTATGTGTCAAGAGGTCGGAGCCTGGAGGAGAGAGAGAGAGAGAGAGAGAGAGAGAGAGAGACGAAGACAGAGAGAGGGAGAGAGAGACACACACAAAGACAGAGAGAGAGGCAGAGAGAGGCAGAGAGAGAGAGAGAGAGAGAGAGAGAGAGAGAGAGAGAGAGAGCACCCAACCTGTTCATAGACAACAGGTTTTTTTTTAATAATTATGTGGAGATCAGGTGTGAAGGTCTTTATTTGTTTGTTAAAGACACAGAGCATCTAGAGTAGAAGAGTCTGGATAGAGGCTCAGGACCTGGTTGTTGGTTGGCAGAGCAGAGGGAGAGTGAGGGTAGCTCAGGGAAGCGGCAGCCATATTGGTCTGCTCTGTAGGAAAACATGAGCAGCGACTGGGTGCCGATGGAAGGACATGATCAGAGGAGAGACGGGTGCTGGTTTGGTTGAAGAGCAGGCCAGCAGCTGTTCGGTCTGATGTTCAGGGAGAAGCTACACCAGCCACAGACTGAAGCAACGTGGTCTCTGAGGTCCGCTGGTTCCTGGCAGACTTTGTGGGATGGACTTAAGTGGAGTGGAGCTGGATGCTGATTGCTGGTTGTTGCAGGTATCAGTCTGATGGTTGAGCCTCAGGAGCTGCTCCTCATGTGAGTGGAGGATTACACAGAGTGAGTTTGAGACAAATGGTCTCCTGAGAGATGAAAGCAGCTGAGATCCTGAGAGGTTCAGAGAAGGATGTGATGGTCAGGCAGCATGAGGACTGAGGATCAGCCAGCAGCTTTGGCTGATTGTACTGTTTACAGACTTCAGTGGGGTTCAGCTCTATGCAGGTTGTTCTCAGACAGGAAGTTACAGACTGCACCTCTGGTATTTTGGACAGGAAGGTAAACTGGTTCGGTTGGAAGCTCTAGTCCTTGTTGACAGCCTGTTGTTGTTTTTGTTTGTCTGGAGGTTAGAGGTCAGAGGTCAGGGGCCACACAGACTTAGGGCATGAAGAGTCTCACCTCCTTCCTGTTGTTCTGACCTTTAACCTGCTGTTTGGCCTGTTGGATCAGAACTTTGAGTTGCTGGGCGTTGCTCAGCAGGGTGTCGGCCATCTCCTCCAGGTACAGCCAGGTGTTCTTCTGCCCGTCACCCACAGCAGGGAGCCCCACCTCAAGCCCGTTCACCATACTGCCGCACGGAGACGCCTCTGCCATCTTGGCTTGAACAGCCTGAGGAGTTACTGCCAGGGCGGGAAGAGCCGCCAGCACTGAGGAAGAGGAGAAGGAATCAGGATGAAGCTACAGGATACAGGATAGAGTGAGTGAGTTGATTGGCTGACAGGGTGAGGTGGGCGTGTCTTCATACCTGCGGTGCTGGTGAACACCTCGCTCTGCGTCGCCCCCTCTGAGATGATGGTGGCAGCAGCATCAGCTGTGGGCGTCCGGTCAAAGGTCAACGTGCCTGAAGTGGTGATCTGACCTGATGGGGTCACTGTGACTGTGGAGGAAGAGGAAGATGAAGATGAACACATGCACTATTAGAGTTGATAAAGCTTTTGTTATGAAGTTTGTGTCATACATGTGGTTCCTGGGGTCAGCGTGAGGCTTTTGGCGGTGGGAAGCTCCTTCTTGATGGGGACAGACAGACACTCAATGTCCTTCTTCCGTCTTTTGTAGGGGACGAAGAGACGGACCGGACCGGTCTGAACCAGACCAGACAGAGACAAAGAAGATTCAGGATAAAGAAAGGATGAAAGTGTCTGATCACTCTGTTTAGATCAAGAAACAGGATGGAAATCTTACCAGGCAAACGTTCTCCACTCCTTCAGGCTCTCCTTCCTTCAGACCCTGGGGAGGAAACAGACGGTGAGGTCTCATGTTTGGTACGGAGCCATGAGAGAAGAGGTTACAGCTCTACTAGATGCAGAGCAACAACAGCACGATGCAAGAACTGATGAAGAAGATTAAGAGGATGGTGACCAAGAGTGATGGTGATCATGATGTAATGGAGGACTCACATTTGTCAGGTCGTCACAGCAGGCAGCACAGGTACAGGAAGCAGCGTGAGGGTTCAGGATCCGCTCCTACACACACACACACACACACACACACACACACACACACACACACACACACACACACACACACACACACACACACACACACACACACACACACACACACACACACACACACACACTCTCCTCAGCTCTGTAAGCTGTAGTATTGGGGGGTAGTTACTGCTCTATAAGAGTGTGTATTACCTTTATGAGGCACAGCAGGGGTCTCCCAGCGTACCGGATGCTCCTCTTCCAGTCTTTGCTGCTCGCTCTTCCTGCTAAACCTTCAAACTCAGTGGGAGTGAACCACTGCTGGTTGTGTTTGATACACCGACCTTTGCCCCCTACAACACAACAACAGTCAGCTCTCTCAGGGCCCAGTGACCATCAGAACGCTCTGACCTTAGAGTGTGTGTGGTGTTACTGCACGTACCTGAGCCCAGGCGGTTCTTGCACAGGACTCCGCTGGTGTTCCTGCAGCGCACCGGCAGCTCGTTGTTATAAACTGAAGGGTCCCAGTTATATTTGGAGTCTTTGTCCTGGGGAGGAGACACTGGGGTGGGCGGAGTCTGAGGGCCTGATGGACACACAGAATCAAAAGAGTATTTATGGACAGAAGACTACTCCAGCAGTAAATATGAGATAACAGATTCCTTTAGGATAAATACTCTGTGTTCACTTACAGCCACAGTCTTGCTCATGTACGTGGTTGAATACTTCATCCAGCAGGGGGCGCTGTGTGTCGTAATGTGAGGAGTCCCTGGTCTGCACTGGAACACAAAGATGAGACGATCCATCAGCTGCATGAAGTCTTTACACAAAGTGTGGACTGTAGAGGCACGGCGGCCATCTTACCACAAACACACATCCTCTCTCCTCTCACACAGCTTCAAATGGAAGCTCGTCTCCCTTTGATCACTGGCAGAGAGGTCTTCTTCTAGAGACACAATACAGCTCAGACTCCACCAGATGTTACAATAAATCTCAGGCTCATTTAGAATCTATGGGACCTTCAGGTGTGCAGGTCTTCTTCCCTGCAACATCAAACTGGTTTCCTTCTGGTTTGTGAACCTTCCTGAGCCCTCACACTGACAGTGAAAGGTCAGAGTCAGAGAATACTGAGACATGAAGAGAGAACTGTGACCACATGGTCAGTGTGTGTCTGGGTCCACACCAACACAGACCAACAACCAGAGGCTTTTAGGGACAAAGCAGCACTGGCCTTCCTCCAGTCAGACCAGTATGGGTGAGCACAAAACCCCCTGAACCCACCAGCAGCAGACCAGACAAGTTTAGTGCAGTGTGGACAGCAGCTGTGTCGGGAATCACTCTCTCACACACACACACACACAGTACCAGGGGTGATGGCTGTGGCAGCCTTCAGTCCAGCTGCTTCCACAATGCTGCCATCAGTGTGAACTACGATCAGAGTGGCCTTCTGGGAAGTGAGTCCTTCGCCCAGCTGGAGGGTGGTCCTTCCACTCTGTAACACACACACACACACACACACACACACACACACACACACACACACACACACACACACACACACACACACACACACACACACACACACACACACACACTGGTTACCTTGTTTGGCTTACATAGTTTCGTAGTTTACAGAGATGATGCAACTTTGACCAAGAATTCTTTCCATGTTGCCACGGTAACATGTAACTTTTCTTCCTCGCTGATGTGTTTATGTTGTAACTGTGAGGTCACTGGACATCATTGATCTCTTGACCAACAGAACATTATACTGTGTGTATACACACTTTACTTCTTTGTTTGTCAATATGACCACATGTGTGTGTGTGTGTGTCTTACCAGCACATGTTCAGGCAGACTTCCTGATGTTGTCACAGTTGTTGTGAATACATTGTCCTCTGCAGCCTGAACGTCAGCCACTGTGACTGCAGTCACCTCTGATACACACACACACACCGAAATTATGAAAGAACATGTGCATCTTTATACCATATTTATGTTAATGCATTGATGATGTTGATGAGATGCAGCAAATTACACAAACTTCATTATTAATGCAAGTTGAAATGACTGTGAACCTGTGTAACAATGTTTTGAGTTTAGTGTGAAAACAAAGGAAACGCTTCTGCTCCATTCTGCAAACTATTTCCTGATTTGATGTGAATGTCGCTAACATTAAAGCTAACACACACACAAACACACGCTAGCGGTCCTTGCCTGTGAACGCCTCGTCCGGGTTCGGCAAGCCCTCGATGTTTCCCGGTTCCTCCATCGTGGAGACTTCGGCCTCAGTCTCGGTCTCCGAGCCTCCGCCGAGGGGCTGCGCTTCCTCCAGCCCGAGGGCCTTCGAGGCCGAGTCCGCTTCGTCCATTCTGAGCGACCGAACGATAAGAGCCGAACGGGGCCGAGCGGAAGCGAGGCAACGTGACTCCGAGCGCCGCCGAAACCCCGGGACGAGCCGAAGGAAACCAAACACCGGGACGGTTAAGGAAACGCGGTGAAACCAGGAACGTTGAACGGAAAACAACGAATCCTCGACATCCACAGACACGGAAAAATGGCGCCCGAGCCCTGCTTTGTTCCATGCCAATTCTCAGGAGGAGGCGGCGGAAACTCCCGAGAGAACCCGAGAGACCACAACGCCACCCAGCGGACAATACACAGAAAGCAACATATCTATCCATGTAAACACATACACATTGTAAAAGTCTAAGGCAGCGGTCTCCTACAAGCACCACCATCCAGCGGGCTCTCTCTCCTGCCTCTAAAGTCACTGCTTGCACCTGAGAACCTGGGAATATCCGCTGTGATCAATACCTCAGACTAATCATGATCCCCATCAGTACCGTTCGGTTTTCAATCCCGACAGAGTGAGAAGCGTCCATAAATACAGTCTACCTTCACCCAGAATCTGTACTTTCGTAAAGTCTCCTCGGATAGATGGTGATTTAGGCCCCATTGAGACCCCCTTAAGATACAGCATGGGGATCCTGCAGGTACGGTGAGACTATTTAACAAACCAGTTGATTGGTCAAGACATTAACTACTCCAGAACAGGCTAGCTCAAGTTATCGTGGCGACAGTGAGATCAGAAGTGAGGCATCGGAACCCTTAATAGGGCTTCATAGTCCAGGACCCTGGACCTCCTCTCCTTCCATACCTCCTTTACCTTTTCTTCCCTCCCCACAGCTCCAATCTGTAATGTGTTGTCGAGATGTTTTCCTAGACTAAAATCAAAAGGATCAATAAAAGCAGGACCAGCTGATCAGTGATCAATATTTTTTAATTTCAGTGTTTCAGTAGAAAAATCTGATTTTGGCTCCTGTTGGCTGAGTACCGAGTCTATTTACACCGAGACACAAACAGGAAACCACCCCCCGAAAAATAAAACATCACAAACTCTCAGCTGTCACACTTAATGCCATTAATAAAAAGGAAGTGATTGGTTGACAGAAAGGGGGCGGAGCCTACACATGTGGCTCACAGTATTTTCTTTATAAAGTGATGCATATACATTTGACCATTTACAATAAATTAGTACAGGCACGTTATCGGACAGCTCGTGAGTAGTTTAGGTCCCTGTAACGACGCGTCCAACATGCGACAAGTCTGTGACCAAACAGGAAGTTGAAACCCACCACACCACACAACAAAAACTAAAATAATAAAAAATAAAAACCAACGTTTATTTTTTTACCCTCACATGAAATCGTGTGTTCCTCTAAATGACTCAATCCTAATTTAAATACTGCTTTCTGATTGGCTGGCTGGAGTCTCCACGGTCTACTCCACCTAAAAGCTGCACTGCAAAGGTTTTGAATGTAAAAACTACCAGACGCTGCTGGAAACCTGGAAACCACAAACAGGCCTCAGCAGTGAAGACGTTTTCTCTTTTCCCCCCATTTGTCAAACTTTCTGTCAATCAATTCTTGATTTTCTGTTTTTGTAAGGATTTCCCAGATTTCGTTTTAAATGCTCAATGTTTTTTGAATGAAATATTTTCCAGTTTTATTTTGTCTAGCACTTTGTCAGATCTTTCAGATTTGAGTTTTCTCACAGCAAAGAAATTACAGTTTTGGTTAACAACTTAAAAGTTTAACCGTATTCCTGTATGATGGAGATCAGGTATGATTGACAAGTCATGAGGCTAGAAAAAGAGGTTTAAACCAAATTTTTTTAACCCATCAGGCTCACAACTTATCAATCAGCACTCCGCATCTCAACAGGACAGAGCAGCGCTGGAGTCATGAGGCAGCAGTGAAAGAGGAGAAAGGAGCTGCAGTTTAACCACATCTGTCTTAGTTTTTTTACAGTAACACTAAAAATAATGATAAAACTTGTGTACTGATGATGTCATTGAGAGACAGCGCCAGCTGCTGTTTTTGGTTTGGTTTGTGAGGAGATGTTTGTACCTGAATAAAAACGTCCAAATTTGTTTTTTGGCTTCTTTCAACAAGTTTGGAGGCCTCGTCTGCTAACATGGTCATAGAGTGGTGGTTTGTGGTTTCCAGGCTTTGAGGACTTGTTTGTAAAGAAGCCATTTGTACCTGAAAAAAAGTAGTTTTTGGATTGAGTGTGAGAAAAGAACCCATTACAGCTTTTATATGACTACGTACAAACTAAAAAACATTCTGGTAAAAAAGGACACGGACGGACTGACACACACATAGGGCGCGCGCGCACACACATACACACCCACACACACTCGTTAATAACTTAGAAAAGAGTAAAAAAGGTGTTTCATACAGTCTGTGTGTTTCTCTGTGTGACCAGCAGGAGGAGCAGCAGCAGCAGCTCTGCCTTACTTATATCTTAGAACGATGCTGCTGTCTTGATGAAATCGCAGGTTTTATGGCAGTGACCTTTGACCTTGGTTTGCAGCAGCAAATTGGAGGTCAGACGTCATTTATGGTTTTTGTTCTGCTCCCACGTTTCTTCCCCACCCCGTAAGAACCCCATGTTCAGTTGCATAGCTCTAAAAACAAAGCGGTGAGGAATGGGCGGGTCCAGTTCACAGGAAACGGTAAACAGGAAGTTTGTTTGTGCGTAAATGGAAAAAAAGCCCAGAGCACCGCCATGGAGAGGAAGTGAAAAGAGAAGAGGTGAATGACGGGAGGAGGAGGAGCAGTGAGCCTCCGTCAGCTTCACTCTGTCGGATCACAAAGGAGCACCTTGGGTTTATGAAGCCATCGCCTGAGGAGAGACAGGACACATCGAGGTGAGGGGTCAAACGTCACTGCTGATAATACTTCCCAAGCTACAACCATGAAGGATCAGGGTGAGGGTTCCACCATAACCCAAATCAGGCTTTAAGATTAGATAAGATAAGATGATAGTTTATGATCCTGAGGGAAATGACTGTGCAGTACAGTTACAGTACAGCATGAAGAACCAGAACCAGAGATCACCCAAACTAGTGCAGTATAGAAACGTGCAAGATGCAAGTAGATAATAAGTACTCAGGCTTTACTGACAGGTCCTGAGCCTAAAACAGAGATTAAACCCACATTTTTGTTACATGTCACATCAGCACTCATACCAGCTCCTTCTACACAGCAGCATAGGTCAGAGTTTCTTACCAGTTGCTGTTGTCGATGAAGAGGACGAGGAGGAAGAGTTTCCCTGCGGACCTGAACTGCGTCGCCTCTCCTGCCCTGAGGACGGCCAGTGCTGGGCGAGGAGGCCACGCCCCTCTGAGCCGACGCCCCTTCGTCACCGCTCTGACATAGAGGATCTGAAAAAAACAACAGGCAGGAGGGCTGACTGAGTGAGGCCACGCCCACACCAGAGTGGTAGCAGCTCAGACCCCGCCTCCTAACAGGACAGACTTTAGGACACAAGTGAGGAGTCAGACACCTGAAGCTCAAACAACCAAAGTGTGTGTGTGTGTGTGTGTGTGTGTGTGTGTGTGTCATATGATCATCTTAGCCTCTTGACATTGAGGCCCTATGCCTCACGCTGACCTCAGCATTATAGTGGAACATGAGTCAGCATATTAGTATGGTGTCATTAGTATCATGCCAGAAGAAGGGGTTTATAAAACGCTGCCTGATCCAGATGCATTGTGGGATTCTGACTGTTATGTTGTGGTGTGAGCAGCTTCAGTGAGCATCCAGGAACCTCTGGGAAGCTTTCGCTGCCTCAGGTCATGAGTTAGCCTCAGCACATTGGGACCTTCTTGTGTTTGTGTCATACAGGAAACAGAAAGGTGTAATATCCTGTACATCAGACCAATCAGAAGCCCAGCTCACCTGAAGCCATGGTGGCAGCTTTGGCGACGTCTCCGTTCTCCAAGCAGGTCGTCACTGAGCTCCTGTCGTCCACAGTGTTCCGCCGCGCTGACGCCGGTCGACCTTTATCGCTTTTAGAGGCGATCCTGAAGGAGCAGAGAACACTTTCAGAAACATCACAGGGAATCTGAAACATGGACATGGAGGTTTACTTCCTCTGCTGCCACCATCAGGACAAACAGACTCACAGCTTTAGATCACTTCATAGATAACAGGCTGTGGGAGGAGCTACCTGACCTCACCTGCCGCCGCACAGGAAGCTTCTGCCAGTCGAGATGCTCGACTCCGAAGCGCAGCGACGGCGAGGTTCCAGCCGGCGAGGACCCGCCGAGCTCTTCTCCTCCTCCTCTTCCTCCTCCACCACAAAACCGTTTGCTATGCCTGAAAACATTTTACACACAGGAGAAAAAACTGAAACATCAGACAAACTGTTCAATCTAAATGTTTGATTCTAAATGGGGCAAATGCCCGTTACTGGGAGAGAGAGGGAGGCAGAGGAGAGAGAGAGAGAGAGAGAGAGAGAGAGAGAGAGAGAGAAACAGAGCGAGAGAGACAGAGGAGAGAGAGAGACAGAGACAGAGACAGAGAGAGAGAGAGAGAGAGAGAGAGACGAGAAAGAGAGGAAGTGATTTACTGTTCACCTGTAAGCAAATATAAAGTAAACACTCTACCTGTCCCGAGCCGTTTGATAGGCGACTCTTCGTCAGCCTCCTCCTCCGCGTTGGCACTGCTGCTCCGGGTTCTTTTCCGGGGCAGGAGGAGCGTCTCCAGCCGAGGAATCACCACCGACAGGAAGGTTTTGGCGCCCAGAGGAGGCGAAGCCCCAGATGCTTCGGCCATCTTGGGAGCTTTCTGTGGGCTGGTGCTCTTGGATTTACGGAACAGGATGTTGGTCCGCCGGTTTCCTGTGGCAGAGGCTTCGTCCTGGAGCGTTGAGGCGAGGCTGAGGTGGCCGTCGGGGAGCAGCAGGTCTGGAATGAGCCCGTTGGGAGGGTCCCGGGGCGCTGAGGTAGCTGTCTGGGCATCGCCGCCGAGGTCCATGCGAGTCTCGTCCTCGGCGCCGACTTTGACAGACGGCGTCGACTCGATGGGAGAAGAGAAGGATGGAAGCGACGATTTCTCTGCACAGATAAACCAGTGAACCATTAGTTTACAGACGACCCTGATTAGGACGCAACAAAGCATCGAGCCCACTTACCCTCCTCTGGAGTGCAGGGTTCTGCTGGAGGTTCAGGTAGTGGTCTCTCCTCTGGTTGTGTGTGTGGTGGGGGGGTCTCTGGAGCAGCAGCAGGAGGTGGGAGGGGCTTCTTGGGGGCCAGCTCAGTGCGGACCTCCATGATGCTCCTCTTCAGCAGCTTCAGCCTCTTGCTGCGTGACGGGCTGTGCTTCATGGCCGTGCTGAGGTCCAGCTTCTCCAGCAGCTCCTTCAGCTGCTCCTCCAGGGGGGTCTGCTGTCGGTACGCCAGGCTCAACACGCGGTCCACTGCAGGAACACACACACACACGCTGTCTGTCACAACCGGGCCCTGACTGACACACACACCCACACCCACACACACACACACACACATACACATACACATACACACACACACACACACACACACACACACACACTCTCTCTCTTTTGAGTCCTCACCGTCCTCCCAGGAGAAAGGCGTGGGCTCCAGCTTGGGGGCGTCGGGGAGGTGGATCCCACCGGGGAAGTCGAAGCCGATGCGCTCGGCCTCTCTGCCGGCCTTCCTGAGGATGGCGCCGCCGTGGTCCTGCATCCGCAGCGCCGCTTTGTAGAAGAAAGTGTCCTTGGAGTTGTACTTCAGGCAGTTGGAGATGATGAGGTTGAAGTCGACCTCAAACTCCTCCAGGGTCCTGTAGCAGTGAGCGTCGATGCGTTTCCTCATGGTGGAAAAGTCCATGGGGTTCTTGATGTGGTCCAGGTAGTCTGGAACCTGCGGAGAGGAACAAAGTGTGGAGGTCAGAACACGTCAGATGGCGGGTCAAGGTGCACGGTGTCTGGTGCCGACCTCCTTGCTGCTGACGGGCTGGGCGAAGATGTGGCAGGAGTCTTTCTCCTGCAGCTGGCTGAGGACGGCTCGCAGCAGGATGTTGAAGGGCGTCAGCTGGACCTCAAGCAGAGACTGATGCAGCTTCATCTGGTGCACAGACACACAGGGGCCATGATCAATCACTTATTGATCACATTTGTCCCTCTGCTGATCACTGATCAATACGCTGAGCTTAAGATGAAGGTGTGTGTGTGTGTTGTACCTCCTCTCTCTTCAGCTTCTCCCTCTTCCTGATGAGCTCCAGCAGCAGCCTCGCCCTCTCCAGGTCGTGTCTCAGGCGGTGCCACTCTTTCAGCTGCTCCTTCAGAGCCTGATTCGTCTCCAGACGCGTCTCAGGCGGCGCAGGAAGCTGGTGGTTCACACAGGAAGTTCAATTTGAGTGACATTTAACTATCAAAGGTTACCAACGTAGAGTAGATGATGCTCTGATTGAAGACTTCTCATTTTCTCGACACCCGTTAGCATAGAAATAAGAGCAACGACCAAACTGCAACAGAATACAGGAAGTGCTAATGAGCAGACAGGAAATACTGACCCGCTTGAATTTCACGGGCTGAGGGTTGGCCTGGAGCCGGCGGATCAGGGACACATTGTTCCTCGACTGTCGCTTCAGCACCCAGTAGCTCAGCAGTCGCTCCACGAAGGGACGCTTCCTCTGCACCGAGACCTGGTTCAGGATGGAGTCCAGACTGAGAGAGAGAGAGAACACACACACACACACACACACACACACACACACACACACACACACACACACACACACACACACACACACACACACACACACACACACACACACACACACACACACACACACACACACACACACACACACACACACACACACACACACACACACACACACACACACACACACACACACACACACACACACACACGATCGTTATGTTCTGTCATTGATCCAGCTGCTAGCTTCAGTGGGATTATTGGAACAATCAGCTGTTTCAGGAGGTTTCTTGATTAGAATCTGCTCATAAAAACAGAATAATGTGCCTGAAGCCTGCGCCTGCATGTAAACACTGAACCTCCATGTACACACAGCATCATCCTGATCATACAGAATGTGTGGCCATCATGCAGATACTGAGACTGCAGACCTGGATCAGGTTTCAGAAGCCTCCTACCTTGAAGCGGTGATGCTGGGCCCAGAGTTAGCCGGTTCCTCTGGTTCAGGTTCTGGTTCTGTCCTCTTGATCTTCTTCCTGTTCCTGGTCCTCCCCCTCTTGTTGCTGGTCTTGGGACAGGTTCCGTTTTTGGGATGCAGCTCTTGGTAGATGTTCAGCGGCCTCCGGTCGCAGCCGCCCGGCGTGTGAGCGCAGCAGTACGCCGTCTTCTTCACCGAGAAGGTAGCGGCGCCCGTCTCCGTCACCTCTTTGACCGGCTCCATCTTCATGTACAGGCCGGCTTTCTGGGCGCAGCTGACGTGGAAGGCGGTGTAACAGTTGACCTTGTCGCATTGGATGCAGGCGCCGGCGCCCTTCTCCTTACACAAGTAGCAGGTGAGCTTCCAGCGAGCCGGCGGGATGTTACAGACGCCGTCGATGGGCTCGATGAAGACGGTGTCAGAGAAACCTACCTCAGGCACCCACAGGGCGCACGCCACGTGACCCCAGCGGTCATCGTCCGTCCTTTTCAGAGCTCCTCCTTGGTTGGGGCAGAAGACACACTTGGCTGGCTGGGACGGGCGCTGTAGACAGTGGCGGCACAGCCATTGGCCTTCCGGGACGTACGGCACTCCGTAACACTCCTGGTGCACGGCGATGTTGCAGGAATCGCAGAAGAGAATGACGTTGCTGTCCGCACCGTCTCCGTCCATGCAGATGCAGCAGACGGCGTCCTCGTCCACCAGAGACTGCATGTCCCTCTGGCCCCGGGTGGCTGTGTAAGACTCCTTCTCAAAGCGGTCCATGATGAACTCAAACAGGTTGTGGGAGACCTGGCTGACGCCCTCGCTCTTCCTCTTCTCATTGATCAGGTCCAGCCAGGCGTAGTCCTCCTCGTCCATGTCATACTCCACCTCCTCGTCCAGATCCTCTGCCGTCCTTTCCCTGAACCTGTAATAAGCTACGGGCCTCCTCGGCACCACGGGCAGATTGTACTCCACCGTCCTGAACTTTGCCTCCAACAGAGCGCTGGTGCTCCCGTGGGTGACGGCGGCCGTGTGCGATGCCGTCAGCGCGGCGTTCTTTTTCTGCTGGTTGTTTTTGAGGCGCACTGAGCGGACCAGGACCTGCTGGGGCTTCTCGTTGTTTTCCTTGTTGCTGTTACACTCCATGATCTCTTGAGCCGTCGGGTCGTCGTCAGAAATGACGTCCATCTTGTCGTAGATACTGAGGCGATGCATGCGCCCGTCCACCTCCAGCTCCACTATACGCTGAGCCTGAGCGTACGTCAGTGTCTCCCTGTTGGGCGAAGGCTTGATGGGCGAGGATGCCCTCTTCAGCGGTGCCATGCGGTGATTTCGGCTTTTCTTCTTCATCCCAGAGACGTTATACAACCCTAACAAACAAAGGACAAAACATCATGTAGAGGATTCACGGACACACACACTTACATGAAGAATGTGTTTACACGTTGATGTGTGTGTCTTCAAGTGATCAGAATGAAAACGCACAGTACATAAACAATCTTAGACAAAGAAGGCAGAAATACTAAATGAAGAGAGAAGTGAGAGTGGTGTGAGGGAGAGGAGACCCCCCCCTCCCCCCTCAGGCCTCACAGTGTGGTTTCACGTTTGGATTTTAATCTCCCAGTTACCATAACAACTTTTCAACCCAGTGTATGTGGTTGCTGTGATAGAGGCCTTAGCTACCATCATTTATAACTACACAAAACACATCAGAGTTCAAGATTTAGAAGTTAAAGTGTAATGACTTTCATCCTCTCAGAGTGCTGTGAGGTTTACAGCTGCACTCACAGATTCAGGTGTTCACATGCTTACAAACAAGTTCGTTATTTTACACACGGAAATGTGAAGACATTCTAACTGAACATGTGACCAGATTAGTGTCACTGGGTTTGTGAGTCGGTCTAAACGATCAACTGTGTCCGGTTTCACAGTAGGACGTGGTAAACTGGATCCCGAGACCGGTTCAGGGGCGGAAACAAGCAGAGGCTGAACTGAGACCGTGTAGGACAGAACAAACCCGAACCCTAACTGCGGGTCTGGTCGGTCTGTAATCCGGAGTGAGGGTGCAGGTTTACAGTGGCCCCTGAAGCTGGTAGACTCGGACTAACGTCAGATCCGTTTGACTCGAACGTAACTCTGGTTAATCGACCTACAGCGGCTTGTTTTGGGAAACAAACGCCGGCCTGACCCGCACACAGTCCGGGCGTGTTCGCCCGTGGAGCCGCGGGCTGTTTCGCGAGGACGCTGTGTCCATAAAGCGAAGCTAAGCTACCGTTAGCCTGTTAGACCCACTGAGGGAAGGAAATATGGCGACCAACAAAACAAGAAAAGTGCCTCGACGGTAAAAGTTTGTTCTCTCCCAGGGCAGCCGAGACCGGAGCGACGTGAAGCCGGCCCGGCTGCAGTGACACCCGGCTGTACGAAGAGTCGCTGGTTAAGGCAGCACACACTCACCCCTGAGCCTTCCTGAATTCAGTTTAGAAAAACAGCAGCGTTTCACAGCAATGGCGGCGCGGCCTGCGGAGCGGAGGAGCACTTAGATCCACATTGAGGCCGCCGCGGCTCGCGCTTATCGGTGTGAGACCTGAAAGTATCCAACAGGTTCCCAGGGCGACGGAGCCGGACCGAGCTGGGACCGTGTAAGCAGCATAAACCTGAATCCACGGGACGACAGGGGCACTCAGCAGCGGCGGAGCTCCGCGGCTCTCCAGCCTGATCCCCAACAACAATGCGGTGCAGCGAGACGCTGCGCCCTGACGTCATCACGCACTAATGAAAAACACAGGAAGTGGGTTTAAGTGTCACGCAGTCCGAAAGCCCGTTACGTCCGTCCGTCCGTCCGTCCGGCCACGTGTTCTGTGTTCTGTGCACTAACACACACACACACACACACACACACACATATACCCCCCCCCCCCCCACACACACACACATACACGCAGTTTGGAATTATTTCTGAAATGTTTTGGATGGAGAAAGTCAAAGAACACATTGCGTCATACTTGTTATAATTTTGACGTCTTTTATCCGTTTATCAACTTTTCTGTGATGACTGAATCCCCTTTAGTTTCCCGCTGTTCCTAGAATTCTTCTAGAAAAAATATAGAGTTCTCGAAATTTACATTGGATATATTCTACACTATTTGATTTGAAAAGTTATTTTTCTAAATATGATTCTGACATACAAATCATACATACAAAGACACTTAATTACATGTAGTGAAAATAGCAGTTTCAAGTCACATTTTATTAAAATCCACTGAACACACAAACAAAAGTTTAAACATGCTTTTCCTGTATAATCGTTCGCGTGTGTGTGTGTGTGAAGACATTTGTGAAATAATATTTTTCTAAAATCTGAATTTTCATAACAGCTGAAGAAAGTAAACAGTCCCCTCCACTTCCAGTCTCTTTGCTAACCTAAGCCAAACAAATCCTCCACCTCTGTGAGCTCAGCTCCAGAGGGCCTGTAGGGGGCGCAGTTTCTCTTGATCCAGTGACAACAGAACATTACGGACAGTCACATATTTCTAAGTGAACCCTGTGTGAGTGTAGTTTTACAGCCTGGGCTTTAGCATTAGCTCTGAAGTTTGACACTGTTGCTGGCTTCATCTGCAGTCAACATTTGGTACACACAGCGCCACCTGGAGGACAAACAATGATGCCCAAGCTTGTTCACATAATTGGTTCTAGTCATTCGAGCTGGTGGACTCTGCAGGCGGCTGAGGGTCATCCTCACTCCTGTTAGTTTGGACGGACAGAGCGTCTTCTCGGGACAGAAGGTTGTTCTTGCGGAGGTGGCAGGCCTGCTGGTAGGGGGGGCTGATGGGTGGCTGGGTGGGGGGGGTGTACTGGTACTCCTTACCATCATTCAGCTGAAGAAATAATGAACGGAGAAACTTCATAACCAACAGAATAAACACCAAGGAATGCGTCAGACTGATTATGTTCTGCCTTTGTTATTGTTCAGTTCTACATTGTGGTTACTGATTCCCTCTCACCTGGAGGGGGTATGTCCTGTCTGAATCGAAGGCGCTCAGGTCCCCGCAGGCCAGGAAAGGAACGATGACTCGGTTTGGACCTTCTAACTGGTTAAAGTCGACATCTGAACAACAAGACAAACAGGACGTGACTCATATGGGACTAAACCTGGATCTTCACTGACTCCACCGGCATCGCAGGTTTGTCTGTCTGTTACCGTAGCAATGATCCAGCAGAGGGTTGGACATGTTGGGGATGTATCCTGCAGGTGGAGAGAAATTCTGACACACCACGAAGGCCTCTGAGACAAGAGAGAGAGACACGGTAAGAGACAGGCATTATTCTTGTTAACATGCTGTACTTTACACATGCTGCACACTGGATGCAAACAGTGTGTTGAGCCATGACTGTCTGACCGATGCTGGAGTTCCTGCTGCTGCGAGGTTTGGCACAGGTCACACTGCCGAAGAAGATCTTCAGCTGCGAGTACAGCAGCGTCACATCCTTCCCCCGGAAAATCTGCACAGCACAGGACACGGTTACAGTCGTCCAGAAGCTCATTTAGTAGGTAGAAGGGGTCAGAGATGAGGCTGGAGCGTTACCTTGGCAACAAATGACCCTCCTGGTTTCAGGACGTGAGTTGTGATGTTGAGAGCCTGAGATGAAGAAGAGCTGTTAGTCAAACACTACAGACTGACAGCCAATCACACACAGCGAGTATACTCACAGCCAATAGGAGCTGAGCTTGGATGTACTCATCTACGTCATGCAGCCCGGTGACTACAAAAACAAAACACATCCAAAAATAAATGGTGACCTTCAACCCCGTTAGAAAACAACAGGAAGATTTCCCCATTATTGATGCAAATTAAGAAGATTTAGAAAAGGAAGTCAGCAAGTCACCATCAGGAGCTCCGTCACACACAACCAGGTCAGCAGGACGGCCCTCAAAGTGACCGATGATCTGCTGAGCCGTCGCCACCTGAGAGACACAGACAGAGACACAGACAGAGGGAGACATGGTTTGAGTGTCTCAGGTTCATCACTGCAGCCATATAACAGCACGATGGTTCCAATGTCCCCGCTGACCTTTGTGATGTCTCCTTGGATCTGGGTCACCCCTGGCAGAGGAGCCATGGCCTGCAGGTCCACCGCCACGATCTTCACCTCCTCCCCCTGCTCCCCCCTCCCTCTGTGGGGAAGAACAACTCATCAGAAACAGGAGGAGCTATGTGTGTGTGTGAGGAGGGGGTACAGGAAGGGGTCTACACCAGTTAAGGGTTGAGTGATAAGTTCTGAGCCTACATCATAAAGAATCTACCTGAGCTTCCTGCTAAGCACTTGAGACCAGGAGCCAGGAGCAGCACACAGATCGACCACCCTGTGTACACCTGAGGGAAGGGGGGAGGGGGGGGGGGGAGAGAGAGAGAGAGAGAGAGAGAGAGAGAGAGAATGAATTTGTGTACATTTTTTCACATGATTATACTGATGGACAGCAGATGGCTCCGCCTAGAAGCAGCAGCAACAGGGCCAATCAGAGCAGGGCATGTGTCACCTGTGAACAGGTCAAAGGTCTGGTGGAGCTGCAGCAGCTTGAAGGCGCTGCGGGCTCTCCAGCCCTCCTCCTTGGCCAGGCGGTAGTAAATGTCCCGCTTGTCTTTGGACGAGCGCCCCATCCTAAGCTCCGCCCCTCTGAGAACACGAACAGGAGAAGGTTTGTTTGGTTCAGCAGCTCTAACAGGAGCTAAACAAGGGAAGAGTTCAATAAAAGATTTATAAATGCGCACATGTCAGATGTAATCCACCAATTCATTCATTAGGCACAAATAGTAAAGAGTTAAACACGCTATTATCCAGTCAAACCAATCTTTACTCACAGCTCCTCGCGCAGGGAACACGTTCACGAGCACTTCCGTGTTGATGATGGAAGGACCCTCGCAAAGGCTGACCAGGGCGCGCCTGTTCAAAACACAAAAGCTAAACGGATCAAACGTCTGCTACGTTTGTGCTTTGGTTGAACTTCCTCTCCATGCGAACCCCTGTATTTTATATCCTTAATCAAGATCACTTCCTCAAGCACACGTTAACATCATAACAGTTAATGATAGCTGAAGAACTGATTAAATCGTTGTACAAGGCCCCCCTCCTACTGCTCAATAAGTGCAGAGGAAGGATTTCACTCAATTCAAACGTTGAGCTGTAAAAAGTAAAAAGACACTTTGGAAAAACATTCCAACGTTAGTTAATCATACACAGCTGATAAGACAACGGATGAAGTTTGACCAGTTTATGCAATGATCAGTTTATCAGCGGACCGACGAGAGGTGAGAGACGATTTTCGTTCTTTAATGTCATGAAAACGATCACGATAAAAATTAAATAAAAAGAATAAAAATAAAAGTTCTTAACAATAGAGAAGTTCCAGACTTGGAGTGAAATGTTCGACCGGAGGATCAGTGAACGAGCAGAATCCTGTTTGTTTTTGGGACGAGGATTCTGTCTGAAGGAAGTTGGGTTCATTCCTAAGCTCTGCCGTAGTGCCTTTGTGCTTTGGTGTGAGGTTGTGATGATTATTTATTAATAAATTACGGACGGGAAACTATTGATTATTAAGCCCATGATCACGCCCGTTCATTCATGAAGAATAAACCACGCCCACTCAATTCTGGCAGCCAATCACATCAAAACAACACAAGAAAATCACAAAGTCTGGCTTTGTCCAAACTTTCTACGTTAAAAAATTGTGACAATCAATGATGAAAGTGTTGATGGCAAACAAAAGAAACGCTGATGATCAGTATTGATTAGCTGAATCTAAACCTCATTAGCGACCAGTGAACATGAAGCTCATCTTCTAAACAAAGCAGAACAGATTTGATTGACTGAACCGTGAGTTTGGTAACTGTTTTTAAAAATCTAAATACGGAAACACAACCAGGAACTCTTTGACTTTGAAGTAGATATTATCGAGAAAATACTATAGATACTTCCAGGTACTTTATCCTCCACCTAATAGACCTGTTATCAATGGCTAATTTATCAATGCTTGACCTGTCCTCAGCATGAACATGGAGCAGCAATGTGTCAAACTGTCCGTCCAGCCATCCAGAGGACTGATGGACGAGAAGTTCTGCATCTTGCTCCACAATGTTCAGCCTGCGGCGCAAATCACCCTACACGCCCTCCATCAGTGTGAGGCTGGGGTCAACTGGGAGTCCTTCGGGCACTACACTGCCGACGCCAGCGGGAGGGTCAACGGTACCAGATAACACACACACACAGACACACAGAAAATGAGAATAAAGTCTGTGAGAAAAAATTTGTCTGAAATGGACACAAATGTAAATGAAGTGTGTTTTGTGTTAGTGTGTGAGGACGTCAGTCTTGGGGGGACGTACACTGGAGTGGAGCCTATGGGTCTCCTGTGGAGCCTCGGACCGGCGCCCGGCAGCAAGCCCTGGCCCAGGTCAGACACAGGACAGGAAGTGAATTAAACGTGACCTTAGGTGCTGATGTCCCTGAATGTGTCGTTCCAGAGACCCAGTAAGACTCAAGGGTCCCTCAGTGTTTGTATGTCCTCTTCCTCTTTGGACATGGTTTGTACAGACATGACAGTCCTGGAATACTTAAATGTGTTTCCAGAACTGGAAATGTTTTGGAAAATTATCAGAAAAGTCGAACCCAAGAAGCGTGAAGAGGGCTTTTATTCTGAAAGGCTGACGTCAGCATCTTGCTGGTCCCTCAGGTGGAGGAAGATGGAGATCCAGACCCCGGTGCAGGTCCAGGTGTCTGCCTTCCAGGGTTTCCTCACTAACTTTGTGGATGACGACCTGCTGGCTCGGGTGCAGGTGGAGCGCTGGTACGTCGCCCCTGGCGTTCACAGGATCCCCGTCACAGAGGGGGGACTCACCGCCACCCTCTTCCTGCCTCCAGGTAACACCACAATAAACACACACACCACCTGCTGATCCTAATGTGGATGCAGATATGAGTCCTGGTTACATCTCAGTTTCCTGATGACGTCACCAGGTCCGGGGCCGTTCCCCGGCGTGCTGGACTTGTGGGGGGGCGGCGGGGGGCTGGTCGAGTGCCGCTCGGCTCTGCTCGCCTCGCACGGTTTCGCCTCGCTCGCTCTGGATTATGTCACTCCACGAGTCACCATGGAGACCGGAAAATATGTGACAAACCAATACTTTGAGGTAATAAACCCATGAGATTAAATCATCTGAATTGATCAGAATATTCTTTTTCTGAAGATTCTTTAGAATCAGATTATAAAATAATTGTTTATTTTGATAATGTTGTTGTAAAATTCAGTGATTTCAAAATGAGATAAAACCATTAAATGAGGTTGAATTAACAATTTAAAAATAGATACAAGATGTGTGAGATATGTGAACTCAAACAAACATGTAGACTTTCATTAGGACTGATTGTTTTCATGTTGGGCTCAGGTGGCGTTCACACTCCTGCAGCAGCACCCAAAGGTGCTGAGCAGCCGCATGGCCATGATGGGTTTGTCCCTTGGGACCTCAATGACACTCAAAATGGCCACTTACTCGTCCATCATGAAGGTAAAACACCTGCAGAAACACATCACAGACACAATTTGCATATTGATCAATGATTCAAAATGATTTGTGTGTGTATGTGTGTGTGTGTCAGCTGAGTTGTGTTGTGTGTGTCAGTGGGAGTCACGTTCAGCCGGTTGATGGATCTTTGGCTGAACTCTATTCTTATTTTGAGAAGTAAGTAACACACACACACACACACACACACACACACACACACACACACACACACACACACACACACACACACACACACACACACACACACACACACACACACACACACACGATTGTTTTTTTCATCCAATCAGAAACAGCGGGAAAACTCGCATTAATGAGGAGAACCAGATGATCTGGAGAGACCTGCTGCTGCCCATCCCCACCGAGCGCTCACACAAAGTGGACGTGAGGAGACACAAAATAATCAACCACACACTTATTCGTCAAATGTTCCATTATGTTGTAGTTCAACAAACCGGTATTGATTGATAAGTAGTGAGCCCAATGTTTTGCCGTTCTCATTGTTGCGTTGACCCATTATGATCAAAGCGTTAGGCTCACTATGTTTCAATCATCCATTTGTGACGGATTTAAGTGTTTGTGCTGCGATCAGGTGGGTCAGCTGCAGTGTCCCCTCCTCCTCATCGTAGGTGAAGATGACCAGAACTGGCCCTCCACCGAGTCTGCGCACGACGTGAGTTTGAATCAGAATGCTCCACACTCCTGGTCGGTCCATCTGCTGCTATGGAGACACATTACAATTGATTTGATTTGATTCTGGACGTAATGCAGATGACATTTCTGATTGGGGAAAGTTTCTGTCTGGTTTTTATTCATTACTTTTCTTTTGCCAGATGGAGGAGATGATGGAACGTGCAGGAAACAGCCACCTGCTCACCGTCCTGTCCTACCCAAACGCAGGTCACCTGATCGAGATTCCATACAGCCCACACACCCGAGCCAGCGCCTTCAGGACTGTCAACAGCAAGGGCAAAGGTGAGGTCATCAAAACATAATTAATCAATCAATCGATCACTTTGATTAATCAGCTCAGATGTAGAATACAGCCGACTCAGCAGGGGAAGTAGACTGCGTGTGTGTGTGTGTGTGTGTGTGTGAGAGTGTGTGAACAGGAAGTTGTGTTGTGTTTCAGCTGTGGCTCTGTGGGGCGGGGAGACAGCGTCTCACGCTCACGCTCAGGAGGACTCCTGGACCAAAATGCTGAGCTTCCTTTATCAGCATCTGTATGCACCTGAACGCACCACGTCCAACCTGTAACGCCCCTGTAACAAGTCTGTAATCCGTCAGTAACGTGACCTGTAACACGTCTGTAAGGTCAGGTCAGGTCTGCTCTGGTCTCAATAAAAAACACAAATCACTCAAACAGAAACAAACTCATAAATTCAAAACATTTATTTAGAAACTTTACAAGAGAACAGTGATGTGAAACATGGACCAAGCTGACCCAAGACAGCGACTCATTCTTAACCTGTGACCTCTGACCTGTCAGGCAGGTAGTGTGACAGCGGTTTGGCAGATCTGATAGCAGGTTTGATTCAGTCCATCATCGCCCTTCACTCTGTACGACCTCACACACACGTCCAGCCAAGGAGACGACGCTGAGGACAGATTGACTTATTAACCCGTGTTAACCCATTGTGCCATATTGATGAAGCTTAAGTGAATAAACAAACGTACCAACGCTGCCCCCTGCTGGGCAGAGGGAATCCATGACCCGCTGCACAATGTCCTGAGCCTCCTGATTGGCTGTTACGTCCTCCACCGACACACCGAAGAAGGTATCCTGATCAAAGAGTTCAATAATCAATCCACCAGCTCTACAAATCAAACATTAAGAAATCATGTTCACATTCTAACTGAGCTGCTGTGTGTTTATGAACATCGTCTGCACCGTAGCAGACCAGCTGATCCTCCTTATCCTAGTTATGCTGCTATAGGCCTGGACTGCTGGGGGACATGTGTGGTGCCACTCACTGCGTCTCTCCAGAGGAAGACGTCCAGCGTGTCTGTGGTGTCCTGCAGCTGCATCTTCATCAGCAGGCAGACCTGCAGCAGCTGGACGCCCAAAGCTGTGAACCACAGAAGCACCATCATCATCACCATTTCTTCTTCTTCACCCTTTCTCCTGTTTCTATCCTCTTACCTTCTGCGATCAGCTTCTCATCCATCACCTGGTCCTGCTCAGCAGGGGGCTCCCTCAGCTCAGGCTGAGAACACCGGCCGCACCTGAAACACACATCACCAGGGATGACTGACCAGTACTGAGCCCAATCTCAGGGCGGTTTCAGTTCTTTATTCCCCAACATAAACACACATCTGCCGACAACGCTGGAAAACTTTGATCCAAATCCTCAACAGCTGATGTGATGTCCTCATCTGAGGACATGTAATAATGCTGAAATTCACCGAGCAGTTTCACAAAGAGGACATGAAACGTTTAGCATGTGTTCTGACCCGTAATAGCTCCTCCTGCCTCTGAACAGGAAGGGGGCGCGCAGGTCCAGCGGAGCCAGCTGTCCTTCTGACGAGCGGACAGGAACGATGTTTGGGAACGCTGAAGCCAGTCTGTGTGTTTCCTCTAGAGTGGAGCCTGAAACACACACAGACACGGTGAAGCTCTGACAGGTCAGGGCTCCTCAGATTAGATTGGATTATTGATCCACATTCCATATGGATGGAGTGATGAAGACTGTGATACCCTGGAGGAAGAGGAGCTCCTTGGTTTTGCTCTGTGACATCAGCCGTCTGGACAGATGAAGAGTCAGAGCTCTGCTGGACTCTGAGGGGAGCTGAGCAGATAGAGCCCAGGCCGGAGGACTGCAGGGTCCAGATCCCCCGGGGGCCTCAGGGAACAGACCAGAAACCAGCTGGTGGTCTGGGACGTCCAGCCTGATAGCGTACACACACACAGAAATAACAATAAATAACTATTTTCAATTCAATCAACTATTTTTCAAAATGCACAGAAAGCTTTGTTGGAGGTTGGACCACAGGTTGGACCACATGGTGTCGCTGCAGTGTGACAGCAGAGGACAGAAGAAACACACGGCAGCCAGGAGCCGTGATGCTGAGCTAAGTGAAGATGCGGTCGCTACAGGCAACGGCCCGACTGGAAAACCCCACAGAGTGTTTAAGAGGTTCAATCCCTGAAATTGTCTGATCTTGTTTAGCTTTATGCCAAGCTCTAAACTACAAGCAGGCACGAAACACAAAGGAGCATCAGTGATGTGTGTGAAGCTGCTGGATGGTGAGATGTTCCTACATGTCAGAGCATTTGCAGCAGTAGAGCTTCAGAGCCTGATGGAGCCTGAGCGGCTGGTAGGATCTGATCCGAGCCCGGACATGATGAGTCCCACAGCGGTCGGATTGCTTCAGCTCAGCCAGAGACACCACCGCCACACCGTGACCGCAACGCCTCTCTGCACACACAGATGAGCATCAGAACCAGCAGTACCATCCGCACATACGCTCCAACATCTCACACGCCTTTTAGAAAACAAAGTTTGTTTTGCTTTCCCAGCCATTTATGATGTGTACATTTATCAGCCCTTTCAGAATAAAGCTATGACTTTTATTGAGGACCTTTCAGGATAAAAGTCTGTCTCTGCGAGGGAACAAAGTCATGTGATCTGCTCTGGTGACTTCCTGTACATTTCAATTTCATACCTGAGCTGCAGAGAAGCGGAGCAGCGCCTGAAACACAAACCGCAAACCTTCAACTCATCAAAAGTCCAAGCAGGAAGTGAGTTTGGTGAACACGGCGCCCTCACACATACCCAGAGACTCTGGTGGAGTGCTCCACACCTCCTCCATGTCCGAGAAATTCAGGTCTGCAAGGTCATCTTCCTCCTCTGGAAACGCCTCAATGAGTCTACAGAGACATAAAGAGAGCTGAAGGTGTGTGGAAGCCTGGTCACACGCACACGCGCGCACACACACACACACACACACACACACACACACACACACACACACACACACACACACACACACACACACACACACACACACACACACACACACACACACACACACACACACACACACACACACACACACACACACACACACACACACACACACACACACACACACATCCATCTTCCTCCTCGTACCTCTTCACTTCCTGTACGTCTGGGTCGTTCTCTGGAAGAGTCCGGATCCCCCTGCCGTACGCCGTCCCCCCGTGGAGGTGAAAGGTCAGGTGATCTGCCTGCTCCGCCTGGTCGCTGGGTTGTCCTGGCAGCTTAGCGGCTCCTTGGACGGCTCGCAGGTTGTAGATCCGCAGGAACGCTCCTGGCTGACAGGACAGGAGAGGGAATGATGTCACACGCTCAGGCTGTGATTGGTCAGACCCAGATGTGTCTTCATGGTAATAATCCTGATCCTCTAACAAACACGTCCAGACAAACACATTTGACCTCTGACCTTAAGTTGTTGTGCGAGCTCCACATGGTTGTCATAGACGAAGACGCTGGCAACCAGGTTTTGCCTCTCCTTTGAGGAAGAGGAGGAGGACGAAGGCTCCCCCCTCCCCCTCAGTAGGGGGTGTGGACACCTCGTCCCATCCCAAACCTCACAAAGAAACAAAACAAAAAAGAGGCAGAGGATGGAAAACAATTCAGAATTCAACCATGACTGTAAAATGACTGTAAAACCATGACTGAAGCCCTGGGAGGTTCTCACCCTCAGCAGGGTGCAGGTGCTGTCCATGAGGGTGCTGGACAGCAGCTGGCAGGTGAGGTCAAAATAAACTCTGGGCTGGACAGCAGACAGACGGATTGTGGGTCCTGCAGGGATGAGGGACCTGCTGGAGGCCCAAGACCGGAGCTCCTGCACCGTCTGCTGGTCGCGCTGGTCGAAGTGGAAGGAGCGGCTGGAGGTACGGGGCTCCACGGCTCCGCCCACCGCTCCATCAAACGTCACCACAGAGAAGCCGTGGGTGTTGAGGAGAGTGATGGAGCCGCTGAAGAACTTTACCTAAGCAGACATTCAATATTTGTGACAATAGAAAAATGGCGGACAGATGGACAGATGGACCGGCACATCAACACTAACATGTTAAAATGGTCACAGGTCAAACCTTCACTCTGTGCAGGCGAACAATGTCTCCTATGTTGAAGATCTTGGGATGGTCCTCCAGCTCTGCACGGAAGATGTTGCAGCTGACCTTGAGGTCGGTCTGGTCGGTGAGCTTCAGTGTAGAACAGAAATCTATAGGGGAAGAAACGTCAGTAATCTGAAACATAAATCAGGAGGAGGATTATCTTCATGTAGCTGTGTGTGTGTATGTGTGTGTGTCGGTGTGTGTGTGTATTGTAGGCACGCAGCATCTGAAGTCAGTGCTGTAATGGGTCTGGTCTTAAAGCCTCAAAGACATCAACAACATCACAGAGGATCACTGACCTCTGACCTCCCACTCACACTAAAGCTCAACCTATTCAAAGAATGTGTGTGTATACGGACTGAGGCCGTCTGACCTGTTCCTCGGCTCTTGAAGGGCTGTTTGAAAAAGACCACCACGGCGTAAACGTTGACCACAGCTTCGGCCTTCAGGTCCCCCAGGTTCACATACGTGTACTTTGGAGTCTTGGTCGCCCTGGAGACCTAAAGCACCAACCGGAATGTGACATGGGTGTAAACACAACTTTGAAAATATCAGCGTTCTTTTAAAGTTGTGGATAGTAACTAAATCTACTTTAGCCTTTCCAGAGGTGACAGGCTGACCTGAGCACTGACCTCTGACCTTCTCTTTCTCCTTTCGGCCACCAGGGGAGATTTAGGCTGAGGAGGAGGAGAAGGAGGACGGCCAGACACCTGGAATATGGAGGGTGATAATGTTTGAAGCATTCACAGGGGCCTTAAAACGACATCATCATCATCATCATCTTTATCCGAGAGCTTCACAGACTAACAAACCCTCAGAGTGTCGCGCTCACATGAATGCAGGGGCGCTCTCCTGACAGCTGCAGGTTACAGGCGTGGAGTTTGTCTTTGTGAGCAGTGGGAGATTTAGCAACACAGAAACCTGATGCCATGATCACATCCTGCATGGAGGGGGGTGGGGCGAGAAGGAGAGAGAGAGAGAGAGACAGAGAGACATCAGAGACCATAACCTCAAAAAAAACCACACCTACTTGGGCTCACTACTTATCAGTCAACCCTGGTGTTCCCCCTGAATCAGTCTGAGGCTGTTTCTCCCATACATACCCCAAGATGGACAGACAGTGAGAAATCTTTAGCAAGATCTCCAAACAGGACAACGTTGATGGACGACTTCAGCGGAGAATCCTCCTCTGAAAACAAAGATTAAAAAGGTCACTCAAGGTCAACACTGTATGTGAATGTGTGTGTGTGTGTGTGTGTGTGTGTGTGTGTGTGTGTGTGTGAGACACACACGTACCTTCAATCACGGCCTTCAGGATGAATCTGTCGCCATCTAAAGGAACCAGAGGGCCTTTGCGAGAGACTTTGCCCTGAAAATCAAACATACAGGTCAGACTGGAGCTCTGAAGCTGACAGGAAGGCTGCAGGTCTGAATCTAGTCTCATCTAATCTGATCAGACCAACCCAAGGATCAATATGAACAGCCAAACAAAAGAATGTGATACGAGCATGAAAAATTAAAATGTAATAAAAAGAAGAATACAAGCTGAAAACTGATTTTCAGACTGTAGTGATGAAAGAGTGACGTCATCAGGGGGGGGACAGAATAAAGACGTGAGCTGTGTCAACAAATCCATCAGGTGTCGCCATGGTGACGTGGTATTTGCAATAAACCCACCTTCACATATTTGTCTGTGTAATCTGCTCCCATTTTCAGGTCGCACAGGTGAGTCCTGCTCAGGTGAGCGCCTGGCCCCGCCCCCTCTGACATCACACACAGGGGCATGACGACAGCATGGAGGTCTGACAGGACACACACACATTAAAACACGTTCACCTGTCAGGAGCACAGAAACATGAAAGACTGTCATCCTTTTCATCCTTTTTTTACCTGAAAGATTGGAAACTTTGACAGAGACAGAAAGAGACAGAATGAGAGAGAGACAGACACACTGAGAGAGGCAGACAGAGAGAGACAGGGAGAGGGAGAGACTGAGAGAGAGGGAGAAAGAGAGAGAGACAGGGAGACAGACTGAGGGAGATAGACAGACAGACAGCGAGGGGGAGAGAGACAGACAGACAGGAGTAGACAGAAAGAGACAGACACAGTCAGAGAGAGAGAGAGAGAGAGAGAGAGAGAAAGAGACCTGAAGTAACTCGTTGAGACCTACTCGTAGTTTGCGCCTCTTTAAACGGAGGCGCATAACTAACTTTAACACGAGCCTTAGCATCACAGTCCAGTATCACCGCGAGCGAAGTGCGAGCGCTTACGGTTACTTTGTGGAAGAAAATACGACCTAAAAGTAACGTAATGCCAGAGTGAAACACTTACTGCACTGTTTCCCTCGCTTCCTTTCAAGTCGTAGGGTGGCGGAATGCGCATGCGCTGTCTTCCGGACTAGCCTCTGTTTCTTTAACATCTTTAACATTTAGCTCTGTTTGTTTGATATTTCTGAAAAGCTGAAAAGCCATATTCTTATTATATTTATAATGATAATAACCTAAGTATCTGATGCTCTGTCCACCACAAACATTTAATTACATTTAATTACGTCTTTTTAAAGACAAACTAAATAGTTTGTTAGCTTTTAAACAACTCCACCCCCCATGAGTCTTAGCGGTAGACGCCCCGCTGAAGCCTGATTGGAGCTGAAGTTTGTTTGCGGAAACGTCAGCGAACACAACATTAAAAGTGTGGAGAGTTTAGGTTATGTGTTTGTTTTGAGTTTGTAATCAGAGAAAATCAAACTCCAATATTCACGTCATCATCGTAAAAGAGAAGATTATAATTGTTAGACATGTCTTAACCTTCCAATCGACTTGACTATAGGAGACTTTGTTTTAAACCTCAAGCAGGGGTATTCAACTAACATTTAAAAAGGTCCAGTAGCGAACATTTCTTGAAGCAAAGGTCCGGAAGATCAACAATTTTTACCACCAAAATACACAATTCTGATTGGCTGAGTAGTATCACTTGGAATGGCGTCACTCGCATGCAATTGGTCTCTGCGTTTTCCTCGCTAAACCATTACCGTAAAAACTTGACAAGTTGCGCCGGTCGTAAGAGAGCCCCGTATTTTAACCATAGCCTTCTGTTTTGACTGTAGGTCCGGGTCCGTACTTATGGGACCCGGCCCGCGGTCCCCCTGTTGGTGACCTATGCTCATTTTACAACACTTAAGTGTTGTAAAGTGTTTACCTGTCAGTGCGTGACGATTCAAAGGCTTCATGCTAATCAAATTGAATCAAAACGAACATGTAGACTCACAAGTACTAACGTATACGTCATCTTGCCACCACTTTACAGACATGATCTTTAAATGTAAGATGTACATGTAATCATGTACATGTATCATCATGTGTGTTACTGTCATTTAGTTTAGATTTATGTTACTGTTATGTTACTGAGAGAGAGAGAGAGAGAGAGAGAGAGAGAGAGAGAGAGAGAGAGAGAGAGAGAGAGAGAGAGAGAGAGAGAGAGAGAGAGAGAGAGAGAGAGAGAGAGAGATGAGATGAGTCTGATCTGTTTGTAAATCATATCCCCCCTTCTCTCCCTCCTCCTCCTCCTCACCCTCCTCCTCACCCCTCCTCCCCCTCTCTCACGTAGCTTGGCTTTTCCTCTGGCCGCATTTCTTTTCCCCTCTCGTCCGAGCGCCTGTGAGCTGCTGCGCTGTAAACAGCCCGGGCTGGATCGGGACCCAGAAACCCTGACCCGCCTCTTTAAGGGAAGTGAGCCTGAGCCCGGAGCGGACACGTTGGCTCTTCCAAGCTGAGGACATTTGTCTTTTTTGGACACACGGGTGATGCCACCAGACCGGAGCCGCTCTGGGACGCAGACCAACCCATCCGGTCCCCCGCTTGTGTGGAAGTAAAGTCTCGACAGAGACAATCTGCGCGCAACATGAAGCTGAACCTCGATTTCGTGTCCATTTCAAATTGAGATTTGCGCTCATTTATGGACAAATTAAGAGGGGCACAAATGGACGGAGTTTTCTGCAGCGCACACACGGGTTAGAGCTCACACCACCATGGTTCCACTGCTGAGGCTGCTGTGTTTGTCGCTGTGCAGCGAGGCCGTATTCAGTCAAGCCCGGTGGCAGAAAACAAAGGCGACTTTCAGTCCTCATTATGAATCCACCGCCGCTCACAGGAATGCGCAGAGCCGGAGATGGCGCACAGTCAGCGGGGAGGACAATGGGAGGGCGCCAGAAGAGAGCCAACGGGCCTCGGTGGGGTCGTGGTCGGATACTGGACAACCATCATCTCCTGGAAGTTTGGAGGCGCCGGGCAGAGAAGGAGCTCTGCGCGCTGTGCGTAAAAGTGCCGCGCACACCAGAGCGCTGCGCGTTTGGGGATCTTTACGCACAGAGGAAAGAGCGACCAGAGAGCGGCGCCGGGCAAAGCAGCTGAGCACCCGGCATGGACGCACCGAGAGGCGGCGACGGAGCTCGAAGCCCCGAGGCACAGGTGAGCAGAACCGTGACTCATTTCTACTGTTGAGACATTCTAACTCTCTACGTTAATAACAACAATAATAACAATCATTGCATCCAATCTGCTCATATTTAGCAGCATGATACCAGAGGAACTTACCAAACACCTGCTAGTATTAGATATGTATATGTACACAATATATGAAGGTGAAGTAATGAGATGTTTTTGAACAGCTTTGGCCAGCACCCTCACCCTGCAGACCGGACAGACGGCCATGTTGGAGGCTGAGGCCATGGCGCAGGAGCAGGTGACCGTTTCCCCGTTCAGTCTGAATGGCAGCGACTATGAGGAGGAACTTTCTCCACCAGAGAGCACACCGTTCGTCCCAGACAGCACCAGGACAAGGCGCAAGCAGCTGAAGAACCCCTTCTACCCGCTCAGCGCAGAGTCTTTTGCTGCCTATGCCATTGTGATCATCGCCGCCATCATCTTCGGCGTGGGGATACTTGGTAACATGTCCATCATGTGCATCGTCTGCCACAACTACTACATGAGGAGCATCTCCAACTCTCTACTGGCCAATCTGGCTCTCTGGGATTTTGTCATTGTCTTCTTCTGCCTGCCGCTGGTGGTTTTCCACGCACTGACCAACAACTGGCTGCTGGGACAATTCTCATGCAGGATCATCCCGTACCTGGAGGTGAGGGACGCTTCAGGTTCAGCTTCAAGAGATTTCAAGATTTGTCTTTTACATCTGAACTCTGTGTTGTATCATTGTGTAGATGTTTGTGCTTCTGTCTCTCTTCCTCTTCTTTGACACCTTGTCACGTGTTCTTCTTCTTCTATTTGTCATCACGATGGATAGAGATCCATCACAACATACAGAGGGTTCAGGTCAAAGGTCAGAGGTCAACATATTAGTATGTAACCAAACCTCTCTCTTCATGTAGAGGAGCTTTAGAGGCGTCTGTTCATGGATCCATCAGGGTCCATTAGAGACCTACAGACCTGAAGAGAAGCACAGACATCTAGACACAATTTACAGAGGAACAAACAAAGTTCAGACATGAAGGAGATGAAGTCACAAAGATGATGAAGTTCTGTAAAATCACCACTGTGTTGTGTTAATAATGCATAAATAGGATATTTCCAAACTTTCCATTAAATTCCAAAAGGTGAACCAGAAGAAGCCTTAATATTTGTGCGATTGTGAGAAACATTTGTGCGATTGCAAGCTGGTCTAATTGATTTCCTCTGTTGTTGTCCTAGGTGGCATCTCTTGGGGTCACGACCTTCACACTGTGCGCTCTCTGCATCGACCGTTTCCGCGCTGCTACCAATGTGCAAATGTACTACGAGATGATGGAGAACTGGGTGTCCACCTCGGCCAAACTGGCCGTCATCTGGCTGGGCGCGCTCCTGCTGGCGCTGCCCGAGCTGCTGATCCACCAGCTGATCACTGAGGACGGAGACCCGCCGGATGTGAAGCCACCGTGTGAGCGCTGCGTGATCCGCATCTCCACCGAGCTGCCGGACACACTGTACGTTCTGGGTCTGACCTATGACGGCGCTCGTCTGTGGTGGTACTTTGGCTGCTACTTCTGCCTGCCGACACTTTTCACAATCTGCAGCTCGCTGCTCACGGCCCGAAAGATCCGCCGGGCTGAGAGGACTAGCGTCCGCGGCGGGAGGAAGCAGATCCAGCTGGAGAGCCAGATGAATTGTGCCGTGGTCGCTCTTGCCATCCTTTACGGCTTCTGCATCATCCCAGAGAACATCTACCATATTGTCAGCGTCTACATGGCGGCCGGCGTTCCCAGAAGAACCCTGGACATTCTACATGTGGTCAGTCAGTTCCTGCTCTTCTGTAAGTCTGCAGTGACGCCGGTGCTGCTGTTCTTCCTGTGCCAGCCGTTCACCAGAGCCTTCCTGGACTGCTGCTGCTGCTGCTGCCATGACTGCGGCCCACCCAGGACCCCCCCGTCCACCAGCGACGGCCAGAACGAGTTTACCTCAGACGAGCTGGAGCTGGAGCCGCTGAGCATCGTCCGCAGGGACGTGGCAACGTCTTCCTTCGCCACCGTGGGGACACATTGTTGAGGACAAATGACTTCTTCTGGTTCATCTTAAGAGATTTCAGAGAATGTTTTAAAGTATTACATTTATGCGTCATCCTAGCAACACAGCAGCCATTTTTGAAAGTTCCTGATCTTCATCTCCTTCCCCTCTGAACTGTTCATGTGTTCATGGATCCATAAGGTTCCATTAGAGACCTACAGACCTGGAGAGAAGCACAAACATCTACACAATGACACACTAACAAAGGAACGCACAGAGTTCAGAGGTGAAGGAGATGAAGATGATGAAGATGATGAAGTTTTGTAAAATAGTTTGAGTTTCACTTTAAATTCCTTTACTTGGTTCTGAGTTCTGAGTCTGAAGCACATTTGGGTTCACAGACTTTGCTGTTGGTCCTTTTGCTGTTTACAGAGTTGACATATTTGAAGGATAACACGTAGAGAACATGTGAACATGTTAGTCTGTATGAACTCAGTACTTTGGTTCTTTGTGTTCAGCTGAGAAGAACAGGATTATTTTATAGGTTTGTTATCTGGACTGAATTGTCTGAATTGTTTGTAGGTGCTTAGCATGAGTCGGTTCACTGAAGTTCTTCACACTTTGAGGTAGTGGTACTTGATGTGAGTGTTGCCATGGGAACGTGGTGACGTTTCCTGATGTCTGTTTGGTTCTTCCACAGAATGTATTCAACCTCTTATTTTCTTCTTTTCTTTGGTTGAATGATCCATGTTTTGCTGTCACGTCACATTTTCCCATCACGTGTCACACGACACACTGACGGAGCAACTACAACACTTGAACGTGTTTGATCAAAAAAAAAAGAGAGGTAAACTTTTCTATTCACCTTATTCTGCTCAAATACTTCATGTCTGAATAAAAGACATGGACAAAATCAAACAGAAGCCGTCCATCTGTCTGTCTGTCTGTCTGTCTGTCTGTCTGTCTTTCTGTCTGTCTGTCTCTCACTCTCTCTCTCTCTCTCTCTCTCTCTCTCTCTCTCTCTCTCTTTCTCTCTCTGCACTTCTTCACTGTCACTTTAATCACAAATAAAATCACGTTGATGTGACGGACACATTATGATTTCATGTCATTTTTACGAGTTACATAAAAAAGGCAGTGTCTATTTTAAGACATGTTGTTCATCTGGAACCTTCTCTCGCTCACACACAAACAGGAAGTGTGTGTTTGCTGCGTCACGCTCAGCCGAGCTCGTAGCCATCGTCACCACCGCCGCCCCAACCGTTCAGAGAGGACACAGGCGGCCATTGTCCAGGCCTCCGTTACTGTGACAACAGCGGGATTCTGCCTGTTAGTGAGCAGCGTTTGTACCACAGCTGAGCTCCTTCACTGTCAGAGTGATCGCAGATATTGATTCTGATCATCATATTTGATCAGATTCAATGAAAAGTAATGATCTCAATTCTGTTGGTTTGCTTCAAAATTCATTGTTTTTTGATTGTTGATTAGGATTCACCAAAGTCTGTTAGTTAGTTAGTTAGTTAGTTAGTTAGTTAGTTAGTTTAGTTGGTGTGGCCACGCTGACCGAACCTGCAGGCCCATAGTCAGGGCCACTTTGCTCGCTACGTTTACATGCACTGTATACTCAGGGAGTGCGTGAGACGTACACGTGGTCATAACCTGAACAAGTAACCACCACAATCACATCATGGACGCCTGCCACTAAAAATGGATCACATGTAGTGGGCAGCTCTTGCCCTCCAGAGGATGAACCCTGGCCGTTTAGATGAAAGGAACAAATCGTTTGTGTGTCCTGCATTTTTCCCTAATCATCACTGGGTCTCTGGCTTGTTTTCTGGCATTAGCCTCTTTCGCTCCAGTAATTAGACTAAGCCATTCATTCAGAAACAATGGAAGCACACAAACGGCGAGGCGTCGCTGCTCGCTGACCTTATCCAAATGCTTTCAGTACTGTTTGGGGAATCACAACCTCCCATTGGTGGACGGAAGCCAGGCTGCCGTGGCAACCAAACCCTCATCCTGGATGGTTCAGGTTTGGAGACGGGAAGTCCCGGAACCTAAATTGAGGACATCAGAAACCAAAATCTGAGATAACAAGTTTGCTAAACCATCTTTTCCAAATCAATGTTACATTATAATAGTTCACTAAATGAATCATATGTGCTGGTCATATTAACTATAATTTCAATAATTCATGAATGATGAACTCTTCCCTCTGACAGCACTGACGCTGTGTGTGTGTGTGGGGGGGGGGGGGATTCCCTCAGTGAACATCATGTTTGGGCGTTCAGGCGTTCAGTCACAGGCTCTGACCCAGAAATCTGAACAATAAAGCTCCTGTCCTCCTCTGACAGAGCTGAGCCAGGCTGAGGCTGAGTGTGAGGATGAGTGTAAAGCTGAGGCTGAGTGTGAGACCGAATGTGAGGCTGAGGATGAGTGTGAAGCTGAGGCTGAGTGTGAAGCTTTGGCTGAGCACTGGAGCTTAAGTCTACATGTCTGTAAAATGTGACCCATTATCTCAAGTCTCCTCATTGTGCTCAGGCAGTCAGACCCAGCAGAGCCGACAGAGGGCGGTGTTGTATCACATGACAGCGGGAAGCAGACAGAAGAAGAGGAGAAGAAGAAGAAGAAGAAGAAGAAGAAGAAGAAGAACAACCTTTATTTATATGGGGTTCAAATTCAAATGCATGTTACATTTCATGCTGTTATACATACATGCTTCACACAATGCAATCCTACACAAATGCAAATCACACACATCTGAATGTTTGCAAACCACTCCCACACACACACACACACACACACACACACAGGGGACTCAAACCGGCTACCCTCCGGTAGTCTATGGACTGAGCTACTGCCGCTGAAAGGGAGGCTGCATGCTAGCAGTGCAGCTTATAAATCAGCGCCACCACAAGGGAGAATCATTCTCAGTGTTAAACTGCTTTACTCTGATTTCTTATCTCTCTGGCTCCAGTGGGATATTCAGTCAGTAGTACATCGTGGCTGTACCATGTTGCAAGGATCATCGATGCAGTTTGCATGAATTCTTATATCCATATCATGTTTACTGTTTACTTAATCAAAATATTGATTAAGACATAATTGATCCTGTAACTGCTGTTCAGATTTAATTTTTCATTGATGTGTTGATTTTAAAGGTCTGGGTAGGCCGCAGAAGATTTCCAGATTTGAAATTGGGTCTCAGTCTCTCCGTCTCCGTGTTAATCGAGATGTTACAGATGGTAGGTGTGTGTTCTTCTTCCTCACAGACACATTCAGCTCAACTCAATCAAACCTTCAGGAGGGTTTTAGCTGAATGTGAAAGAATAAAAACAAGACTTAAAACTACATCAGTGCTAATGTCACAGTGTGAAGAAGCAGGATTCAGTTTATCCCAGATGGGGAATTTTTAAAGTGGTGAAGATTGCATGAAAAACTGATCAAAACAAACACACCTGAAAGCAGAAAGTACAGGTGAGTAAACACCAGCGTCAAACATATGACGACTCTGTGCTTTCTGTGGTGATCCTGTGTATCGTTCATCTCTATCCTCTCTGCTCTGCTCCTGGTTTCCTGATGTCGTGCTGGGTTTTGCTCTTCTCCGCTTGGTTCAGATCTTTTTCTGTGGACTGATCATCTGCTTACTGAACCCGTTTGCTTCCTGACATCTTTCCAGACATGCTTCTGGTTCAATTCCCATGATGTCACCTGTTCTAGCTCCTGGCGTGAAGTCCGGTTTACTGATGCCTGCCATGAATTTGTGTTCCTCCTTTGGGTCATGTGATCTCCTGTCCTTGTCTTTACCTTGTGACTTCCTTTATGTTCTGCCTGCCATGGATTTTAGTTTCCTCATCCTGAATCCTTGTGTGCATTTGGGTCGTCACCTTTGGCCTCCAGTAGTTCCCAGGGACAGTTTCATGGCCACAATGCATTTGTGACTGGAAATGGATTTGAGACGTGTAAAGGTTATAATCAGAGTCAAACAGTTTCACGTCTTTCCCTCTCTGAGTAAACAATGTGTCATGCATCCTCACAGAACAGTGCAATTATCATTTTTACCTAAATGGCATGACGAACAGCTAATCACAGTACTGAGTGCACGTGAACACAGAAGATCTATTGTGCTCGGACATCAGAAGGTTCAGTGTTGGTTCTTCTGATTTTAGATCAAAAACCCTTTCTGGGCTTCTGTTCAGAAAAGCTCTCTGCCCTTCAGCCTGGGGCTTGAGACTTCACACAGCGTGGCAGGATCCTCTGGGCGTGGTGACATCACTAACAGGTTCACTTCAGATTGGGAGCTGAAGGAATGCTGCTTTGCACTTTTCCATGTGGGAAATCAGATTTCTGATACAATTTCAACAGATCCCAGATTATTCACATGTGACAGTCTGTTGCCGAGCAGCAGGAAAGTCGCTGTGATTGAGGGGAAATCAGAATCAATACAAAGAAATGAGCAAGATACAGAAATTGTGGCAGAAACAAACAAAAGCATAGCAAAAAAAGGAAACAAACAAACAAAAGCAGCCATCATCATCTCTCTGTCACATCACTGTGTACCTCAGTGCGAGCAGTGCCGCCCACAGCAGGAGTGGGCGTGGCCTGGTGTGGCTGCAGCCTCCACCATTAGGCCCGTCAGTAGCTATGAAATCAGGGATGAAGTTAAGCGTCAAGAGAGAGTGGCACGGCTGCGCGCTGAAGCACATGCAGTCAAAGTTTCGGTCAAACTGATAGACGTCTGCCTGGGACAGGCCGCCGCCCCGCACCACCAGGGGCCCGCCGCGCCGGCTCGCCTCAATTCGATAGTGGCGTGCATCAAGGTGGAGGTAGACATTGTCATCCCAGCGCTTCCTCACGCAGCGACCTCTGCCCTGGCACAACGCTACGCTGCACAGCTGCGCCGCCTTGGAGACATTGAGGATGTATGGATTCATCACGGCCTCCAGGTGGCGCCGAGCATCAAGGCAAGAATCCTGGGGGATTGTGGGAAAATTAGTCACCTCTGTACTTAATAATAACCATGTGTGAATCTGTTATCCTTACTGAGTAATGAAGAACATAACCCAGACAGTCCAGGCTGCTAGAAACCAGCAAAGGTCACATGGACACAAACAGGAAGGTGCAGAGTGACATCATGTTGTACCTCGTCGTTGGTGACGTCCATGTCTCCCCAGGAAATGATGCCAGCAGCTCCAAGAGCAGCAGCTTCTCCGATGGTGTTCACCAGGTCAAACTGCAACACACCAGCAGGCCAATCAAAGAAGAGCAGGACAATCTTCTTCTCCACTCAGCATCATGGGAAGGCTAAACTGGATGTAAACTATTATCTGGGTTGATTGATGTTTTGAGCCTTGTATGGGAAAATAATATTAGAGGTGTTATTATATCCTATAAACCTCTAGGGGGAGCTGTTCTGTTGTTTGTCACAACACAATAAAGGGAGGCATTGTTATGGGAAGCTTCTACACATCACAGTTCAGCAGGTTGGGCTGAAAGAAGCCACAAGCCTAGCAATACTTAACAGAACAAGCAGTCACTCACCTCGGACATGTATTTGTCCACGCTGTCCTTGTAGACGGGGCGGATGTAGGGGTACACGGGGATGGCGTAGGAGCGTTTGGAGAGCATCGAAACCCGCATGGCCTCGTGCATACGATGGCGGACAAACAGCCGAGCTTGGAGCGAGTCTTTGAGGGCGAGCTCCAGGTAGATGGACGGGTAGAGCGCGTCAGATTCCTCCCACAGCCACAGCAGCTCGTCGTTCCTCTTCTCCTCCAGGTCGGGACACTTTCCAGTGAAGCCAACCATGTCCTGGTTATAGTCGTAGTTGTAGCAGTCGGGATAGAGGTAGTAACCCCACAGTCGCTTTGGTCTCAGCCTCTTTCCGAGGCGAATAGACTTCATGAAGTATCTCTTTGCACCACGCTCAAACGAGATCTTGGCCCGCGCCTCTACCTCGTCGTCGGATAACGAGCTGTTCTTGTTCTTGATATGGTCGATGGATTTTTGCCGGTAGATGTCTTTACTGCCCCAGTTCCGAGACCACTGCGGCCGCCAATCCTCAAAGTCCAGCACGGCGAGGCCCAGCTGGTCGACGGGGATGTAGTGCTCGATGTCATCCTCTGCCAGCTCGCGATGCTCAGTCATATTGATGAGCTGCGGCAGGCCTTCATCATACATCTCACCGGTGTCTTCATCTATGTAGGGGAAGATGCCAAAGCGGTCGGTGTAAAATATGGAGATGAACTGGTTCGTCGCTGATTTCAATGTGCTGGTGACATAGTCAAAGAGGGAGAGGTCGAGCAGCAGGCCGAATCGGCTTTTGCACAGCTCGGTTGGGGCATTCCACATAAACGCAAAAGGGCGGTTGGGTTTAAGGGGCGGAGCCGCCATCCGCAATGTCCGACCGGGACACAGCATGGCTGACACGGCGAGGAAGATGAAACACAGTTTCTCTGTGAGCCGTCTACCTGAAGCCATGATTGGAGCAGAGATCGTACCTGCGAGCAAACACAAACACAGTTTGGATTCATAACACTTTCACCATTTCTGAATTTGAGGATTTTAAGAACAGAAACTTTGAATCTGCTTCAAAGGCCACACAGCGACAGACCAGCCTTCTTGTAATTGCAAGTGTGCAAGGTCACCTTCAAGGTAAAGGTGAGAGACTGTCCCAAAGGGGTCAAATCAGGTGAGAGAGGAACACAGTCATGATATCAGCCTAGATACTTCAGTGTGACGTCTTAGAATCGAGTTCAGGCTGAGACATGAAGATGTTCTAATATCGACTTAATAACAGGCTGACAACAATTATTTATGGGATTTCTTAAACGCTTTTGTTGCCTCGGGCTGAAAATGAAAGATTTACAAAAGTGATTGACGTGCCCTCCAGTGCAAGAAAGGAGTGGATAGAATGAAACACTTTCTTTCTTTCTTTCTTTCTTTCTTTCTTTCTTTCTTTCTTCAAGGTAACTTGTGGGTCTGTTCATTTAAAGTTATTAATATTTAAACATGATTTTGAATCCAGAGACACTCATTCCGCCTGCTGGTCCTGTTCCAGCAGGTTACCACTAGATGGGACGCTGCAGCAGCCTTGTGTTTCATTCACTGCATCTCTCACTTTAACCTCAGTCTTGAACTGTTGCTCCATTACTCACACACAGTTCTTACAACATTTGTTGATGTTTGTAATGTTTCATAAGCATGATGAACCGTTCTGTCCTCTATCAGGGGCGTGGCCTGCCTCAGCACCCACACAGACCATCAATGAAACATTTACAGGCAAAGAAACGTTCTCATCTCAAATGATTGTTTTCACATTGCAGCTTTTGAGGAGCAATGAAGAACAAAATTAACTTAAAAGAATTCCAGCGCGGAGAAAAGTAAACAATGACTCACTAATAAATAAAGAATAACTATAAACTGAACACGTCATCAACATGACAGCGGGTGAAAATCAAACCGACTATACGTGAGGACTCTGAACACGCTAAGAATGCTGAGACGGAAATCCAGCAGGTGTCATCCTCATCGTGACGCCACTTTATGCCCTGAGGCCTGTTTGACCCTGTTTACAGGCTACAGCTCAGAGCCAATGGCAGAAGTAAACAAGATCATATGTTAGATTGTACATAAGTGCCACATCTTAGTTACTTTGACTCTTGTATGACATTTACATATTACACTTTATCACCTCATGCCTACGTACATGACAGGATGCAGCCTTTACCTTTGGGTTTCTGTTTGTTTAAAGTTGATAAACCTGCTATAAAAGTAAACAATGACTAATAAATTAGGAAAAACTATAAACTGAACATATCATAAACATGGCAGCAGGTGAAAATCAAACCGACCTGCAGTGGACCTCTGACTTCCTGCTGCTCCAAACCTGTAACGTCCTGGAAAATGACCTGTGAGCCTCCAGCAGGAAGTGTCAACTTGGCAGAGCAGCAGCTGAGCCTCAGCGCCGGTGTGCAGATGACGCTTAGAGGAAGAACATACCTGAAGAGGAAGCTTGTGTGTGCAGATAGCGTGTGGACGGCACACTTATACGCGAGGACTCTGTCTAGACACGTTAAGAATGCTGAGACGGAAATCCAGCAGGTTTCATCATCGGCTTAACGCCACTTTATGCCCCTGTTTGACCCTGTATACAGGCTACAGCTCGAAGTAAACAACTTCATATGTTAGATTGTATATATGTAACACATATACACAATATAAAACAATACGGGAAGGCTGGTCGCTCTGAAGGGGGGGGGGCGGGGGTTTGGGGGGTTGGGAGATCAAGATGGACGCCTGAACATCATCATCATCCTATGACATCAGCAGCCATCTGAGGTTCTTCCTGAACAGCTGTTAATAATAATAATAATAATAATAATAATAAACGTCTGCCAGCTTTATGTGTGTGTGTGTGTGTGTGTTGTTTACAAAGAACATAGATCAGACTCACATAGATCAGACATGACTCTGACTCTTAGTATCATTTTAATAAAATCTTTAATGTGTCGTCATTTCCTGAAATGTTTTGACAAATTTCACAGGGACTTTTTGTTTGTTTGTTGGTAGCTCTGCATTTAAAAATATTTTTTTTAAAGTTGTCAAATCATCCCCAAAATGAAAACATGTGCACGACTGAATCCCTAATGAAACCTCTGCTGTGTGTCATCAGGGGGCGCCATTCTGAAATGGCGTGGCTGAGGTCAGACCCAGATGAGCTCCATCTTCTCGGGGTACGACAGTTTGGCCCAGCAGCTCCGCTCGGCGAAGCACTGACAGGTAAAGCCGTCAGCCCAGACATCCAGGTCAGCGTGGGAGGGAAGCCCCACGGCCACGTACTTCCTGTCCGCCCGCAGAATCCTGAAGTGGGCGGGGTTCAAGTGCAGGTGGTGGGCGGAGTGATATCTCCTCCAGACACAGCGTAACGTTGGTGATGTACGGGTTGAAGGTGGACGACAGATATTCAGAGAGTGATTGACAGGCCACCTGAAGAGAGGGAGTAGGGTTTGCAGATGCCACAAAGGTTAAAACAACAGACAAAAACATGACAAAGGTTTGAGCCCAAGGCGGATTGGGTGATGATGTGTGTGTGTGTGTGTGTGTGTGTGTGTGTGTGGCTGTTCCTCTATCCTTACTTCTGCTTTTATGATGAACTGATGATCAAACATTATCTGGTGCTATGCAGACTAAACGCAAATTCAAGCCTGCCTCTTTTTCAGCCTCTGTTTTCAGCTTCTTACCCCGTCCTTGAAGTCTGAATTTCCTCCCCACAGAATGACACCTGAAGCTCCCAGAGCTGCAGACTCTCCCACACTGCTCACTAAGTCGCTCTGCAACACAAACACCACAAAGGAAGTGCTCACATCGCTGACATGCTGGAGAATTCCACCTGCACCTTACACAGGAAGGAAACGACCTACAGCATGACAAACACGTCCCAGTGAAACCAAACACACCAAACAAAGCAGCGAGTTCATCATGATGACATACGTGTTTTGCCTTTTCTCACCTGGCTCAGGAACCTGTGGCTCTGGTCTCGGCACAGCAGCCTGCAGTAGACGTAGATGGGCACTGTGTATGGGCGATTGGGCAGAGCTGCGACTTGCAGCGCCTCCTGGACACGGTTCTGGACATACATTACAATGCTGTCATGTTGGAGTTGCTGAGAGCTGTGGGGATGTAGACGGAGGGGAAGAGGGCTGAGCAAACAAAAGAAAACAAACAAAAGCAGCCATCATCATCTTTCGGTCACATCACTGTATACGTCAGCGCGAGCAGTGCCGCCCATAGGAGAAGTAGGTGTGGCCTGATGTGGTTGCAGCCTCCACCACTAGGCTTCACAGTAGTAGTAGTAAACGTCTTGACAGAGTAGCAATGCTGCTCGCTGAAGCACATGCAGTCAAAGTTTCGGTCAAACTGGTCGACGTCGGCCTGGGACAGGCCAGCATCAAGGTGCCGTGCATCAAGGTGGAGGTAGACATTGTCATCCCAGCGCTTCCTCACGCAGCGACCTCGGCCCTGGCACAACGCTTCGCTGCACAGCCGCGCCGCCCTGGAGACATTGAGGATGTACGGATTCATCACGTGCTCTAGGTGGCGCTGAGCATCAAGGCAAGAATCCTGGGGGATTGTGGGAAAATGAGTCCCCTCTGTACTTCATATTAACCATGTGTGAATCTGTTATCCTTACTGAGTAATGAAGAACATAACCCAGACAGTCCAGGCTGCTAGAAACCAGCAAAGGTCACATGGACACAAACAGGAAGGTGCAGAGTGACATCATGTTGTACCTCGTCGTCGGTGACGTCCATGTCTCCCCAGGAAATGATGCCAGCAGCTCCAAGAGCAGCAGCTTCTCCGATGGTGTTCACCAGGTCAAACTGCAACACACCAGCAGGCCAATCAAAGAAGAGCAGGACAATCTTCTTCTCCACTCAGCATCATGGGAAGGCTAAACTGGATGTAAACTATTATCTAGGTTGATTGATGTTTTGAGCCTTGTATAGGGCAATATAATAAGAGGGCTTATTATATCCTATAAACCTCTAGGGGGAGCTGTTCTGTTGTTTGTCACAACACAATAAAGGGAGGCATTGTTATGGGAAGCTTCTACACATCACAGTTCAGCAGGTTGGGCCGAAACAAGCCTTAGGCTCTAATGCTTTCTTCAATTAAAATATACAACAGAACAAGCAGTCACTCACTTCAGACATGTAGTTGTCCACGCTGTCCTTGTAGACGGGGCGGATGTAGGGGTACACGGGGATGGCGTAGGAGCGTTTGGAGAGCGTCGAAACCCGCATGGCCTCGTGCATACGATGGCGGACAAACAGCCGAGCTTGGAGCAAGTCTTTGAGGGCGAGCTCCAGGTAGATGGACGGGTAGAGCGCGTCAGATTCCTCCCACAGCCACAGCAGCTCGTCGTTCCTCTTCTCCTCCAGGTCGGGACACTTTCCAGTGAAGCCAACCATGTCCTGGTTGAAGTCGTAGTTGTAGCAGTCGGGATAGAGGTAGTAACCCCACAGCTGCTTTGGTCTCAGCCTCTTTCCGAGGCGAATAGACTCGATGAAGTATCTCTTTGCTCCACGCTCAAACACGATCTTGGCCCGTGCCGCTGCCTCGTCGTCGGATAACGAGCTGTTCTTGTTCTTGACATCTTCGATGGATTTTTGCCGGTAGATGTCTTTACTGCCCCAGTTCCGAACCCACTGCGGCCGCCAATCCTCAAAGTCGAGCACGGCGAGGCCCGGCTGGTCGACGGGGATGTAGTGCGTAATGTCAAGCCCTGCCAGCTTGCGATGCTCAGTCATATTAATGAGCTGTGGCAGGCCTTCATCATACATCTCACCGGTTTTTTCATTTATGTAGGGGAAGATGCCAAAGCGGTGAGTGTAAAATATGGAGATGTACTGGTTTGTCGCTGATTTCAATGTGCTGGTGACATAGTCAAAGAGGGAGAGGTCGAGTGGAAGGTTGAAACGGCTTTTGCACAACTCGGTTGGGGCATTCCACATAAACACAAAAGGGCGGTTGGGTTTAAGGGGCGGAGCCGCCATCCGTAATGTCCCACCGGGACACAGCATGGCCGACACGGCGAGGAAGATGAAACACAGTTTCTCTGTGAGCCGTCTACCTGAACCCATGATTGGAGCAGAGATCGTACCTGCGAGCAAACACAAACAGTTTGGATTCATAAAACTTTCACCATTTCTGAATTTGAGGATTTTAAGAACAGAAACTTTGAATCTGCTTCAAAGGCCACACAGCGACAGACCAGCCTTCTTGTAATTGCAAGTGTGCAAGGTCACCTTCAAGGTAAAGGTGAGAGACTGTCCCAAAGGGGTCAAATCAGGTGAGAGAGGAACACAGTCATGATATCAGCCTAGATACTTCAGTGTGACGTCTTAGAATCGAGTTCAGGCTGAGACATGAAGATGTTCTAATATCGACTTAATAACAGGCTGACAACAATTATTTATGGGATTTCTTAAACGCTTTTGTTGCCTCGGGCTGAAAATGAAAGATTTACAAAAGTGATTGACGTGCCCTCCAGTGCAAGAAAGGAGTGGATAGAATGAAACACTTTCTTTCTTTCTTTCTTTCTTTCTTTCGTTTGTTAACAAGATAACTTATGGATCAGTTAAAATTCTTGTAGAACTGGAATTTGTAGCAGGATGTGATTATAGTTTTAGAGTTATTTATATTCAAACATGATTTTGAATCCAGAGACACTCATTCCGCCTGCTGGTCCTGTTCCAGCAGGTTACCACTAGATGGGACGCTGCAGCAGCCTTGTGTTTCATTCACGGCATCTCTCACTTTAACCTCAGTCTTTAACTTGAACTGTCACTCCACTACTCACAACATTTGTTGATGTTTGTAATGTTTCATAAGCATGATGAACCGTTCTGTCCTCTATCAGGGGCGTGGCCTGCCTCAGCACCCACACAGACCATCAATGAAACATTTACAGGCAAAGAAACGTTCTCATCTCAAGTGATTGTTTTCACATTGCAGCTTTTCAGGAGCAATGAAGAACAAAATTAACTTCAAAAAATTCAAGCGCCGAGAAAAGCAAACAATGACTCACTAATAAATGAAGAATAACTATAAACTGAACACGTCATCAACATGACAGCGGGTGAAAATCAAACCGACCATACGTGAGGACTCTGAACACGCTAAGAATGCTGAGACGGAAATCCAGCAGGTTTCACCTTCACTGTGACGCCACTTTATGCCCTGAGGCCTGTTTGACCCTGTTTACAGGCTACAGCTCAGAGCCAATGGCAGAAGTAAACAAGATCTGTCCCGATCTTAGTTACTTTGACTCTTGTATGACATTTACATATTACACTTTATCAGCTCATGCCTACGTACATGACAGGATGCAGCCTTTACCTTTGGGTTTCTGTTTGTTTATTGTTCTTTTGCCAGATTCTTTTTAATTTATACATTTGCTCTCTGATGTATTTAATCTCTAATGACATCACACCCAAACAAGTCAGAAGACCAAGATGAACGCCTGAGCATCATATGACATGTTATGACATCAACAGCAGCATCCTGTGACATCAGCAGCCATCTGAGGTTCTTCCTGAACAGGTGTTAATAATAATAATAATAACAATAAATGTCTGCCAGCTGTGTGTGTGTGTGTGTGTGTGTGTGTGTGTGTTGTTTACAAAGAACATAGATCAGACTCACATAGATCAGACATGACTCTGACTCTTAGTATCATTTTAATAAAATCTTTAATGTGTCATCATTTCCTGAAATGTTTTGACAAATTTCACAGGGACTTTTTGTTTGTTTGTTGGTAGCGCTGCATTTAAATTTTTTTTTTCAAAAGTTGTCAAATTATTCATCCCGAAATGGCGTGGCTGAGGTCAGACCCAGATGAGCTCCATCTGCTCGGGGTACGACAGTTTGGCCCGGCAGCTCCGCCCGGCGAAGCACTGACAGGTGAAGCCGTCTGCCCAGAGGTCCAGGTCAGCGTGGGAGGGAAGCCCAACGGCCAAGTACTTCCTGTCCGCCCGCAGAATCCTGAAGTGGGCGGGGTTCAAGTGCAGGTAGTGGGCGGAGTCATATCTCTTCCGGACACAGCGGCCGTTGCCCTGGCACAGGACGTTGCTACAGAGCGTGGCGGCCGCCGTAACGTTGGTGATGTACGGGTTGAAGGTGGACAACAGATATTCAGAGAGTGATTGACAGGCTGGCTATAGAGAGGGGCGGGGTTTGCAGATGACACAAAGGTTAAAACAACAGACAAAAACATGACAAAGGTTTGAGCTCAAAGCGGATTGGGTGATGATGATGATGGTGTGTGTGTGTGTGTGTGTGTGTGTGTGTGTGTGTGTGTGTGTGTGTGTGTGTGTGTGTGTGTGTGTGTGTGTGTGTGTGTGTGTTGCTCTGTCCTTACTTCTGCTTTTATGATGAACTGATGATCAAACAGATTATCTGGTGCTATGCAGTCTAAACGCAAATTCAAGCCTGCCTCTTTTTCAGCCTCTGTTTTCAGCTTCTTACCCCGTCCTTGAAGTCTGAACTTCCTCCCCACAGAATGACACCTGAAGCTCCCAGAGCTGCAGACTCTCCCACACTGCTCACCAAGTCGCTCTGCAACACAAACACCACAAAGGAAGTGCTCACATCGCTGACATGCTGGAGAATTCCACCTGCACCTTAGGAGCAGTGTGGGGTTCACTGTCTCCCACAGGAAGGAAACGACCTACAGCATGACAAACACGTCCCAGTGAAACCAAACACACCAAACAAAGCAGCGAGTTCATCATGATGACATACATGTTTTGCCTTTTCTCACCTGGCTCAGGAACCTGTGGCTCTGGTTTCGGTACAGCAGCCTGCAGTAGACGTAGATGGGCACTGTGTATGGGCGATTGGGCAGAGCTGCAACCCGCAGCGCCTCCTGGACACGGTTCTGGACAAATAATGCTGTCTTGTTGGAGTTGCTGAGAGCTGTGGGGATGTAGACGGAGGGGAAGAGGGCGGAGCTTCGCTCCCAGAGCCACAGCATGTGGTCATTTTGCCTCTGGGTCTTCCTAGAGCACTTCCCTGTGTATCCCACCTTCTTCCAGTCGTAGTTGTAGCAGTCAGGAAAGAGGTAGAAACCCCATCGACGGCTCGGACGCTCGCCAAGGCCAAGGCTGATGGTTCGCTCCATGAACCGTCGACCGGCGTTCTGGAACTGGTTCCTGGCTAGCTGGACGATTTCCCGGTACGATAGAAACGGGGCAATCTTAATTGCATGAGCGATGGATAGCTTTTGATAGATGCGTTTTGATCCCCAGTTCCGGTCCCATAGGGGGCGCCAGGCCTCCCAGTCGATCACGGCCAGTCCAGGCGAGGAATCCTGGAAGATGTAGTGGTCGATCTCCCTCTGGGCCTTGGCCAGGTGCCTTGTCAGGTTGCCGCTTTGGGGGATGCCGCCTCTGTATCGCTTCTGTTTGCTCAGGTCAGCTTTGGGGTAGAGGCCAAGATTATTGTCGTAGAAGAGGGTGAGGAACTGACCGGGCACCATCTGAGGCGTGGTTACCGCCTGGAAGGCTGCGGTGTCCAATGGAATGTCCAGTTTTCGGCACTGCTGAATGGGGGCGTTCCACACGGCCAGGAAGGGCCGGCCGGCAATCAGCAGTGGCGCGGTGGGGGGGAGGGCGAGGACACCGGTGACACAGGTGACACAGGTGAAGAAGAAAACAGCCATGGAGGACAGAGGGGGCGGAGCCATTGTGACAGCTCTGAATTAATGACAAAGAAAGAAAGAAAGAAAGAAAGAAAGAAAGAAAGAAAGAACGATAGAAAGAAAGAAACAAAGAAAGAAAGAAAGAAACTTATTTATCTTCTCATTCTTTCTTATACTTCATTTTAACAGAGTAAAATTCTTTCACAACCTTTTTCAAACATAAACGTCCTGAAATGTTCCATTTAATTTGATTCTACATTATGCTAATGAACACTTACCTTTGAAGTGAAGGAGGGTGAGTTGTTGTGCTGTGATCTCGAGTGACGATCAGTCCAAACGATTCCTCTTCTTCTCATTTTTGCTTTTTCACATTTGACAGGAACTCTTTCATAACTTCTTATCTGATCCAATGCAACGTTCACACGTTCACCAAAGTTCCGGTGCAGCAGGCCCTAACCCTAGCCTGCTTGTGTGTGTGTGTGTGTGTGTGTGTGTGTGTGTGTGTGTCTGATTGCAGGATTGGAGTCAGGAGTTTCTCCAGCATCCTCAGCTGCCAACAATCACCAAACCTGCTGCTCTCTTCTTCAACTCAAACTTGTAGACTCAGTTACCAGTTGGTCTCTGTCCAGATGTTTATATATGGATGGACTACAGATGGATGACCGATGGATGAAATGTTTGTCAGCCCACATTGTTTGGGTAATTTGCTCTATCATGTTTCATTGTTTCTTCATCAGTGAGTAAGCAGTGCATAACCACATCGCTTCCTCTTTTACTGCTCATAGGAACACTTGCAGACTTTGTTGCCATGGATACCATAGACATAGAGTGACTTTGAAGATAAAGGTCATAGTTTTTCAGGATCGTTGGATACATGAGCTTTTATTTGACTGAAAGTTCCTGTGTCAACGCTTCAATTGATCCATTTTAATAATCCCACTGAGCCAAATATTGATCTGATCACTGTGTCATGGTCCTGCTGTTCATCTGTCAAACAGAGACCAGCAGAAGAGACCAGACCAACCATTCCTGATTGATCAGTAATGATCCAGTGATCAGATTGAGTCCTAAACATCCTGTCCTCAGAGACTCTGGATGAGTTGGACAAACAAGGACAACAAATGATTCTGGACCTGCTGGCTGTGAGTTTGACCTGAAAAAGTCTCTGTTGTTTCTGATCTTAGAAGAAAAATGGAAAAAGACTTTAGAAGAAAATCTTTATTTGCAGTGCAACATGTTTTCAGTTCAATCTCATGATGAACATACAGCTTTAACTTTGCAAACTCAGACCTTTTACACTTCAAGTTAAAATCCAATCTCGGGACATCTGGATCCTGTTTCCATGGAGACTCTTCCTGCTGAGGCGGATAACATGAGTCTCACCTGTACAGGAAACCAACCGCAGGGTGCAGAAGCCGGGCGGTCGGTCCGTCCAGATGTGGGATAAAAGAGTAAAAAAAGCGATGGAATATAAATAATCTAAAACTTTTACCTGCAATCTGAAATACATCAGATTTTACAAATGATGACGTCAAACATAAAATCAGAAGACTTTGGTTCTGGTTTTTTGGTTTCAAACAACACCGACAACACAAACAGGCTCACTTACATCTGCTGCATATAAGCAACAATATAAAAATATATTCATATAAACGCTAATGTCAAGTTAAATCAGTTTATTATTGAGAAAAGGTTTGGTACTAAAAGCGTTAATTTGCTTGAATCTGTGTGTGTGCACACTTCGAGGAGCATTATGGCTCCTCCTCCTTGCAAACAGACAATGGCAGCACTGAGGTTCAGGTTCCGCTTTGGACCACAGAGGAACTTGAGGTTTTGGGCCTTCTGGACCCTCGTTGAGTCTGAGCCGAGTTCGGGTGTTAGCATGGCGACAAAGACGCCAAGCTCAACAGGAGCACTAACGACAACACGTGAAGGCTGCAGCCAGTCGGCGGCGCTGCGCTCTCACTGTCAACCCACAGTTCGTCTTGTTCATCCTCCCACTCTGTCCTCTTCCTCTCCTGCTCCTGCTCCTCTTCCTCCCTCCCCTGCTCATCATCTTCTCTCACTTTGTTGATGCTGTCACACGTATCTCCTTCGTGTCCTTCGTAGCAGTGACAGCGAAACCTTTTGCTCAGCAGCTGCAGGTCGTGCTGCGAGTGCCAGCCGCTGATGTGGAAGTCACCGTCGCCCGTGGGCTGGATCTTATAGCTGCCTGCGCTCAGGTGGAGGTAATGTTTGGCCAAGGGGTTCCGGCGGACGCAGCGTCCGTTTCCCTGGCACAGGTATTCACTGCAGACCTCCGTCGCTCGCGTCACATTGGTGATGTACTGACCTAGACGGTAACTAAGGAACGCCTTCACCTTGGTGCAGTTGTGCTGTGGAAAGGTGAGAAGATCAAATCAGTTTATCCACATCAATTATCCAGTGGAAACCTTTTTTTTTCTGCCTCAGCCGTTCAGCAAATTGGATCGACTTCTGTTGTTTTATAAATGTGACTTGTTCAGTGTTGAAATGGAGCACAGAAGGATTTCACAAACACATGCTGCAGTCGTTTGGATGAAGGCTCGGTTTTTTCTGTGTGGTATCAGATTCCAGAGTGGTTTAGTTCTAGATAAAACACGGCGACCACATGATGTCATCGCTCTATTGTGTGACTCCGTGATTACTGTGGAGCAAAACACACAGAGACGCTCAAGGGAGAAATGTTTGTCAAATAACAACACGGAGCCGCTTCTGTGTCTGGAGTCAGAACAACAAGCATCAGACTTTAGGGGACTTTGTTTCATTGCCTTCATATTACTTGTAGTGAGCTAGTGAGGAAGCTAGCAGTTAGCCAAAGCTGTAGTAGCGGCTGGTTAGTTGTGCAAAAGTCAAGAGACAGATAATGAAGATCAAGATGTTAGAGGAGATAGAGATCATTGTCATGCTGATGCGTGGTGTGAAAAGAACCAATGACAGACAGAAGTGTGTTTCTGTCATGTGAACTGACCCTGGAGGTCGTCAGGTTCAGGTCGCCCCAGATGACGAATCCTGCTGCTCCCAGGGCGGCGCTCTCGCCAATGGTTTGGACTAAATCCTTCTGCAGGAAACACAAAGGAGAAGAAACAACGTTAAATAAGTTCGCAAGAACCAAACATTCAGCACGACATTGATGCAAAGTTTGTGTGAGCCTGTTTTGTGCAAATGGCTGTTATCATCATGTTGCGGTTACCGTGGTGAGGAAGGCCATGGCGTCCTCTCGGTAGCCCAGCCTCAGGTACATGTATGTTGGCAGGTCAAACTCTCTGGACGTCAGCGAGGCCACGCGCAGGGATTCACGGATGCGGTGCCGGGAGAAGTGCAGGTTGCTGAGGCTGTTAGCGTGGCTCTTCCTGATGGCCACAGAGGGAAAGAGCGCCGTGCTGCTGTTCCAGAGCCACAGCAGCTCATCGTTCCTCATTCTCTCCAGCAGGGGGCAGAAGCCTGTGTAGTTTGCCTCGTGCAGATTATAATTGTGGCAGTCGGGGTAGAGGTAGAAACCCCACAGGCCGTTGGGACGAAGGCGCGTCCCCAGCTGGATGGTCTTCTGCATGAACGCTCGAGCGCTCTTTTCAAACCTCCGCCGTGCCAACTCCTCCAACTGCGCCGCCGTCACATTCATGTACGCCTTGGCAGTCAGCTCCCGGGATTTCTGTCTGTAAATGTCCTTCCTGTGCCAGTTGCGGTTCCATTGCGGTCGCCAGAACTCCCAGTCGATAACGGCTAGCCCACGGAAGTCTTCGGCAGGGATGAAGTGGTTGATGTCTTGGTGGGCTTTGAAGAGGTGTAAGTCCAGACTGAAGTTCTGTGGCAGGCCACCGTGCACAGCAGCACCCTGCGGTGTGTAGTATGGGTAATATCCCAGTCGATTGGCATAGAAGATGGTGACATTCTGCCCCGTCCAACCGGCTCGTGGGCTGCCGTGGATGTGGAAGAGGCGGTCGATGTTGGCGGTGACGTTGTACTTGATGGTGCACATGTCCAGCGGGGCGTTCCAGGCTGCAATAAAAGGTTTACGACCAACCAGAGGAAGCTTGGCGGGTTTCTGACCAAAAGCAGAATGAAAGAGCAGCAGCAGCCAGGAACAGGTGAGAGCGACAGGTACGATTGGGTGGGAGGAGGATTCCCCGCCCACTGGCACCACAGGCATGCTGGGGATCAGGAGGAGCAGCTGTCATTCATCCTGCACAGACAGACAGACAGACAGGGAGAGACAAAAAGAGGAGAACAACATGAGAACCTTCAGGCATCCAGAGGACGAACCCTCTGTGGTCACCACTGCCTCCATCTTGTGAGACTCTGCTCATTCCGTCTCTGCGTCTCATTCTCCTTACACATTGATCTGCCTCTCTTTGGCTTTCCTGCCCAGCAGCGCCTCCACAGGTTTACCATGACAAACACAGATTAAGCATTACGTTTTCAGAACTTTTTCAGTTGTGAAAACTCTTGAAAACATTGTAATTTTACTCACTGTGTTTTCAAGGCCCAGAAAATGTTTGTAAAACAATGAAACATATAAGAGGATGTTATCATGGTAAGAGTTCCTCGACTGTTTGGCGACGCTGTTGACCGCTAATCCTCATGTCGCCCGTGGTCATAAATGAAGGAAACCTGCAGAGTCACGTCTGACTCGACCTTACAGCTCCAGTGTGTGGCCGTTTGATTAACACCATGTGAGTTCACCACAGAGTCTGAGTTTTGTGGAAGCCGCAGGCTGTCTGGCAGCGATCAGTGAGCGATTGTTGATGCCTGTGGTTGTTTTGGAACGACGCAACAATTTACAGAAAAAAGACAGAGGAGACGGTCTCATGTTCACTGTCTCGGACAGAAAATTAGGGGTAAACTACGCCTGCTGCTCCCAGCGACTGAAGTTTCTGCCCAAGCCAGCCGGCATCACATGGAGATGCAGGTCAAAAGTCATGTGGAAGGCAGGAACGTTGGCAGTCTTCCTCGCAATGTCCTGTGCGCCTGATAACACACCGGTTCACAATGTTATCCCTGCATTCATATCATCCTGCGACACTCAGCTACACTAAATTGCTGCCAAATACTCCTGGAACACGAGTGGATTTCACACTGACAGCCTAATGGATACATTTCTAACAAGATGGAAAGATGGGAAGACACCGACCACACTCAGAGATTCCAAGAAAGACAGAAACACGTATGTGTTTCAAGTTTGGAAAATAAGTCGAGCCCCTGATGGAGGGTACAGCCAAAATAACAGATTCCCTCAAATGCACCATCTGCCATGGAAACATGTCCCATAACAAAACCGCCAAAACGCAGCACGAGACTTTCATCCAAGACACCAAGAGATGCCTGACTGTCCTCACATTAACCCTTTGAGAGAGAGTTTCGCTATTTAATTTAAAACTCATAAATGACGCCCTGTTTCTGTACATGTTGAGCTGTTTAATGCTGTTTTTGAGGCCTCATTTATTATTAAATATAAATGAATTTCATCACTGACATAAAACTATTGAAACCCTGCAGAGGCTCATTATTTATCAATCAACCCTGGTACATTCATTCACAGACATGAAAAGTAAATAAATGCAATGCTCAAACAGTAAACTACATATTGCTCACAAATTTGCAGCTGTAAACATGTCATTTAACACACAGTGGTTGATTGATAAATTCCGAGCCTCACATAAATAAATACATGATGAGGAACTTCAGCTCATAACTTCATACTTGGATATTTTTTCAGTGATCAGGCAGAAGCCGACTCCTCAATCTAACATTGTTACAGATAAATGGGACTGGAATCTGACTTCTATGTTAGTAAACTTTATTCTCCATGCAGCTTTATTGTGTACATTGACAAAGATAACAATGTTTGGTCTTTGTCAGGTTGTCAGGTTACTGCTGCGTCGCCTGTGTCGTGCAGATTTCCTCTTTTGAATGTTCCTGTTGAAATTGTTGCATTTCAGACACATCAATATCAAAGACAGGAGCGTGTTTCTGCTGGGCTCATTGTTCAGGGTGAGCCAACATTCCTGGAATGACAACAACGACCACAACACACGTACTCACACATACTCACACTCACTCACTCACACACACTCATACACACATACATACACACAGGCCTGGGTTTAGTTGTCCCTCTGTAGAGTCTGCAGGCTGCAGACCCACATCTCAATGTGAGCCTCAGAGAAAGTCCTCATGAAAATAAAAAAGAACCCACCTTAAACAAAAAGACAAATAGCGTCTCCTGCTGGATGGGCTCTCTTTTGTTTTGTGTTTTATTTAGGGAAAACTTTCGTTGTGCGAATGGGATGTTCTGTTCCTGTTTCCTCTCATTCAGGCTCACGCAGCACAAAAACACTTTTCTACTTTGTCACTTTGTATCAGCAGTAGATGCTTCTTTGAATTTGTGAATCTTTAAAGTAACAACTTGTTTACGTCTGTCTGACAGATCAAACAAACAAAACCTTTGTTTGGTGGTGTGTTTCAGTCTAAACACACGGATCACATATCCAGAACTAAATGATGAAGATGGAAGGAAGAAATAAGATAGTTTGCTTTGATCTGAAAAAGCTACAAAACTGTTTCACATGCACGAGAAAATCCAAACAAAGCAGCGTGACAACACTCATGCTCATTGGTCAGAAGTGTCACAGTGTAGAGCCACAGAATCAAAACAGGAAGAGGAAGAGGAACAGGAACAAGACGGAATGATGATTATTTTACCTTCTGCATCTCTATATAGATCAATAGATTCAACTGGATTAGTTCATGCTAACATCCAAACAAACTGATGCAGTTCTTTCAGAACCGCAATGAAACCTCTTCAATCACCGCTGTGTCCAGACCAAACCAAACGATGCCGGGAACAGATTCAATTCAAGTCCTGATGTTCCCAGACAGGATTTAGGAAACAAAAAAGAAGGAATCAGAATGATGGTGTGTCTCTGTGGAGACATTTAAGCTCTCTGCTGTCCAGACTCACCTGAAGACGACCAAACAACCACAGCCACAGCGGGGGAGACAAGGAGGGAAGAAGGGCGAAGACCGGGGTCAACTCACCCCCATCATACGTCCAACAACTTCAACTTCTATTCACCACGGCGTCCGTCTGAAACACAAGCCTGCCACCCACACTTATATAGAGCGGAGAGAGGGGGGCAGAGAGAGAGGGAGAGAGAGTGGGAGAGAGAGCGTGTGTGAGAGAGAGAGAATGAGAGCAAGACAGAGAGTTAGTGAGTTTCCTGTCAGGGTGGAGAAAGCGTCAGTATGCTGGAGCTCCTGACCACAACACAGGGACTGAGGGGAGGGAGGGGGAGGCAGAGGAGGGATTGGGACAGAAAAATAAGTGAGGGATGAGAGAGAGACAGACAGAGAGAAAGAAAGAGACAAACAGAAACAGAGAGAGAGAGAGTGACAGACAGACAAACAAACAGAAACAGAGAGAAAGAGTGGCAGACAGACAAAGGCAGAGAGAAAAACAGAGAGAGAGAGAGACAGAGAGAGAGACAGGGTTTAATTCCTGGAGCTTCTCAGTCTGATCCTCTAGAAGTCTCATCCACTTCAATCAGCATTAAACAGGAAGGCAGACATAAACAGTGTGTGTGTGTGAGAGAGAGAGAGCAGGGGAGAGAGAGAGAGAGAGAGAGAGAGAGAGAGAGAGAGAGAGATTACATGTGAATCCCTTCATGAGCAACATGTCTACTTAAATCTCGCAAATACCAAAAACCGTTTTCACTCAGTATAAACCGTAGCAGACACGGTGCTGTTTTTAATTTATCAATGATCGCTACAAAGAGAATAAAACAAATGACTGAGAAAAGACTCTGTCCACTGAGAGGCACTGTAGCAGTGGACAATGGGAAGGGGGAGAGTTACTGTCCTTACCCAGAGGAAGTCCCTCCTCTCTGTAGAGCCTTCAGCAGAGCATCAAGCTTCTCTCACAGAGCTGCAGGTCTGCTCTCCTCTGCACCAGGCTGCTAGAAACCAGCAGATCTTCCCCAGTAAAGGTCAAGGGTCACATGGACACAAACACTAAACACCTAAAGGAAACTTCCTGTAACACACTGATACACTATAGCATGTTTGGACAGTTTGACTTTAGTTTCTGCTGATGAATCCAGACGGACTGAACCATCTTCACTGAGAATGTTCCACATTTATGAATGTAGGTATTATACGAGATGCTGACAGCCAGAATGAATCTACGGGTTATTGTGTGTTTGCGTGTTTGCCTGAATGTGTGCTTGCATGTGTGTGTGTGTGTGTGTGTGTGTGCGTGGGCCTTTATGCCTCCCCCCAAAACTTTCACCATTCTCTGCTCGGCGGTTAAACTACATATGGTCTGAGTTAAGAAGAAATGTAATGAGGCATCGAGCTGCTCTGAGAGGAGGCGACGCAGAGCTAACGCTATGGCTTGGCGCTAACAATAAGGCTCAGAGCTTCAGCATTAGTGATGATGATGATGATGGAGACCATAGATCTGATTAAAAACCTTATGAAGTCTAAAGACAAACGTTCAAAAGGACACTGGCTGCTGGCGGGTGAAGATCTATTGGCAGTGGACTTGTGGTTATAGAAAAGCTTGAAGTGCCCATCCAGTCCATCAAGACATCTGTGGACAAATGTATGCAAAAGTGGGACAGACCAAAGGACAGTGGGACAGAGCTCCCCCCCCCCCCCCCCCCAAGTTCATGTCAGAGTGGCGTCCTGACTTTCCCGTGAGCTCCCGTGTTGTTTCACTGTGAGCTGAGCCGCAAGTTTAAACATCCAAACACCAGGAAACAGAGTTATGCAATAAGCTGCATGATCATTTCCTGTAGCAGCTTTGTACCTTTTCTTTTCCGTTTCAACTTGTGTATCCTGTTATCTCATGATCACAGGAGAGTTGTGGGAATGTTTTCCTCCTGTCTCCGGGCTGAGCCTGACCTCGCTGATTCAGGAGGTGAAGTTTGCAACACGTTGGCAAAGCGAGCGGATTCTTTCAGAAATGAGGGAATAAAAGTCGAGGCGCTGCAGGTTCTGGTGCAGGGTTGCCAGTTTTCCCCTCGGCCGTGTTGTTGTTGCGGGCGCCGTCGCGGGCCACCCTCCTCGCTTTGCATGTTTTGGCCCTGGTGGAGCTTCAGAGGGTCTTTGTGTGTGTGGGATCAGGATCTGACAGAGATCTGGGTTGAGCCTCAGCAGACTGACGCCGCACTGCTGGGACTGAAGCCATGTAGGTGTTTTTGACTGGAGTGGATGAGATGATTCCTCTTCTCTCAGCGCTCAGAAAGATGTTTTAATATCACATTTAGATATTTCTAATAAAGCAGAGAATTAGTCAGTGGACTCATCTTAGACAGGAAGCAGCAGGGTCACACGGGAGTCAAACCCGGGATCCTTCTGCACCCTTCTGCAGGATACTGTAAGTTGCTTGCGTACGTTGTGTGTACATGAAGGATTCAACATTGTGTCCACTAGAGGGCAGATTAGAGCGATTTCCCCTAATTCTCTTTTTGTTGACGAGTCGGACAACTTCATGACAGTTAATGAGGATAGACAGATAAAAATCAACAAAAGTTTTGACATTTTATGGTGATGTAGGCCCAACTTGAACTATAGAATCTTATTGGGGGAAAAAAGAGCAAAAAGTACAACGCAGCTAAAAAACCCAACTTCCCACACTCTGCAGCACTGAGAGAGCAAACGCACACATATTTATATTTATTTTATATATTATTACAGCTTTGGTTGCAGATTTTTTGTCTCTCTTGTGCTTTTGGTTTAGTTTTCTTATTTTATTAAGCAAATGCTTTCAGTTTTTGTTGGACGTGGACGTCACACATGTGATTCATTTCTTTTGTGTCTGAAGCTGGATTCTCTGTGGAGGGAAGTGAAGTTTGCAGGTTTGATGCTGGCAGATTTCAGAGTAATTTCAGAGGCCGATCAGATTGTTTGCGTGAAGTGAGAGCAGGTTATGGTTATAAGTTCAACTGCAGCTCCAAATTACAGTGTGTTATACTTTCTGTATGTTTTAGGGGAAGTGAACGATGAAGCTCAGGCATTCATTTAGTAAAGTGGAAATAAAGAAAATGATCTCTTGGTTTAAGTCATCGTACAACAATACGGTGTTTTCTCTCTGAATTATATGATATCATCACTTCCTGTTTTCACTTTCTCACATTTGTGTTTGGAAAGAAGAAATAAAACTGTTGAAACGTGAACGCGGCTGTTTATTGCCGCGGTTGTAAACCATCATAATCCAATAAAAACAAAACAATGACACAGCCAGAAACAAACAGACAAACTAAGAAAACGAGCCCGATTTCAGAGATTAGGCTTCATTAGAAAGAGATGAGGAGGAACTGGATCGTCCTGTTTGAAGGTTAATGACATTCATTCAGCTGTTTTCCTCTTTCTTGGTCGCTTCGTCTGTAAAGTCTGAGCTGAACATGGAGACACACTAATGACACACAGATGATGATGACAGCAGAGTGACGGAGACATAATGAGCTACAAACAAGCTTCCCTGGATTTGAAGAAAGCAGCTGTGCAGTGAGTCATGTGGACTGAGTGCAGCATCAGCAGTCAGACTGAGTGTGATTACACACTTATTACACTTCAGACAGACAAATTACTGCCACTGTGTGCAGCTGCACCAATGGGAGTAGTTAGGGGAATTCGGTTTTAATGTAAAGATTCACATTTTATCAGCTGATGAGTCTGTGAGGCACATTTACAGTCATGTCCCCATAACTCACCTGAGAGGAACTGAAGTCCTAAAGTAAGAGAGAAATCTGAATCTAAATGAGAGACATTTTTATTAATGCAGACGTATGCAGAATTGTTTTTTTTCCACCAAAGATTTAATACAAAAGTCAGACTGTGTGGTAAGATGATGGAATAGTTTAAACATACAGTAGAACTGAAACACTGTGTAACTGCTAATAACAAAGAAAAACTAAAAGTCTGGTAGAGGGAACAATGGCTTTGTTTCTCAGAGTTATTCCTTTCTCTTATTTTATTATGTAATAAGCCTTCCCACTGTGATAACTCCTCCCACTGTGATAAACCCCCCACTGGAATGACTCCTCCTGATAACCCCTCCCACTGTGATAACCCCTCCCACTTTCTGTCTACAGAATAAGGCACTTGATGATCAGGCAGAGGGCCAGAAACACGATGATGCACAGGCAGGAGAAGTGGAGAGAGAGGAGGAGGAGGAGCTCTCCCAGCAGACCATTATCTCTGGGGTGAGGCAGGGGGGCCACAGACGGCTGAGGTTGGTTGGGAGGGGGCGGGGCCTGAGGTATCTCACAGTAAACCCCGGTCCAGCCCAGGTAGCACTGGCAGGTGAACTTGTGCTTCATGTCCAGTATGTCGTGGTTGTTGAGGTGACCGCTGACGTGGAAACGGGGGCCTCTAGGGGCCGCGTTTCTGTGGATGTGGAAGAAACGTGGGTTCAGATGAAGGTAGGCGCCCGAGTCCAGTCTCTTCCTGATACACCTGCCGTTCTTCTTGCACAGGGCTTTGCTGCACAGCTTGGCCGCAGCCGTGACGTTGATGATGTAATGACCCAGTGGACCGTCGATGTATTTCTTCACTGTCAGACAGTTTTTCTTCATGAGCAGAAAGACAAAAACACAGGGAGAAATATCTGATTAACAACTGCAGTCTGTGATCATAACGCCATGAGCTACTGTCCTGACCCAGACATAGAGCTTCACAGGCCTCATGAACAGACAGCGGTTAACAGAGCTGCAGGTCTGCTCTCCTCTGGACCAGGACGCTGACATAAAAGAACTAAACACCTAAAGGAAACCTCCTGTAACCACATCTGAGCTGAGGTCAGGACACTAATACATGTTTGGATAGTTTGACATTAGTTTCAGCTGTAACCTGTGAGCGAGCGTAGTCTGATGACCCCCACAGGACGACGCCAGACGCCCCCAGAGCCACGCTCTCCCCAATGGTGTGAACCAGGTCGCTCTGAAAGAAAGAAACAAACCCCATGACTCCCAGCTCACTGTGCTCTGGTCCAAAGAAGGTATGAGTGAATGTACCCATGTTTCTAAGGAAGGCATACAATTGCTGCTAGAATGTTCCATTAAAATATTTATGTTTACAAATGTTAGTGACCTCTGAAAGAACCACAAAGGTGTAGGCATAGAAAGGCCTGGAGTAGACGAACACAGGTAAGGTGAAGTCCGTATGGGCGATGGAGGCGATTCTCATGGCTTCCTTGACTCTGTAGTGGACGAACTTGACAGTGTTAGGTGATGACTTGAGCTGGTAGTCCAGATAGATGGACGGGTAGAGCGCCGTGCTCTGCCTCCACAGCCACATCAGATGGTCGTTGCGAACGTGCTCCACGTTGGGACACTCGCCGGTGTAGCGCTGCGGGTGCTGCTTGAACCCATAATTGTAGCAGTCTGGGAACAGGTAAAACCCCCAAAGTCCATCTGGCCTCCGACTTTCGGCCTGGGCAAGGGTCAAGTTCATGAATGCCCGTCCAGCTCTTTCAAAAGTCTCCTTTGCTTCATTTTCCACTTTGCTCTCGGGCCAGTTGGGGTGAAGCTTCCGGATCTGTTCCTTGGATTTGCTGCGGTAGATGTCCTTAGAACCCCAATTTCTTACCCACTGGGGCCTCCAGTTCTCCCAGTCAATAACTCCCAGGCCTCTGAAGTCCTTGTGCGGGATTAGCTTGTCGATGTCGGCCCGGGCTTTGCTCAGGTGCTTGGAGAGGCTCTGGTTCTGCGGCAGCCCTCCGTTGACGGGGACTCCAGAGATAGAGTAGTAAGGGTAGTATCCCAGGTGACTGTGGTAGAAGATAGTGACATTCTGGCCGCTCAGGGTCTCATTGAGGTTGGCCACGATGTCAAAAACACTGAGGTCCAGGTCCACTTTAAAGCGTAGACGGCAGGACTCGGTGGGGGCGTTCCAGATGACGACGAAGGGCCGGTGAGGGATCAGAGGAGCTCGAGCTGGCTTCATCCGCTCACCTCCAACACTGATCCACAGGGCCAGCACAGCCAGGAGTCGAGCTCCGATCAGCACCATGGCCCCCGAGTCCACATGGAGACACTAAAGAGGAAGAGGAGGGACAGGCGACAAAATGAAAACAGTATGAGCTTCAGTGAGCAGAAACAATCAGAGAGAACATGCTGATCGCTGAGCTGCTCCAGATTCCACATAACAAAAGCTTTTCTGTTCTCACAGGGAGCAGGCAGGAGATGAAAAGGATGCAGGTTCAAATCCCACAACAGCTTCATCACAACAGACTTGCAACGCAACATGTGAAGTACGTCCTGACAATAAATTATTTCTGCCCAAACGTGCAGGTAAAGTTTGTTTCTTGTGTCCAGACAATTTCAATGGAGGGAACAAATGATCTTCACACTACATGAGCACAATGATGACCGAAGCTTCATGAAGGCTCTGGAGCTCACAGGTGTCCATCACCATCAGGTTCACACTGCGCTGCCAAATGGCTTCAGGCTCTCTTGAGGTAGATTAAGGGTTGAGCAGATGAGGACGTCACTCATAAATCTGTGACGTAATGAGGACGTGTCTTTGTGAAGGTGAGGTCTCGTGGCGTGTTTGGTATGAGGACATTTACGAGAACTGAATCAGAGAAGAAGTTACAGATCTCCTAGAGGAAGTGGAAGAGGACAGAGAGACAAAGAGTGGAGACGTCTTATTGACTTGTTCAGTCTGCATCACCACTACAAAATGAGCGGAATGAAAAGAAAAAAATCCAGTTTCACACCCACACTCACACACACACACACACACACACACACACACACACACACACACACACACACACACGCACACCCACACCCACTCACATACACACACACACTCACACATATCCACAGCCACACACACACACACACACACACACACACACACACACACACACAAACATTCACACATATACACACACACACTCACATACACACACATATACACAGCCACTCGCGCACACACACATATATACACACACACGTATACACACACACTCTCATATATACACACACACACTCGGCCTCTTTTCTTCTCTCTTTTTTCTGACTTGGTTTCTCTTTCCAGCTCTTTATGTAAGACCCCCCTCCCCCCCACCAATTGCCTTGGCGCCCCCGCATATGAAAGTAATGGAGTTCATGTTTCTGTTTTTCCGAAGTCTGGGTTGAGGAACACACGGTGACCCTGGTCGCTCTCGGGGAACACCGCCGCTGAGGTTGCCTCCAAGGCCGCCATGGAAAATCTCCCATCATCCTCTTGTCTTTGAAGATGGAGACCAGGAAACCGCCGGTGGTTTGCTGGCTGCTGCTTCCACCTCAACATGAAGTTTTCCTGAGGAAGAATCAGCCTGGAGTTAATGATCGCTGATGATTTTAATGGCACAAGAAGTTTCTGATGGCAGCAATCGTGGGTTTGGAACAGAGCGAGGAGGAAGAGGGGGAGGAGGAGGATGGGGAGGTTGGGTAAGGGGGGAGAGAAGGCGGAGGAGGAGGAAGAGGAGCAGGAGGAAGAGGATATGCAAGATTACTTTCTACAAATGCTCTGTGGTGGTTCAGATGTAGTGAATTTGAAGAACTGTACATATTTTATTTGATATATGATGTGAAGTAAATGTAATTATTGGACGGTTGACATTCTTCAGATGTTTTGTTTCCCTGCAGCAGATTTTCGTGCTGATGCTGACCGTCCAAAAGCACTGTGGTGACGTCTGTCAGGCTGAGCTCCAAACCACACGGAACCTCTGAGCCCAGCAGAGACCAGACCCCCCCAAAACCCTGATTCACACACACAAACACACACACACACACACACACACACACACACACACACACACACACACAGCTGATCCTGATGGGCTCCAGATGAAGCAGAGGATGATCTGTCATCAGTCGCAATAGTTTCACATTTCATAAATCAACCTTGGTGATGATAATAGTCTGTAGAATTAAAACTTTCACAATGGAGTGTTTGTGTGTGTGTGTGTGTATGTGTGTGCACGTGTGTGTGCATTTGCGTGCATGTGTATGCGTGTGTGTGTGTGCGTCTGTACGTGCGTGTGTGCGAGTGTGTGTGTGTGTGTGTGCACGAGTGTGTGTGTGTGTGTGTGTGTGTGCAGTGATGTGTTCAGGGAGCCTGGATGTTTATGATTTCACTTCACAGTGGCAGAGTTTGATTGGTGGATCTGGAAAATATGAAGCTACATTGGAATTAGCAGTAAATTACCCAGTGTGTGTGTGTGTGTGTGTGTGTGTGTGTTACAAACCACAGAAACTCTGAGTCAGACTCTTGATTGTCTCAACATGGACATGATGTGTGGGTTTATAAATGTGACTGTAGAAGCGATATGGAAGTGTTTTACTGTGTGAGTTTAAGTGTGTGTGTGAGTGAGTGAGCATGTGTGAGTGTGTGTGATTGAGCGTGTGGGGCATTGAAAATATCTGCTGCCATCTCTTGGTAGCTTTTTAAATTTCCCCTCAGTCAAGTGAATGAGTGTTATTTCACATGATGCACATGAACAGTAAACATAGATTAATGTTGTTTAATTTGCAGCCAAGTATTTTACTAATTTAGTTTGAGTATGAAGTTTATTCCAAATGAAATCAGAGACGCACAGCTGATGATGCCTGATGCCTTCTTTATTAAGCACATGTCAGCAGGTCACATATAAAATGAGGGTGTTGAATAATAAAATCATGACTGATGTTTTTATCGTTGTAATTGTGTCTGAATCTTGTGCTCATATTTGCAACGAGAGACGCAGAACGTTTACGTTGTGACGTACTTCTTGACCCCGCCCCTCTGCGTGATGACGCTATTCTCCGTCCAGTTTCCTGGGATAAGCTCCGCCTCCGTCCGCAGAGCTGACTGCAATGCTGGAACAAACCACTTCCCGTTAACGAGACTTTAATCTCCCCACGAAGCGAGAAATCATAAAACACACCGCTGTAACTCTAAAGGGATTGCAAACGTCACATTTCTGAGTGCGCTTCATGTGTTCGCTTACATCGCCGTGTCGTCTTTTTACGGAATGTTTCTTGAATGAGTCTGGACTCCACCCTCCGCTCTTTAAAGTGGTTTGCTCCACCGCACTTCCATGTTTGCTGGTCGCATCGCCGCTGCAGGGGCCGGAGTTTATGATTCAAAGTGCGGCTTTAACCGTTACATCAGTCCATAGTAGAGACGGCCACGGTCACGGCCCGCTCTGGAGAACCCGCTGGAAACGCTCCCCGCCCCCTCGGCGCTCCACCTCCACTCGGACTCAGCCAGCGGAGATGGTCGGGGTGCAGGCCCCGGTGACCAGGTCCCGCATGGATTTGGTCTAAGCAGCAGCCGTTCCTTCACGTCGTTCCAGGGTCTGTTTCGAGTCATTTGGACGCAATGAACAACCACCCACCGGTCCGCAGGGCCGCTAACGTGGGCTCGCTGCTCCTCACCCCGCAGGAGAACGAGTGCCTCTTTGGCTACCTGGGCAGGAAAAACGCTGTAAGTTGTCCATGTTTGTTTACCACCTGCAAACAACCGCGAACACCTGCGAGCGAATGTTGCGTGCTGATGGCTGAACGGTCCTGTCACGGGTCAGGGCAGCGCGCGGGCCGGTGCACAGGGTGAACCAGTGTCCGTGTTATCTGGTGACTTTGCTGAGCCTGTGACTGCGTAAGACGACGGCAGGTGTTGGAATCAGTGCCAAAGATGATCAAAGAATAGGAAAGATGACCAAAGATTGTATATGTCCCCATTTAAAAGTGTATGAGCTCCAGAGCATGTTTGCTTCAGAGCCTGATGACTTTACTTTGTTACTTGTAATGTTCAAAATCCCTAGAAATATTGAATAAATAAAACATCTCTAATCACGTATACTTTCCATCACCAGTGTGCTGTGCAAGTGTGAAATGAGAACCGACGTCATACTGATACTGATGATGCTTGATGCAGGGGTTCCATCTCTCTGAGTGTGTAAATGGTTCTAGTTTAAAACAGAAGCACTGACACACATAGAATATAAACTCCAGATATACCAAATACAAACTATAAACATCTAAAGAGATGATACTACACAATGCACAGCAGCACAAAGAGTAAGGTTGTGCTTTGCTTTGATGCTGTGATGACGTGTTCGGAGAGGGACAAGCTCCGTCTGTTGTTGTGGTGCAGACCTGCTGGCTCACTTAGGGACCCAATCTGGGCTTCACGCTCTCATTCTGCGGCTCTGGCTGCACGTAGCCTCATCAGCTGCTGAGCGCTGAGCCCAGCACACGGTGACGCTGCAGGAAACAAAGCTGCATGTTCATTAGTTACAGTTTTCCCATAATCCATAGCTTGCTACTCTTGATTGTTTTGTTTGTCACTTTGGTCCTGTTTGGAAACAGACTGAGACCCTCGGGCTTTAGCTTAGCTCAGTTTGCTTGCAGGTTAGATCCACATAACAAACAAACCTGATGCACAGGAAGAAGTCGGTGTTCTCCTGTTGAAGAACTCAAAAAGCCAACGAGTCTGAGCGGTGTTTTTATTTCTAGTCCTGTCCTCTTGTCCCCACAGACTCTGTGCTCTGCGGTGGTGCAGGTGTACAGGGCCGAGCGGAGCTGCAGCTGGGTGAAGAGATGCTGCGGGGTGGCCTGTCTGGTCAAAGACAACCCACAAAGGTCCTACTTCATCAGAGTGTTTGACATCAAGGTGAGGACACGCCCACCGGCTGTCCTGCTGGGCGGTCTCACATGTGGACCCCACAGTGTGACACAAACACACAATCACAACCGGCTCCGTCATTGTGATTGTTAACAATGTTTGACTGATAAGTTGTGAGCCCAGCATGGAACACATTTACTGGTTAGATTTTGCTATGTGAGGCTGACAGATATTGATTGGTAAGTTGTGAGCCTATGCTGTAGTGAAGCTAATTATGTTTATGGCTCACAACTTAACAATCTACCCTCCTGAGTCTGTCCTCTCCATGCAGAGAAGGATTCAGAGCAAAACCCATTATTGTGACAGTTATGTTTTGTGCCTGCTGTAATATTACACACTTATTCACTTTGCAACATGTTATGTTCCCAACTTCTCAGGCAAAGAGGAGGAAGGAGAATCCAGTGTTGTGCTTCATCTCTCTCTTCTTCTTTGTTTTCAGGAAGGGAAGACCATGTTTGAACAGGAACTCTACCACAGCTTCTCCATCAGCAGCTCCAGACCCTACTTCATTTCATTTGCAGGAGATGTGAGTCAGTAGCCTTCTGTGATGTCAGTGGTGAAAGCTCTGGTTTAGGTGGCCGGCTGTGTTCACATGAGGGCGTGATCATGTTTGTCACTCTTCAGCCACTTCCTGGTTATGGCAGAAGGTGACCAGGATGACCAGGCTCACACGGTGATCAGGTCACACTGAGTCAAACCTACTGACTGTTTTGTTGTTGATGTTTCTGTCAGAGCTGTCAGATCGGTCTGAACTTTGCCAGTGAAGAAGAAGCAAAGAGATTTCGAGCTGCAGTCTACGACCTCCTCAACCGACGACAACGGAAAACAGGTAATTAGCCTTTTCACTCTGCTTTCCTTTCCTGTGTGACCTCTGACCTCTTGCACTTCTCTTCTACTACAAGACCTGAAGCTCAGATCCAAACCTCTCAGCCAGGCTTGGTATTAGTAAGCGTTTATTATTCCATTATGTTGGTCATTTATGGTTTGAGATGTTTTGAAGCACAACTCTCGCGGTTTTCAAGACTGTGGTTGACTCACAGGTTGATCAATCCAAAGGTCCTCATGAGCCAGAGCGCCTTCAGGTCAAATCATGAACACTGATCAATTCAATCAAACTGAGTTCTCCAAATCTTTAGTTAAGTGTAAACGTGGTCTTTGATGGCTGCGTCTGCGTCTTCCTCACTGAGATCTCCATTGGTGATGCAGATGTTGATGCTCTGCTCTGTGGTGGTGCCCACCCTTGGCCCCGCCCATCAGTGGCTCCATGCCGTGTTTCCCTGCAGACCTTGTTGTGAGTGGAGCATCTGCTGCTCAGGCTAAGCTATAATCCCTATCAGCCTCACCGTTCCTGTCTGTATTCAGCAGAGCTCATGGAAAAGTTATGGAACATTGAGAATGTTTGAGAGAAGTTCTGGAGTTTTTATTCTGATGTGAAAACATAGATCTGATCTTGATCTGCGCGTGACGGTAAACAAACATCCTGATTATCCACATAAATGTTCACCATCACAATTCAAAATATGGTCTGTGACTCACTTTTCCCCGCCCACCAGCAGCTGGACTGGTTACTTCCTGTTCTCAGCACGCTAACACAATACCGTCCTGTGTGTCCTGCGTGTCATTAGCATGTATTTACATATTGCATCATGTTTTGCTTGAGCCACGTTGCGATGTCACACGTGCTCATCACCAGCTCACATGTGTGGGAAGGACAGAAGAATCTTCGTCCTTCGGCAGACAAACTGCACACACTTCTGTGGATTTAATGCAAGCTGTGGTCTAAGAAAAGTCTGATGGGGATTGATGCTTTTTCAGGGATTGATTTGCTTTGTAAGTGGTTTCTAACGTTAATGAGCATTAGTTACATTGTGGGGATTGATGAAGATTGTTTCTCTGATGGTGGTGGATTGCTTTTTTGGTGATTGATTGCGCTATGACTCGTTCCTGTGTAAGGTTTTGATTGTATGATATATTGGATTATTCTGTTGGTGGTGATTGATCTATTTGAGAGTGATTTTTACCGTGTCCCACCCTTTGATTGGTTGGGGATCGGTTGGTTTGTTAGGGATGGATTGCGTTGTTAGTTTATGATGGGGATCTATTGGGTTAATAGGGATTGATTCAGTTGACGGTAGTTGCATTTGTTCATAATTGATCTTGAGAGTGATTGATTCGGGTGATAGTGATGGTTGATTGATTTGATGGTGGTTGATTACTCTGTTGGTGAATTCTTTGCTGTGATGAGTCCAAGATGAGTTTCTCCACCTTGGGGGAGGGGTTTGAGGATTTACCCCTGACATGTTGGCCTGGTTTGCAGCCTGATGGGATTTGGACTGGGATTAGTGTTGGATTATTGAACATCACAAACCCCTGTGGTTAGTCGAGATTAAGGACTTGGGGGGTCAAGGTTTGTGTTTGAGGATCATTAGGGTCCAATGCTGAGGAATATAAACATTGAAGCAGCCCAGGTCTCTTCAAACACTTCAGGAGTGATCTTAATCAATGCTACCAGAATATAATCACACTTCAGATGTCGAGAACAGGGAGAGGTCGTGAAACTCAAAGGTGTAAATGGTGTCATTCCATTAAAGAAGCCTCCCTCTCTCCCTCTCCCTCTCCCTCTCTCTCCATCTCTGCAGGTCTAGCTCTGCCCATGGCCACCGTGGACATCAAGAATCCAGAGATCAACAACGTTCGCTTCCACCACCAGCCGTTCCACCGCAACAACATGCTGAGCCACAGCGGCATGAACAGGAAGGACAAGAAGACCAAAGGAAAGAAGAAGAAGCTGACCAAGGCCGACATCGGACAACCCAGCAACTTCCAGTGAGTGGCAGCGTTTTGGCAGCCGAGTCCCCCTGAAAATGAAAGCCTGTGATTGGTGGAACCAGGTTGATACTTGAGAACATTAAACATTGTGTCCACTAGGGGGCAACTCCTGGCGCCATGATGGAGTCTGTCTCTCTGTCTCTGTCTCTGTCTCTGTCTCTGTGTCTGTGTCTGTGTCTGTGTCTGTGTCTGTGTCTGTCTGTCTCCCTCTCTCCCTCTGTCTCTTTGCCAAACATCATTCCTCCACTGCAAAATTAAAGTCACCACTAGAGGGCAGAACACATAACTGGTCTGTACAGTACAAATGGATCAGCAGTAAGTGTGTTGGGTCACAGACCTGCGCCCTGAAAGACGCCATTGTCCCTGTGGGGTTGTGGGTTCACTATTTTGCATGTGCAAGTGGGCGAACATGTGCGTGTGTGTGTATGTGTGTGTGTGTGTGTGTGTGTGTGTGTGTGTGTGTGTGAGAGAGATTTGATCTGTTGTGGTCTTTTTCTTCAGGCACATCGGCCACGTGGGCTGGGACCCAAATACAGGTTTTGATGTGAGTGCCCCATTCTGTTGTTCCCTTGCACAGACACACACACACACTCACACTGCTGTACAATAGTGACCTGTGTAATCACTGCATGATGTACTCTCACAATAGGCTGTTGTTACTTGCTGCACATGCTAGCATGCGCGCACACACACACGCACACACGCACACACACACACACACACGCACACATGCACTCAAACGCACAGAATATTTTAGACTGAAGGAATCTGGAGTTTCACACAGAAACACTGCAGAAAAGAAAATTGCTCACTAATCTGCATCAAGCTGAAAGATTCAAGTTGATAACAATGAAAACTTCTTCCTGCTCAGTGTGTGATGTAGTTTCCACAGAACTTTATCTAATTTCGATTTGAATTCTAGTATACAATGGCTAGTAAATATGAAAACAATGAAATTGATGTGGAAATGAAAGACTTGACTGGTTCCTTCGGCCCCTGGTGGCCTGATGTGGTTACTGCAGCCAGAGAGTCGCTGAGTGTTTCTCTTTCTTCACCTTTGGTTCTTTTTAAAACCCCAGGCTGTGTGTTGAGTTTAAAAGAGATGAAACTCTGTTGTGTCCAGCTGAACAACCTGGACCCTGAGCTGAAGAACCTGTTTGACATGTGCGGAATCTCTGAGGCTCAGCTGAAGGACAAAGAGACGTCCAAGGTCATCTACGACTTCATCGAGAAGAAAGGAGGAGTAGAGGCGGTGAAGAACGAGCTGAGGAGGCAAGGTGAGAACAAGCTTAGGAGTCAAGGGGAGAACAGCAGAAACTAGCAGCAGGCATCAACTGGAAAGTTTCATACTTTTTCCAGGCAGCCAATCCGATGATGTCATCAGTGATCATGTGATAATCTCGATCTTCTCTTCTCTTTCTTCAGCTCCTCCTCCACCCCCATCTCGTGGCGGCGCCCCCCCTCCTCCCCCTCCCCCTCCGCATCACTGTTCGGCTCCTCCTCCCCCGCCTCCCCCTTCCAGAGGAGGCCGGGGAGCACCACCTCCACCTCCTCCTTCTAGAGCGCCATCTTCTGCTCCTCCTCCTCCTCCGCCCACCAGGCCAGGCGCGCTGGGAGCCCCGCCTCCTCCCCCTCCTCCAACAAGAGGCAGTCACCAGCCCCCAACCCCTAACCATCATCACCAGCCTCCACATCCTCCTCCTCCCTCTTTGCACTCCCCTGTCGCTCCACAGGCTCCACCTATTCCTCCTCCTCCAGCCAGCAGCTACTCTGCTCCAGCTCCGCCCCCTCCACCTCCTCCTCCCCCGCCCGGCCCCCCGCCGCCTCCGGAATTGGATGGCCACAGCGAGGGCGGAGACTCTCCTCACTCTCCAAGCCCGGGGCAGGGCGGGCAGTCGGCACTGCTGGAGCAAATCCGAGGAGGAACGCAGCTAAAGAAGGTGGAGCAGAACCACAAAGCGCCGGCGTCCGGCGTGGGACGAGACGCCCTGCTGGACCAGATCAGACAGGGGATCCAACTCAAGACGGTAAGACCGCCCACGCTCATGTTTGTCACGCTGTCTGACATCTCAGCCTGTATGGATGGTGGCAGAACGTTTGCATTGATGCGTTAAACGTGTTCTGTTGAGTTCTGACAGCTCGGCCCTGTAACCGTCTGTGCTGGACCCTCTTGTGTCTCCAGGTATCGGATCCTGTGGAGTCCGGGCCTCTGACGCCGGTGCCCTCTGCTGGCATCGTCGGTGCTCTGATGGAGGTGATGCAGAAGAGGAGCAAAGCCATCCACTCCTCAGGTACACAACACCGCAACACTACTGCACCTTCTCCCGACCCCCTGACCCCCTGACCCCCTGACCCCCTGACCCCCTGACCCCTCGACCCCCCCAACCCCGATTTAGCAAAGTGAAGCATTTTATTCAATCCCAGACTTTTTGTGTCTTTTTCCAGATGAAGACGAGGATGACGAAGATGACGAGGACTTCGAGGACGATGAAGAATGGGACGACTAGTGACTTGACCCAGATCCCCCTTTAACCCCACTGACACTAAAATATCCTCAAACTCTTCCAGAATCTAAAGTTGGGATGTAAATGTTTGACTCTGCTGTATATTTATTGTTGCTTTCTGTTATGATGATGATTATTAATCTGTGCAATACCTCCTTCACTACATCCGTTAAGTCTCCTCTGACATCCTCGTTAAAGAGTCGGTTGTCGAGGGCGACGTCTCGTCATCATACAGCGCTTTGTACTAATTAGTGAATAAATTATGAAGCACCCTGCTAAGCTAACGGCAAATGGGAAATGGAACGTTTCTTACTTCCTGTCTTATGTTTTCCTTCCTTGTCCAGGAAAAAGGGAAGTGTGTGTGTGTGTGTGAGACCAAACGGCGTGTTTGATCGTGTTCGGCCATGAAGTTTGTTTCTGTATTTTTTTTATACTTTTGTTTTGTGAATAAATGTTAGTTCAGTGTTATTTTGCATGAGTTGATCCAAACAGGAAGCTCAGCAGGATCTCAGAGGCGTTTCCTGTGATTAAACACTAAAGGTCCATACTTGGTTGTCTGTCTGAGAAATGATTTAAGGATGAATGAGAAGGAGGCGTGATGATTGCTGTGTTTATACCTTTACCACATTCTGTCTCTGCGTCTGAGTTGACCTTGTTTATCGCCCCCTGATGGTCAGGATCTGACAGACAGCGTGAGCCTCCCTGTGTGGCCTGACCCCTGACCCCTGACCCCTGTAGTCCCACAGTAAGAAACACCATGGGTCGTGAAGTTGTCCGGGTCGGGTCCTAAATGCTGGATGCAAGCAGGCGAGGCGTGAAATCACCACAGAGAAAAATCAAAGCAGTTTCTCTTCTTTTAACAAACCAGAATCTTCTATTGTAAAGGGATGGAAGTGTGGAGAAGTCAAACCAAACCAAATCTGAGGCCACAGAAAGAACGACGCTTGTTCAGTGCAGCGGCAGAGTAGTTTACTTAAATAAAGACAAATATAATGAGTGTGTGTGTGAGAGCAAGCCTAAACTGTAAAACACAGACATTGTGTCACAACATGTCTGATCTAAAACTTATCAGTCAAATGTGGGAAAAACTGAGAATGTTTTCTGTACTGAGGCTCTGTGGCTCTTCAGTCCTCCAGGTTGTTCTCCTTGAACAGCAGGAAGTCCCTCAGACCGGGGGGAAGCTGGGCGGTTGCCATGGCGCCGGCACAGCTCAGCTGTTTCCTGATCTGCGCTCTGCTCAGGTGAGAGAGCGAGCGAGGACTTCCTGCAGCAGAGAGCAACAGAGCATCATCACACTGCGTGGTCGCTCTGTGGTCTGCAAAAGTATCAGTGAAGATGGTTTGGTGTTTGCCATGATGTTCTGTCCGGTTACGAGGACAGTTGCTATGGTGTTGTGGGTTGTTGTGATCATGACAGTCTGTGGTTGTAATGGTGTTCAGGATGGATGCTATGTTGAGTTGTGTGGTTGCTGGGATGGTTGCTAAGGTGTTCTTGGTGGTTGCAGTGCAGGTTGTCAGGGTGTTCTGTGTGGTTTCTATGGTGGTCGTCATGGTGTTCTGTGTGTTTGCTATGGTGTTTCCTGAAGGATAATTACATAATCTGGGTGTAATATATCTTCTTTGATTTTTAGTGTCAAAAAGCTTGAGGGTTGAGCTCATGACTCACGTGTTGCCATGGAGATGTGAGGCCACTCTTTCTGCTTCTGCAGGATCTTTGTCAGTTTGCTGCAGAGCGAGACCTGATTCACGTAGTCCAGGAGGACCGACACTACTCGACCGGCCCGGTTCACCAGCCACGACAAGGAGACCAAATCACAGAACTGGAGACAGAGGACAGAGACAGAGGACAGAGACAGAGGACAGACTGAGTCCACTGCTGTGAGGACATTATTATATTTGGATACTGACTTTAAGCTGAATGGAAACAGAGAAAAAACTCACAGGCACTTTTACTTCTGGACCTGAGTCACTAGAATCATCGTCATGGTCACAGTGGAAACATTTCTCTGCCTGGTAGCCGTTGTTGAGCAGCAGCCTCATCATGACCTCGTCCTTCAGGCAGTACTGCAGCGCCGTGGGAAACACTGTGTCGCTAACCACCGTGAAGTAACAGTTCACGTCTGCTTTGGCCGCGAGCAGCAGTTTCACAATGTCAAAGTGTCCAGACCGAACCGCCACCAGGAGGCAGCGGAGAGGGTCCAGGTCTGGTTTGGCCCCTAACCTCAGCAGCAGGTCAGTGCAGGTTGTGTCCCCGTTGGAGACGGCAAAGTACAGTGCGCTCCTCCTCATGTCCCCGTAGTGTTCAGAGATGTGAGGCGCTAACAACGCATTGACATCAAAGCCCTCCTGCAGCAGGAGCTCCAGGCAGTGGGCGTGGCCTCCGTCGGCAGCAGAATGGATGGGACTTTGACCCGACAAACGCAGGGCCCGTCTGGTGGTGATGGGGATCAAAATCATCAAAGCCCTGACAGAGAAAAGGTTGAGATCAATGTGGAAGACGTTTCAGCTTCATCAACTGGAATATGATGAAGAGGAGACGTTCTCCATTAGAGAATTGAACTCTTGCTCACCAGAGGGCACCATACCACCTAACTCTTCTCTCACGGCTTTAACTGGAAAGCGTGACTCCATAACGGAGCCGTATGACATCATACCACATGTGCAGAACCTGTAGGATCCATTCTATTCTGTATATTTGTTTGTTTACATTTCTGCATCTTTCACTCATATCCCATCTACATCTTTGCACTATTTAGTACTTTGAAGAATATTTGCAGCGTTCTGTTGTTGTGGGCCTGTAAAGCCATCAGAGGCACCAGATGTGATATTGGCTGAAGTGAGTGTGAACTGTGCTGTGTCATCATTTTAGTTGTTTAACCATCTGAGGCTTGTTGTTGCTGAGCGAGCTGTTGTGGCACTGCTGCACTCACAGGTTGTGTCCCCCGTAGGCCGCTCGATGTATTGGCAGCTGGGCACTCAGGCTCTGGATGTTGGGGTTTGCTCCATGCTGCAGCAGGATGTCCACACAGTCTGGATTCCCTGAACCTGCTGCGTCGTACAGGACGCTGTCGCCGTTTGGTGCCTGGGCGTTTACATCAGCACCTTCAAAGACAATGAAGGTGCTGAGGACAATGCAGCGCTGTCACGGTTACGTACATACTAATCGACTGACTCACCGTGTTGGAGGAGGAGCTCCAGGATGTGGGCGTGGCTGTACTCTGCAGCGATGCCCAGAGGAGTCACTCCATGTTGGTCCGTCTCTGACACTTGGCCTCCGTTCTGCAGCAGCACCTCCATGATGTGGACGCAGCCGACCCTGGAGGCCTCGTGCACAGCGGTCCACTTCTTCAGACAGACCTGATCCACCCGAGCTCCTCCTGAGATCAGAACCGACGCCATAGGATAGGACCTGGCTCTGACCGCTGCAGGGGCAGAGGAGAAGCTGGACTGAGTTCTCAGGTAGAACTTTCAGGTAGAGTCTTCTTGAATGATTCCACACAGTTAGCGAAACAAAGAGGACACTTCAAAACTTCAACACACGTAAGAAGACAAAAGAGACGAACACATCACATCACACAGTGGAGCTTGACAGGACCTGGACCCAACCTTTGAGAGGATCAGTGCATCACATCTCTGTGACCCAGTGAACGTTCTAACCTAAAACCAGAGGCGATTCGTTCCTGCTGTTGGTGCTGTGAGGTGAGGAGCCGCGTTCCAGCAGCAACTTCACGTTTTCCACCAAACCGGCTTTGACTGCTAAAGTGAGGGAGGTTTCCCCCCCACCTGTCCACTCCTCCAGAGTCAGACGGAAAGAGGCTGAAGGACACAGAAATCAGAGATAAATAGCCTTGTGTGTGTGGTGTGTTGAGTCTGAGCATTAGTATCAGTGTGTGACACACACACAGAGAATATGACTCCCATCTGAAACGTCTCCTGTGGCTGAACTGCCATGATGACTGTGGACCTCTTACCTACCGTCCAGCACCGCCTGCAGGACCGGGACCAGAGGTTGGACCGCCGCCCTGTGCAGAGGATACCAGCCCTGCTCGTCCACCTGACTGAAGGATGCTGGGAAGTGGCAGAGCTCCTGCAGAGCCAACATGTCGCCTGGAGGAAATGTTTTCATGAATGTTTCTGTAAAATCACCTGCAGTAACCCGATGATCCACCAGAGGGAACCACCAGGAGCTTGGATTACATATCGGACTGTAAGAAGACGGTGGTTCTTAACAATCCTGTTAATGACATCAGTGGCCTTGATTGTCTTGTAAAGTGTTCACCTTGTTTGATGGCATCCAGCAGCGGCAAAGCTTCTCTCCTGAACACACAGAGGAAGATGAAGGTAAATGTCCTCGAAACACAGAACTGAGGAACACCAGGAATGTTTGTACCTGCATGAAGACGACCACAAGGCGGTCTGACATGACTCCTCAATGCAGATCTGAATTGAAGGATCCACAAGATCATCTTCATCATCCACGACAGCTGAGAGAGAGACAGAGAGAGATTTTTCCTCACACTGCCCCCTGCAGGTCACAGTGTTCCACCCTTCAGACTGATTGTAAGGCATGAATGTAACGTACCATGTTCCATCACGTGTTCCATCACCATGTTGCTCATTTTCGCCTAAATCAAAGTTAAAGAAACAAACATTTCAAAATGATCGCGTCTGTTGGCACCTGAGCCACAGCACTGTGTTTGTGTCAACAACCACCAGTGACACACACACACACACACACACACACACTCACACACACACACACACACACACACAGCTATTTTTAGGTGGCAGCTGTTCATTCCACAGCAGGTCTGATGTCACCATGTGGACGTCTCGTCCACAGCGATGTGCGACTGCAGCTGTGACCTCTGACCCTGCCCTCATGTTTCATATATGAATTCAAATGCATTACTGAAACAGAGTGTGTATATACAGAAATAACACAAAAGGTCATGCATGAGGTTGTGCATTCCTTCACAAATTGCTTATATTCGATTTCATTGATATCATGATTATGGATTAGCAGCATTAATATTTGCATTATATAACTGCACCAATCACTCCCATGAATTAGAACACTTTCATTTATTTCAGTAAACAAAATGCACCACACTGAGCCACTGAGGAGAAAGCTCACAACTTTTCATTCAACCTGGAGGTGAAATTTGAAGATAATCAATGATCACATCTGGTGCTCCTTCTTCTCCTTCTTCTGGTTCTTCTTCACCCCTCTTACCATACATTTATAAAGGTTGTCACATGGTGCGCTCAGAGTGATGTGATTGGCTGTAGAGGTCCAGCTCCTGGTACAGGATGAAGCTCCTCAGTCTGGGAGGGAAAAGGTCAGAGTTCATGATCTCTTGGTTGTTGAGTCTCTTCAGGGTCAATCGGCTCCTGATCTCCAGTCTGCACAGATGTCTGAGGGAGCGAGGGCTGCCTGGAGGACAAGGTTCAGAAGATGACTTCAGTTCAGTGAGTCAATACGTTTGCATTCACATCATTAGACTCCCACGTTTCTGGAAGATACAACTACACTCAGGAGTCAAGTTGTAGTAAGTCAGTAACTCAGTAAACATTATGTCCATTCAAACGTTTAACCTGCAAACACTAAAATCATCAGGATTCATCCTCTGGGGACCTAGAGTTGTGTGCGTGAGGGAGAAACTCACAGAGGATTTGGCATATGTCCAACCACTCTGTCTGCTTCTCTAGGATGAGTCTGAGTTTGGAGCAGATGTGGATGTGGTTCACGTAGTCCAGCAGGATCCGAACCACGGCGCCGGACAGATGCATCAGACAGCACAGACTCATGAACTCACAGAACTACAGACAGGAAACACAGAATGGAGGGGAACTTATTTTCCTGTGAATTATTGCTGTGAGTTTAATTTGAATTCGAAAAAGTGGTCGCTCACAGGAATTTTTCCCTCTACATCGTCTGCAGCGTTGAGGGGGTTGTCATGGTAACAATGAAAGCATCTCTCCACCTTGTAGCCGTTGTTGAGCAGCAGCCTCATCATGACCTCGTCCTTCAGGCAGTACTGCAGCGCCGTGGGAAACACTGTGTCGCTCACCACCGTGAAGTAACAGTTCACGTCTGCTTTGGCCACAAGCAGCAGCTTCACAATGTCATAGCGTCCAGACCGAACGGCCACCAGGAGGCAGCAGAGAGGGTCCAGGTCTGTCTTAGCCCCACCACCTAGAAGGACTTTGGTGCAGGCTACATCACCATTAGAGACTGCAAAGTAAAGAGCGCTCTTCCTCATGTCTCTGTAGTTCTCAGAGTTTCTGGTGTTCATGCGATAGTTGACGTCAAAGCCGTTGGCGAGCAGGAGACCCAAGCAGCTGCTCTGGCCTCCCTCTGCAGCAGAATGGACCGGACTCTGACCCGCCTCTTTGATGGCCTTCTTGGTGGTCAAAGGTATCAGCATCTTCAGAGCGCTGCAGTAAAGAAGCAAAGGGTTCAGCCTAGTCTCAGAGTGATACAGGTCCATTGAAAGACCGCAAGACCTGGACTAACTTACAAAAAGACATCAGTGATCAAGATTCTAGACGGCATTTCAGTGTAAATCAAGTATTTCTTCAGACTGAGTTCAGGTTCTGCATTGTACAGAATTCACATTTCTATCCTGATCATGGCTCAGTTTGTCCTGAGGTCATTAAAGGAGTGAGTGTGCAGGAATGTGACTCACTCACTCATAGTGTCCAGCGTAGGCGGCTTTATGGACGGGCAGGTGTCCCGTGGCGCTGGGCAGGTTGGGCTCAGCGCCATTGTCCAGCAGCAGCTGAATGCAGGCGATGTTTCCTGATCCGGCAGCATCCAGCAGGATGCTTTCACCGTTACAAGCCTGAGAGTTCACTCTGCTGCCTGAGGAGCCAGAGAGCAACACTTGGTCTTACAACTTCTGAAGCTTGATTGAAAAGTTCTGGTCTCTTTTTTGTTGAGATAACATCATTTCTCAAGTGTTTATCCACAACAACTAAATTAGTTAATGAAAGCTCAAATGAAATGAAGCTCATCAGACGGTGAGATGTTTGTACAGTCGTTACCTCAGCAGAAGTATCTATCAGATAAGCGGCTCTCACCACAGTTCAGCAGAATCTCGGCGATGCTGACGTGACCGTTCTCGGCGGCCACGGCGAGCGGAGTCACGCCTGTGGCATCTTTCTCGTTGACGCGCCCACCGTTCCTCAGCAGCAGCAGCAGGATTTCCACGCTGCCCACTTTAGCTGCCTCGTGCATGGCTGTCCAGTTCTTACTACAGACCTGCTCCACCCAGGCGCCGTTACAGATCAGTGTGTGCGTCATCTTGTACGAGCCAGCCCTCACCGCTGCCATGTAACAGGAAAGGCACTTAATATACACTCGATGATGAAGGGGACTTCCAGGTTCCCTGAAATAAATAGCATAACCCAGACTGTCCACTGAGTGGCGCTGTAGTATTGAGCAACTGAAACGGACATGAAGAGTGAAGACCTGTGCTGATGCCCCACCACTGTCTTCTTCTACAGGTATATAGAAGTAATAGATATTGCATCAGTTAGCCACAGGTGATCCTAGAGTTACACGCTCTTACTATAGGATCCCCCCCCCGATCACGTCTGTGTTACCCAGCAGCAGCGGTGACTCCTTCTTGCTGTTGGTGCTATGAGGTGAAGCTCCGTGCTCCAGCAGGCTCTTGGCATTCTTCACCAGGTCGGCCTTGACAGCCAGCGTCAGCGCTGTGTCTCCACCCACCGCCGTCCTCTCCTCCAGGCTCACGCCCTGGGCCACAACTGACAAAAACAAAACATGGCAAGGTCACAGGGGTCGACGTCTGTCTGACAGCTAAGATAGGGGGAGGGGGTTTTCAGTTAAATTTGTTGTGCAGGTTGGAGGTGTTGGATGTTGTTGCCAGTCAGCCTGATGGTGGCGCTGTATGTACTGAATGTCAGTGGCGTGAGTGAAACTTCCTGGTGTTGCTGAACTCACACATCTTTCTCTTCTCACCTGTGAGCAGGACCATCCCAATTCCTTTTTCTTGAATTCAGAATTCTTGAATTTCTACCAGTTTAATTATTTGTTGTGTCTTCTCTTACAGGAAACCTCTCAATTATAGCATGATAAAAAATGGATTGTTATTATCTATCTATCCTATAACCCAGGCAAAGATGGCAGTCTGTGTGCAACATCGCAGAGCAGTAGAGAAGACTGAGTAGAATGAGTTTTGGGAAACAGGAAGTTTTGAAATCGTTTGAAATGGACGTACGTGTCAGGATCGTCTCCAGGACTTCCAGGACCGGCTGGGACGCAGCTCTGTGGAGCGGGAACCAGCCACGACTATCTGACTTCCTGAAGGCGAAGGTGTGCCGCAGCATCTGCCTCAGCACCCAAACATCGCCTGAAACCACAGAAGAAGAAGTGCAGAACGAAGCTTTTTACTCTGAACTTAATTCCTGCTTGATGCCTGAAATCTGTCTCCTCTTGGCTCAGAGTGATGTCATCTACCTTGCTCAATAGCAGCCAGGACTCTCAGGTTCTCATCCGTCACCGCATCTAAACTGACAGCACAGCAGGACAGGAGGATCAGCAGAGACTCACACCAGCTGAGACCCTAAACCCCGCCCACTTCCCACTGATCCAAATGTTGATCTTTCTCACCTGGTAGCAGACTTGAGGAAACGGTCCTGGCAGGAATCATGAATGCTGAGCTGGACGATGAAGTCAGTGACCTCGTCCTCACTCAGGTCCTCAGATGTATCCATCCCTGTTCTGACAGCAGAGGCGTGAGTCACACACACACACACACACACATACACACACACACACACACACACACACACACACACACACACATTACACTCTGCTGATCAGAAGTCATTCATCAGTTTTAGATTAATTACCTACAATCATTTACATTTACTCTATGTATCTAATGATGTCATCATCATGTGGTAAAGCCCAGACGGGAAACATTACTTATCATGAGAACATAAATCATGCATTGATAAATATCACCTGTAATACATTTATAATGGTTCATTCTCAAAAAATATATGCAAAAAATCAATCAAATATAATGTCAGGGAGTTTTGAGATTTTCTGATTTCTTGAATCAAACTTTGTTTCTTGTATTTTTACTGACTTCTCACATATTTTTCTTTTATTTACGCGATTATCCTTCAAGTTGAGAATCATGGAAGTTTTTTCAAGATTTTAGAATTTTTATTCTCCAACCAAGACCTTTGTAGAAAGAAGCAGATGTTTGATCTTAGAGGTTAAGAGGCAGCGAGCTCCTGACAGTGAAGCAGCAGTAAAGGTCTGACCTGTGGAGGTCTCTTACCTGTGAGGTGCAGCCGACGCTGGCTGATCTTAGACAGAGATCTCTTTTATGTGTGTGAGTGTGTGTGTGTGTGGAGGACCAAAGGCCTCCTGCAGGGTAAATATAGCCCCGTAGGCCTGCCATTGTGTGGGCTAAGCTGGCTCTCTGCGGGGCTTAGGCCAGGCTCAACCCACCCAGACACACACACACACACACACACACACTTTGACCTCTATTCTCTTGTGGAAACTGATGGGGTCGATTTTTTCCCATCTTGTCTGTCCTCATTTTTTGAGGGTGTTCAGTGTAAAAGCAATTCATAGAGAATTTTTGCAATGAAAGTTCTTAAGTTCTTCACTTAGTCCAGAGGGAATCCATCACCTTAACTCTGTCTGCATGTGTGTTGTTGTTCTGAGCTCATGCTGAGTCTGGAGCGTTCACACTGAAGAGTGATCAGCTCCTCTTGATTTAACAGCAGAAACATGTGTTTGTATCTTCACTCTTAATTTATCAATCAACCCTTTTTGTCCTGAGTCTGAAAAGGATGTGAACCAATCAGCCGACCATCTCTGAACACACACCTGTGTGTGTGAGATCTGAGTGGATCCAGCAGCAGATTAGAGGAGCTTTGGAGGAGCCACAGAGTCTGAAGCTCCGAAATAGCAGCACACAGCTGAGCGCAGACAATCTATAGAATCTATAGAATCTATAGAATCAGAGCAGAACATTGTCTGTCTGTCTGCCGGTCTGTCTGTCTGTCTGCCTTGCGTGGTTGCCATGGCAGCGTGTAAACAGCTGCACTGCAGGAAGTGAAAGACGCTCCGTGCTAGCAGACTTTCTAAACTCTAAATGTCACAATCGCAGACGAGCGGACTGAAGTGTTGAAGCTTCCGGGCAGACGGCGTCTCGACTGCTGCGTCTCGCCGCTGTTTGTGTTTGTTTCACGGCACTTTAGTTCGATAACTTTACCTGAGCGGACTGGAAGTTAGCATTAGCTGCTTAGCCAAAGCTTACATGTCGCGGCGAAGTGAAAAAGAGGAGAAGGAGGAGGTGAAAGAAAGAGAGAAGCTCAGCACGGTGGAGAGGCGAGGAGCGGAGAGCCTGATGGAGCAGGTGGACAAGGACGCAGAGGAAACGGAGGACATAGCTGGAGATACCGCGGAAAAGCCACCAGGGGGCGACAGAGAGGCAGGGGGAGACGGAGAGGAGCCGCATGGAGACAAACCGAACCCAGGTGAGACAAGTCCAGGTGAGACCAGAGCCAGAGGAGACATGACATGAGTTTTGCTGTGCCATATAGACAAAGGCTGTATTCGGTGTGTGCAGATGTGGTGGAGGAAGCTGAGACTCAGGCGGACCTGTGGGACGATGGCGAGCAGCAGGAGGAGGAGGAGGAGGAGGAGCCGCCTGTGAAAGCAGACGACCTGGGAAACGTGACAGCAACAGGTGCCTGCATGAGTGTATACGTTTATTAGTACTTCACTGTGCCGTCAGAAGGGGGCGCTGCATCTCTGGACCAGCATGAGACCACGAGACATAAACACACACACGCACACTGACACGAAAGCACAAAACACTGTTGAATGAATGCTAGTTGATACAGAACGCCGTATCTTCAGCTGTTTGTCCACCTGTCTGTCTCATTTCATTCCTCTGACGCTGTGATTGGTTGCAGTGAAGGTGGTCCTGGTGCCAGAGGGTCAGGTGATGACGGTGGCCTTTGCCATCGGCCTCAGCATGCAGGAACTGAAGCGTCACTTCTCCTCCGAGCTCAGGGTGCCACAGGAGGTGCTGCAGGTCTCTCTGGATGGTACGGCTCTCTGCTTACCTAAAGGCTGTGGCTCCTGAAGCGTCGTGGTTCAGCACTCGGCTGCTCTGAGTCTGTGTGGTTTAAGGATCTCTCTGATTGGTCAGCAGGACTCAGTCGGCTCTAATCTTGTTTCAGGCCGGGCTCTGGAGGAGCAGCAGAGCCTGATGGACCTCGGTGCCCGGCCACACGGCTCCATCCGCCTGGAGATGAGCTCCACCCACCCGAGCGACCACCCGCTCCGCCCCCTGCGACCTCCAGAGCACGACAACATGCCCGACGTCATCACTGTCCGAGTTCAAACAGGCAAATGACCTTAATGCTACACTTCCTGGATGGAAACATTATTAATGAAACAGGATGAAGTGAATCTGCCTCTCTGACATCCAGGTAAAGGAGACTTCCAGGAGGTGGTGGTGGAGATCGAGCGTCCTCCTCAGCAGAAGGCCTTCCTGGGGGGCTTCAGACACCGTCTGACGGGGGCGGAGTACCACCACGCTGCCACACAGACCCCACCAAAGAGACGACCTCACAGAGGCGTGGTCGCCTTCAGCCGTGACACACAGGTATGTAGTGCTAACACACAATGATGAGTCTGAACTCTGAATGAGTGTGACGGTGTCTGTGTGTGTAGATGTTTGTGCTTCTCCTCAGGTCTGTAGGTCTCTAATGGACCCTAATGGATCCATGAACATGTTTTAGAGCCTCTAAAGCTCCTCTACATGAAGAGAGAAGTTTAGTTAGATACTAATGTGACCTCTAACCTTTGACCCTGAACCCTCTGTATGCTCTCTCTCTCTCTCTGTGTCTCTGTCTCTCTGTCTCTCTCTCTCTCTCTCTCTGTCTCTCTCTCTCTCTCCCAGACAGTACAGGACAGCTCTCAGTCTCAGCAGAGTCCCGTCAGTGTTTCTACACAGATGACAGGGATCGGCTGCTACATCTCCTGTGTGAACGACAAGCTGGTCGCCCCTGGCAACTACATTACAGCAGACGCATATCACAGTAGAAGACTTAGAGCTGTGAGTGACCTGTGTGTGTCTGTTTGTGTTCTTTTGCAAAAGTCTTCCCTCCGCTGTGGTGACCCAGCTTCTTTCCTGTGCAGGCGATCCGTTTGCAGGCGTGGGCCCGGCGCTGGCTGGCGCGGCGGGCGGTGGATCAGCTGAGGAGTCGCCGGGACGTGCGGCTGGCCTGGATGGACATGCAGGAGAGGAGGAGGAAGGAGGAGAAGGAGGAGCAGCTCAGAGACCGACAGCGCCGCTGGATGAACCCTCGCAGCAGAGAGGACTTCAACCTGTTGTACCACGCTCTGGAGAGTAAGCTGGAGGGGCGGGGCCAATGACTGTGTTAGGGGGCGGGGTTTAGGAATCATCTTTCAATCACTACAAACTGGGATTCAACTGGGATTTGACTTGGGTTTAGTAAATCTGAGTCTTTAAAGCATTTATATACACATATATGACAAACAGTCAGTGGTGTACAAACATCAAGCTAAGCTCTGTGTGGAGTGTGTGACAGTAACGCCTCTGCTGTGTTTGTATAGAGTGGCGGCTTGAGGAGGAGCAGCAGATCAATGTCTCCCTGCGTGGAGCTGAGAGGAAGGCGGCGCTCTGCTCCCTGCTAGAGCAGGAAACAGAGCTTATCGCTACCATCGGACGCCATCACATCATCGCCCAGAATGAAAACTATGACAAGGCCATTGAGAAATTCCTGAACAAGGTCAGAAGTCGCTGGCCGACACTGAGAGCATCTGTAGCTTCTGATATGTGTCCTAACAGTAGGATCAATAGTGACACTTCAGTAGCTGTTGTAGTGTCAGTAGTAGTACTGTTGTTGTTGTTGTGTGTCAGTGTGCAGGTCCTCATCAGTGGCGAGCAGCAAACAATAGGAAGATTGAGGTGGAGAGTGAACACACCATCAGAGCCAGAGCGCTCCGAGATCTCTACTACGACGTCAACGCGTCCTCCATCAGCCGAGAGCAACGGACCGACATCCTGACCGCACTCAAACACACCACACAGGTGACAACAAACACCTGTCCTGACTGCGCTCAAACGCACCGCAAAGGTGACAACAAACACACGTCCTGACTGCACTCAAAAGGTCTGTTACCTGATTGGACAGGAGCATCAAAGCCAGCTGAGCAGGGACCTGGTGGAGCTGATTGACAGAGAGGTTGACCTGATGACCCGGGGGGTGAAGCCGACGAGTCTGCAGGGTCTGAGGAAGAGGATCTCCACACTCTTCCTCCAGCTCATCAAAACTCCAGCCTTTAACCCTGAGGCGTCCAGGCTGCTGAAGGTAAACATGTGACTTATGTTTACCTGCTGTGTGTTCAGACCTCTGACCAAACGACACAAGGAAAGATTTACAATATCAAAGATATTTCTCATCTCTATGTCTGTGTGTTAATATTGTTCTTATATTTTCATTCATCCCATTTCTGGTAGGTTCCCCAGAATCCCTCCCAGCTGAAGAACAACATTTTCTTCTGCCGTGGTTGCCATCGTTACCTGACATCGGCTGACTTCAACCCGAGCTCGGGTGCGCGCACTGGGGGGCGCTGCCGGGACTGCAGTGTCACAGAAAACATCGCCCGACATCGTGATGACTTCTTCTGCTACCGCAACATCCTGAAGGAGCTGAGAGCCAACGAGCTGAAGCTCAACCAGGACGCCAAGATTCCCTTCCTGCTGCAGGCGAGCTGCCACACACTACCACCGGGGGCGCTGTGTTCACTCCCATTCCTCTGTTGATTACACAGTGACTCTCACAAAATATATGCCAAACACATTTTCAACCAAATTTGTTTTGTCTGAACTCTGTTTTCACTCAGGAGGAGGACGTGCGTTACCTGGTGGAGGTGGTGTGGGCGTCCCGCTCGGCCCTCAGCGGCTGTGATGACCTCTACCAGTTGGTGCTGGTCCGCTGGGAGCGTCTCCAGGACTGGAGCCCCTGGAACTGTGTCCTTCTGTCCAAGGAAGAAGCCTCGGCCCACCTGGAGGTGGAAGACGTCAAGCAGGTCTGTCCATGTCCACCTGCACTCTGTTGTGACGGGACAGGAAGTCAGACTCGACATCACACACTCCATTCATCATGATTGCTACATCAGTTATAGTGTATACATGCTGACTTACATTGGGAGTGTGTGTGTGTGTGTGTGTGTGTGTGTGTGTGTCTCTCTTTGTGTGCGTGTGTGTGTAGGTTTATGAGGACACGTTCACCTGCAGTGTGGAACATAAACACACACTGGCTGTGAGACACTTCCATCAGATCCCCGCCATGGCCGATCACCTGAACAATCTGTAGTATCACCGCAGCAACAGAGAAGTCTCCCCGTCGCCACGACAGCCTGAGCTGGTAAAGAAGTTGCCATGGAACTCCTTTGGAGGAAGACTTTCATTCTTCCTGTCCCTCTGCTTCCCCGTGCTCTCACTCTGAGTCTCTACAAACAAGGAGAACATGGATAGTAATCAATCTAATAGTAATCAAGAATGTAAAGTGAAACCAATCTATTGCAGAGCTCTGAGCTGCTTGGTCAAGAGACGTTTGTTGATGTGAAATTGGCCGTTACAAATATATTTGATTTGTTTTGTTGCTGTGGAAATCTTGAATGAGTTTGAATCTTGAAACGCAGCAAACAAACACTGCCATCTAGTGGCCTCAGCCACACTCACTGAACCCTCTGCAGCGGTCCATTCATCCACACACACCCACACACACTGATATCCCACCACAGTGTGAGCCTGGCAGTCACAGAATGGATCACATTGGGATCAGCGTTATTTTATTCCCACCGGAATTTCAACGACAACGATGGGATCGGTCACATTGGTTCAACATGTCGCTCTCCGTCTCTCTCTGTCTCTCTCTGTCTCTCTCTCACTCTGTCTCTCTCCTCTCTGTCTATCACTCTGCCTCTCCCGCTCTCTCTCCCAGACAGAGATCATGCATTGGAGGAGATGCATCACTGTATCTGTACATGGTGACTGTGAATGAACAACCAGTGTGGAAGAAGCCCCCCCTCTTTTATTCTGAAAGCTCGACTGGAATTATTTTTACTTCACCGAACAACAATCCTCATGGCACAAAACCAAAGACAACAGGTGACACAAGAAAGAAAAAGAAAAGAAATATATATATAGAGAGAGAGTGTTAATCTCTGTGATGATTTCTCTTAAACCTGCTGAGGTTCTGAAGGCTCCCAGAGGTCACTGCAGGTCAGCTTTGACCTTTCTGTGAGAGAATAACACAAACCCCTGCTTAACTTTATGAAAAGATGTTTGAACACTGTCATTCTTTGACATTTTTGGACTGACGGACATGGCATTTGACTGGCTAAGCAAAAGCTAAACCACATTTAATTTTCTTAACAAATTCAATGAAACTGGTTATACAGTAAATGAAGGCACAGAGACTTTCATGGTTGTTAACTTCAAATGAAGGACGAAGAGACAACATGTTGTCCACCAATAGACACTTGACATTTGACTGAAACAAACTTGGCTTTCAAGGGTTAGGGTGAATGTGTGAAGGTGTGTAACGGTGCATCAGAAGTAACGCCATCTAGAGGCCATTTAACATAAGTGACAACATCACAGCTGAAAGCATTGAGAGAGAAACTAAAACACATGACATAATAATGACATTTATGATAATAATGTTTGTGCCCATCATATAAAACAATCCTACATACATGGGTTCTTATACATATATACATATAACTTATATCTTTATATAACATCAGTGCTAAAGTTACAAACGTAAGTACACAATGTTTTGTCACATGACACTTTTGTTTGTACTTTCTGCTTGCTACCATCTGGAAATCAGTGTACCCTGACGATGCTGACCTTTGGTGCTGTTGCCGTGGTTACGGGTTCAGACAGTCACAGGTCGCTCACCTGTATGCGCTCGCGCGCTGCAGCCAGCAGCGGCGCTCGCGCGCACTTCTCTCCGGTGTGAAGGAACGAAACGCTCGCGACCGCACAACTTCCAAATATTTGCCGTCAAACTCCGGAAACAGCCACGGTTCTGTGTGCGGTCGCGCCTCCGAACGCCACCGAGCGCCGCAGCTGGAGAGACCGCGGGCCGGTGAAGTGTAGCGACCGTGAACGCCACGTCGACTAAGACAAACTACAAGAAAGAGACTTTTCCGTTTCCCCCGCGGTGTGAACCCGAGTCAGCACACCGTGAGCCATGCTGGACCCGTCCTCCAGCGAGGACACTGGCGGAGAGTCCGACCCGCAGGTGGTTGAGGATCCGCCGAGGAAAGCCGCTGCCTGCTCGACAAGAAAACGGGGGAGCGGCAGCAGGAAGGGCGGCCAGCAGAAGCAGCAGCAGGAGCAGCAGCCCGCCGCACCTGTTGGAGCTGCGGGGAACGGAGCGAAAGACGGAGAAGTTCCAGGTGAAGATGAGGAGAAGAAGGAGCAGGAGCGGATCGAGAAGGAGGAAGAGGAGCGAAAAATAAACCTGCAGATTTACGTGTTCGTCCTCCGGTGTATCGCTTACCCGTTCAACGCCAAACAGCCCACCGACATGGCGCGCAGGCAGCAGAAGGTGAGTGAAGCTCCGGCACCTGCTGACACTCACTTACAAGGTTCTTACTCTGGTTGACAACTTAATGGACAAACACGTAAGTGGAGACTCAGATACTCTGATGTTCTGATGGTCTCCTGTTCTGATGGTCTGATGTTCTGATGGTCAGGTCGTCAGATGTTCTGCTGGTCTGATGGTCAGTTGACAGAAACCTCACACTGACCTTCACTGTTTACATGAAGAGAACGCAAACAAGAATACACCTTCAAAGATGTTATGTTCCCCATGCAAAAATATTTATAAAAGTTTTTCCTAATAATAATTCAACTCAGACTTAATGCTAAAATACGTAGGCTCAGAACTTTTCAGTCAGCACTTCTATTCATAAACAGTTTTATGTTGAGTCACTTGGTTTCATGATACTGGATGTGATTTTGCTTCTGTGGAGGCAATGAGATTCAGATTAGGTTTGTGAACGGAGGGTTGAGTGATAAGTAGTGAGCCTGTAGATCTGACTTGTGAGAAACTTGGCTCATAACTTATCAGTCAAGCCAATTTTAACAATTCCAAGTCAGTTTTGTTTTGAGTCATTTTGTCTAATGGCATGTCGTGTAATGATAGTCTTGTGCTGATCTATTCAGATTCTGATTGTGGATTGATTGATAAGTACTGAGCCTGAGCGGTGAGCATTGTGACATTGTTGAATTCCTAAGCTCAGTGATTATAACTTAAAATTGCAGAGGAACCCAAGGCGCTGTTAGTTGGACAACAGAGACAAGCGCGAACAAAGTGCTGAGATTCTGGATTTCCTGGCTGCTCTCTGTGATTGAAGCTGTTAAATATATTGACCTGATTTGTCCACTCTGACTTTCACCTCTTCACAAAAAAAAAAAAAAAAGCTTGAGCTGGAATCCCTTTATCCTCAGATGATGACATCATCTCAGGTTTGGAGAATTTTTTGATGAAAAAGCTGCGGCATCATTGGCTGAAGGAGATAATGATGTAATCTGAAGAAGTGAAACACATCTGAGCCGAGGAGCCAGGAGCCTCTGTTAGGTAGAGTGAAATAATGAGCATCACAAGTGAAACCAGCTTTACTGCTTCTGCTGTTTCCTTGTTTACATACTGAGGATGACGGAGTGACGGCAGCACTTTTCTGTCAGCTTTTCTGTCTGTTTTTGAAACAAGAGTCTAAAGTCATCTTTGTAATGTCATCTATCATTGATTTGATGCGACTTGTAAACAACAAGTGTGTCTCTCAATTCAGTGAGATGCTGATCATGATGCACACACATGCCAAATAGTAACAACCTGTGATTTGTGGTGTGTGTGTGTGTGTGTGTGTGTGTGTGTGTGTGTGTGTGTGTGTGTGTGTGTGTGTGTGTGTGTGTGTGTGTGTGTGTGTGTGTGTGTGTGTGTGTGTGTGTGTTTGTGTGTGTGTGTGGCAGAGTTAGGCTAAGGTTAGACAGCGGTGGATCCTCTTCATGGCTGTTTTCGCGTTTTCCTCTCGAACAATCACCGACACATTCTCACTTGTTTGGAAGTCCATGTAAAAGCTGTGGATTTCTATGCTGCAGCATTAAGGCTCCTTGGACCTGCATCAGTGTGTGAGTGGTCAATGTAAAGATCTATGAGTACATAATGTTTCCATGAAGCTCATCAAGCTGTGTCTGAAGCCCAGAATCTTCAACACCCAGAAAACGTTCAGCACCGTAGAATTTTCCAGTTTTTAAACGTCAGATTGAAACCGGTCTTAATATTTGTGAGACCCAATTCGCAAATAGAGAAATACCATGGTAACGGCGACCTCAACTGGCCTGCAGAGGAAAGGACTCATTCATAAATCTGCTTTATGAATGAGATGTTTACAGATCACTGGAGATGTTTCAGATGAACTTTGGAGGAGCAGGCAGGCAAACTTAGACTTCACCAAAAACCTTCACAGTATTGTTGATTTTTCAAGGGTTTTCATATTTATTCTCCTATTTTAAGAGTGTTTACTTCTAACTGGGACTCACACTGGAGTATTTTGTCTGGATTTGTGTTGAGGAAACTCCTCGCCTCCTCTTCTTCTCTGCCGCTCTCCGGTCTTCCCCCGGTGTTTGTGTGTTTCTGTCTGCTCGATGCTGAAGAGGGAAACCAGCAGTGAAGCACCCACGCTGCTAATCCCCTGACAGCCCTTCATCACCCAAACAAGAGAAGGAATCATCTTCCTCCATGATTTCTGGTGCTGAGGAGGCTTCCAGTGGGTGGTGGGGGAGATGTTTGGCCTTTCTTTTGCTGGCGGCGACTTCCGTCCTCCTTTGTCATCGCTGTCAGTTTGCCTCACTGAGATGCAGCTTTTTTGTCCAGGTTATGTAACTCTCTCCTCCTCCTCTTCCTCCCCGTCTCCTCTCAGACATCTCAGCAGGTTTTCTGACTGTGGTAAAGATGATAAGACGGTGGGTGAATCAGAAGGAGCCTGAGGCGGAGTTGAGCGAGCTGACATAGTGTACTCCATACTGCAGTGCAGTGTAGTGGTACAGTGCAGTAGTGCAGTGCAGTAGTAGTTCCTCATTACCTTAGTTAAAAGTCCTGTGGTGATCACGACGGTGGTTTGATACAATGTATTAATTCTCCAGTGATGGTGACAGAAGTAACAGGAAGGACATTCATCCGTATTTGACTGCTAATAGTAAAAGTAATTAAGTAAATAATAACTAAACTTTACAGACTTTAGTGCTGATGGTTCACTTTGGCTCAGACTTCAGTATAGGAACTAAAGTAGATCTGCCATTTACGGGTCCTCCTCATCAAGATGCTTCCTGCGCTCTGATTGGCTCTCAGGCGTCGTTTGCTGAGGGATATTTGCTCCATGTTCCATCTCTGTAGTTTCAAAATAAAGTTTTAGTCCACGATCAGATTTACAGCAAGTCCCAACTGGTGATTCCAGAGCGGGTGGGTGGGTGGACTTCATACGGTCCTCTGGTGCTGTGACAGAACGTAAACAAACACTGAGTATGTGTGTTGCCCCGGAGACTGATGATTTTTTGTTGTCATAAATAAACATTTGTCATCATGTTTGTCAGGCGGATCAGCTTTGGTTTCGCTCGGTGCTCCGGTTCGGTAATGAAGCCCCTCGAGTCTCCACTGCCGCTTGCAAAGCCACCTGGGATATTTGTCTCCGCTGTGGTGTGACGATGTTGTGCAGTAAAATGAGTAAAAAAGACAAATAGCTGAAGTTGGCTGAGTCACAGCTGGGAGGCTCAGGGGACCCTCCTGGTCTTCAGTATGGACTCTGAGACCCTCCTGGTCTTCAGTATGGACTCTGAGACCCTCCTGGTCTTCAGTCTGGACTCTGAGACCCTCCTGGTCTTCAGTATGGACTCTGAGACCCTCTTGGTCTTTTTAGTCTGGACTCTGAGATCCTCCTCGTCTTCAGTATGGACTCTGAGACCCTCCTGGTCTTCAGTATGGACTCTGAGACCCTCCTGGTCTTCAGTCTGGACTCTGAGACCCTCCTGGTCTTCAGTATGAGCATGATACATTGTGTTATTGCAGTATGTGTTGCCTCGTTCTTCAGAGGGTTGAGTTGGGAGATGGAATACTGGGCGTCCTTTCTCTGCAGGATGTGTTTGAACACAATACCAGGAAGCAGCTAAGAGAAAGTCCCCGTCTGACGCTCCAGCCTCTCTCCTGATAGGTCAGACAGATTCCTTAGTCTGAGCCAGCAACATGTTTAAATGTGTGAGCACTGCCTCGATGTGCGGGTTCCACATGATAGGAGACAGAGTGAGCTCAGAATGTCCCAGTCAGAGCTTGATGCTCTGCTGAAGGCTCTATAGAGGGGAGGGACTTCCTCTGGGTAAGGACAGTAACTAGCTGTTGTCCAGTGCTACATTGCCACTCGGTGGACAGTCTTGGTTCTGGTCTATAACCATCAGATCATCGTTTAGTGTTAATATTAATCTTTTATGTTTTGTTACCAGCTACGCTTGGATACTTCACAGAGAAGCTGCAATTCTTTATATTAGTCTTTTCCTTCGTTTATTTTTTCTGTTCTTTCCTTCAGGAGGTGAAAGTTATGGTGTTTTTTCAGTGGGTCAGGGTCAAAGGTCAGCTGGCCTGAGTGTTTATAAAGGGAGGAGGAGCACATGTTTGTCTTTAGGGAGTGACCTCGCTCGGCCACCAGATGAGACACCAGCAGTGACTCCAGCTGGGAGCAGCTGTCACTCTCTGTTCTGCAGAAGCTGAGGATGGCGGCGGTGTTGTCCAGGTCCATTTCCTCCTCACTCATACAGATTCCAGGCTGCAGGGGGCACCGGTCTATTCCTCTATCAGCCTGCAGTGTTGCTTCTCACTGCTGATGAGTTTTGTCACTTTGACACTTTGTTGACGATTGGTTTGTTATGGTTATTGACAGTTTGACGGCTCCTGTGATTGGCTGTCTGCTGTGTTTATGTCTGAGGCACTGAGGGAGCCAATATCAACTTTTGATCTGCGTCACTTCATCTTTACTTTGGTAATCGCCTCCCTTGCTCTGTGTGATTAAGTTTAAGTTTTAATCCAAGAGCAATCAGCTTTGTTCTCTCTCACACACACACACACTCTCTCTCTCTCTCTCTCTCTCTCTGCTGTGTAACATTGGTGTAACTTTCTTAGGGTAATAACGTGTTTTTAGTTTGAACCTGCTAAGTGTTAAGTTGTAACTCCTCCCCCTATGGCTCAGATGCAGTGCTTCCTCTGTGTTTTGGGAGGAAGCTGGGAGCAGGAGATAAGTGGTTGCCGTAGGAAATTGGTGCTTTGATTCCCATAATGCATTTGTTGCAACCAGCTGTTTAATTTCCACTCCAATCTGCCGCCGCCTCATACATGTGCAGCTTCTGTAGTTTGAGAGGAAACTGACAGCTGCAGCAGGAAGCAGCAGGAAGCAGCAGGAAGCAGCAGGAAGCAGCAGGAAGCAGCAGGAAGCAGGAGCGCCGACATTTCCAGGATGGATTCACTGCGACTCCAGGGAATCCCTCATTATCTCACTCATTCTTGTCCTTTAGCCTCGTGTTCGGTGTCTCTGCTCTGTTACCTCCAGATCAGCTGACCGCTGTCAGGGTCACTAAAGTTCATCTGCTCTGCTTCATTCTCTCATCCTCACATCTCTCTCTTCTCTCTCTCTCAGGTGAATAAGCAGCAGTTGCAGGCGGTGAAGGAACGTTTTCTCGCTTTCCTCAACGGGGAAACTCAGATTGTGGCAGATGAAGCTTTCTGCAACGCCGTGCGGAGCTACCAGGAGGTGAGAATCCGTCCCAGCTTCACATGTTGTACTGAGTGTACACATGTGGCTTCATGGTCACATTACACTGAACCATCACCACATTTTCTCAACTTCAAGGGAAGGGGGAGGCGCTGGAGGAAGCCCCGCCCATTTATCATGTTTGTGCTTCAGCTTTTTATCATTATCAAGTCATAGTTTACACATTTCAAACACGTGTTCACGTCCATGGGTGTGAGCAGCACACAAGACTCAAATCAGCAGTTGGGGTCTCTGCCTGTCTGTCTCTCTGCCCCCTCCTCCCCCCTTGTCGTCCCTCTGTTTTTTGTGATAAACGCTCACATCATAGCGTGCTAACGCAGCGTGAAAGTGGGTTTTGGCTCTGCGTAGGCGTCGGTGAGATCAAACAGCTGCACATTGGCGGCTGTGAGGATTCCTGCTTGTTTGCTGCTGTTTACCTTCGGCGTTTTCTGTGGATTCTGAGCTCGTTTGTTTGTTTGTTTGTTTGTTTTCATGCTTTTCACTTTGCTCAGACATGTCGAACAAACAGGAAGAAGTAACTGTACTGTAACGTCAAACAGCCTTTTCTACATGATGTAGGCTGGTCACACACTGGTATGCCAACACAGCAGGATTTTGATACGGTGAATTACTGATACACTTAATGTAATCAGTCAGCCTATCACAGTGTAAAGAACAACACCATGAAACACCTGAAGCTCCTCTTACAGTTCGAGAGGAACCAGTAGTTTGTTGCTTCTTTCTACTCTTTATCTGTTTTTTTGCTCTCTTTTCTCTGTGACTGTTGACTTTCGGGGTGATTTTGACCTTTGACCTTTGACCCTCTGTACATTCCGCCCCTGGATCTTTGTCATCATCTTTTCATGGTTATGACATCACAGAGCGACGCAGGCAGAGTCATCGTGATTAGAATAGGTAAGGAGTCATAATAACCATAGCAACTGCAGCCTGTACACGGTGTTACAGGTCAGATGATGGTAAGTCACAAAAAGCAGCAGATCAAACCTCCTTCTTTCTGCTCTCCGCTCCGTCACACTCACAGCTGCTTTCGTCCTCTGGTGAACCCTGATCATCACCACAGGTGCACCAGGTTTCTGCCTTGACGCTGCTCCTAATTGGTCCTTTTCCTCTGTCCCCATGGAAACCAAGCAAACGGAGGTTTCTCTGTTTCAGGCTGGAACCATTTTGGACGTTAATCAGCCACAGCTCAGTCGTCAGGAAAACCATGACGACCGTATTTGGTATATTTATATTTGGACCATGAGCGCCTCAACGCATCACACACACACACACAGAATCATTACCACTTCTGAAGTGAGAGCTCACCAGGAAGCGTGTGAGTCAGAGTCATCATGAAATGCATGCACATTTTTGATGGATCTCTGCCAAGTTCTTGGGTTTTATTTCTTCCAAAGTATAAAACCTCAAATACCACAACCAAACATGTCTGCTGCACAACACACAGTCTGTGTGACCTTGGTGGAGGTATGAACTCGGAGTCACACACACAACTCTGTGTCTACTTAAATAATTGAGTGACATTTTAAAATGCCAATTAAGCCGATCAGTGGGGGAGCAGGAGGCCCCCTGGTGGTCGTTTCATTAATAATAATGCTGACATTTGTGTCGCAGATTAAATGGAGGCAGAGTGAGCAGAGTGAGCGATGTCATGCCTGGGAGGAGGAGGATCAGAGTCAGAACCACATGTGGAGTTCCACAGGGATCGATTGTTGGACCTCTACTAGTTAATCTCTATATTATTCCAGATCATGCAAACAATCTGTTTTATACCATAATCACACTAATGACCCTCACACGGCTCTATCACCTGACTCATTATGGTCACATTGATCATGCCTGTCAGGCCATGTCAACACCCTATCCTGCTTACCATTATTTGATTTGAACAATTCAGTCAACATGGTATCCAAGAGAACGTTTATTCTCAAGCAGCTGGGCTGGGTTGTAAAGCTTGAGCAATCAAGTCCAGCTGCCCGAGAATGAACCTTCATGGGAGATAGACTCTTCCCTCGCTCAGATAAGAAATGATGCCACCTAGAGACCATGTGGTGTCAGAGCAAGAGCACCACTCAGTGCAGCTTTAGCATCCAGGAGAGAATTCCCTCTCTCACAATTAAAGCCATTAGCTGAGGTGACATCGATACAGACTCAGAGGGAACCTGGACCCCCCACAGGCCAACAGCAGGCTGAGCGGCACTGACCTTAAGACACACACACACACACACACACACACACACACAGACAGATAAAAGATAAAACTCTACACGTGTTTTATCTCAGCTAACTACTTGTCTTTGTCCCCCTCGCTCTCTCCTGTGTCTGTCTCTCTCTCTCTCTCTCTCTGTCCCTTTGTCTCAATCTGTCCCTCTGTCTCTCTCTCACTCTGTTTCTCTCTTTCTCTCTCTCTCTGTTCTTCTGTCTCAATCTGTCCCTCTGTCTCTCTCTCTCTGGTGCAGGGTTTCTTGAAGAGTGAGCGAGTTACTCGGATGGTCCAGAGCGGCGGCTGTTCGGCCAATGACTTTCGCGAGGTGTTTAAGAAGAACATTGAGCTGCGTGTCCGCAGCCTGCCGGAGATCGACGGCCTCAGCAAAGAGACAGTGCTAAGCTCCTGGATCTCCAAGTACGACGCCATCTACAGAGGGGACGAGGACATGCGGCGTCAACCCCAGAGGGCGCACCTGAGCGCCGTGTCAGAGCTCATCCTCAGCAAGGAGCAGCTCTATGAGATGTTCCAGCAGATCCTGGGCGTCCGAAAGTTTGAGCACCAGCTTCTCTACAACGCCTGCCAGGTCAGGGATCGTAGGAACATTGTTTGTCTGGGTTTGTGAATCATATCTCATTTAGAAGTCTTTCACTGTCCTTACGGTGTTAAGGATTGGTTTAGTATTGACCAGAGAGAAGAAGAATAACAGAAGAAAGAAAGTTCAAGCTTTGCTCTGAAGAACGTCTCTGGATATAAAATGATCCAGATTACACCTGACTTTAAGGACAATGTCTTCATTTCTCGTTGATTGAATTGCAGTTTCATTGATTAGTTAGCAGATTAAATTGAGTTTCACTGTGAATACAAACTTCAGCTCAGTGGATGAAGCTCAGCTCATCTTTATGGAGGAGGACAGAGTGAAGAAGGTCTTTGTCTCCAGCAGTGGAGGTGTTCAGGTCTGTCCACCCCTCCTCAGGTCATTTCCTGTGACTCCAGGGGAAACGTGAAGCGACACCCGTAGCATTTCCTGTGTGGGTTATTGATCAATCACTCATCAGTTAGCAGGGATGGGGGCGGAGCCTGAGGTGAACGTTCTCAAAAACCTTTTCAGTTTGAATTCTTTGAGCTCCCTTCACTTCTTTGTGTGCTGAGCTCTTGTGTTGATGTGTGAATGAACTTGTGACGCCTTGACTAACGAGTTCATGTGAAGCTGGTTGTCATAGAAATGAAGGGTTTCATAAAACCCAAACACAGATGTCATGGGAACAAAGCTGATACTTCAGGCTAAACTTAGAATGTGAGACAAAGAATGTGTGCATGTGACTCATCAATACATGCTGATCACTCATGGAACTGGGAAACATGAAACACTCACATGTTCAAACATTCATTGTCATGATTGTTCATTCTTTCACATACATTTAATGCCTAAATCTAGATCTCACTCTGTCGCCACGGTAACTGATGCTCCACTGCTAGCCTGGTCTGGAGCAGCGGATGTTGGAGCTTAATGTGGCTGAAATATGAAGCTCTGCCTCTTGATCATAAACATCAGCGATCATATCTAAGATGGAGGCGTCCAGCTTTAGTTTCCAGTTTATCTGCAGGGAAATGCAGATTAGACTGAAGTTGTTATGACAATATTGTACAGTTTGTTAGATTATGGATTTACTTTCTGTAATCCTGGACCCTGAATGGTCCTTAAACGCCACTGGGGTTGTGTTTGATATTGGAGGAGCTCTGGCTGAATCCTCAGCTCCTGATTGGCTGACAGATGTGTTTGTTTTCAGCTGGATAACGTGGACGAGCAGGCGGCTCAGATTCGCAGAGAGCTCGACGGACGACTGCAGCTCGCCGACAAACTGGCCCAAGTGAGAACATGTTTTTGCATACACACACACACACACACACACACACACACACACACACACACACACACACACACACTTGTTTGTGCCACTGTCCTTGTAAACTTCAGCCTATAGTAAATTCCCTTTGTGGTGCAGGACCGACAATACCCACAGTTCCTGTCAGCAGACATGGAGCCTCTGTATGTGGAGGAGCTGCGGTCCTCAGTGAACCTGCTAATGGCAAACCTAGAGAGTCTTCCTGTCTCTAAGGGAGGTGTGGACTTCAAACAGAAGCTCAAACGCTCCACCGTAAGCAACTCCTTCCTGGACATCGGGGACGAAGGAGACGTCCTGTCCAAGGCCGACGTGGTTCTGTCTTTCACTCTGGAGGTAAAAGCTTTGGTCTCTTATCAAGTCAAGTCAAAGCAACTTTATTTCTATAGCTCAATATCACATCCAGGGTCTCAAAGGGCTTTACAGGCCCGCAACATCAGTGAGGGACTTTATTATACAGAGCTGAACTCATACCTGTGGACTTTCTCTTTATGAAGCCAAAGCGTTTAATGATGCTTGGTCATTTCACTTGTGATCTTCTTTCTGATAAAAAGTTTCCATCAGACTGAAGTTCCTAAAGACCTTTAGACAGTCGTTAGCGTTTCCCTCTGCTGTGTTTCAGATCATGATCGTTGAGGTTCAGGGTCTGAAGTCTGTCGCTCCAAACCGCATCGTTTACTGCACCATGGAGGTGGAGGGAGGAGAGAAGCTGCAGACGGACCAGGCTGAAGCTTCCAGACCTCAGTGAGTCAGTCAGGTCTCATCAGGTCTCAGTCATATCTCAGTAGGTCTCAGGTCTGAAGTCTTATTTTATTGGCTCTGGAGCTCAGAGAGACAAACTCAATGCAAAACTGCAAGCAGTGGCATTAGAGCCCTGTCAACACATAAAAGATTCATATTTTCTTTGTTTCAGATCTTAGTTTTGGACCTCACAGAAGAAACTAAGTAACTAAGAACCTGCAGGCTTGACTAATGTAAAGAATATAGCTCAATTCCATTTGATACAAAGCTCAGCTGCTCCTGTGCTGACTAGGACCTGAATGAGAACTATAACTTTAACAATACACCAAGTCTGAAGTCATTGTATTGGTTTATAAAGCTCTTCAGGGTCTCTGGAGTGTGTGTGAACAGGTCACCGAGTCTGCATTTGTCTCCTACTGACACGTGGACGTGTGTTTCAGTCCGCCTTAATTTGGAACCATGTGTGTTTCAGATGGGGGACGCAGGGCGACTTTACTACGACACACACACTGCCCTCAATCAAGGTGAAGCTGTTCACAGAGAGCACAGGGGTCCTGGCTCTGGAGGACAAGGAGCTGGGCCGGGTGAGACCACCGATACACCACAGCCACACACACCTACACAACACACAATTACAACACCCATCAATGACACAACTCTCAGGGGTCATGGCTCTGCTGGGGTGGGTTTGACAGCAGACATGTTTGCTGACCTCTGCTGGTCAACAGGGGTAATTACAAAAACACACCATGTTTTCTTTAAAAGTTAACCAAAACATTCCAGTAAAAAGGAGTTCTTCATACTCTTACCCCCCCACCAGGTGGTGCTAAACCCGACCACCAACGGGCAGAAGCAGCCGGAGATTCACCGCATGGTCGTCCCTAAAAACAGCCAGGACACCGAGCTGAAGATCAAACTGGCCGTCCGCATGGACAAACCCCCCAACATGAAGCACGGCGGGTGAGTCCCTCAAACCTGCAGAAAACAGCACCACCACGAGGGGGCGATGGCAGTGTTGCACATGACTGTAGGCAGATTTCCTTTGGATTCATTCTCTTCCATCCATTTTATAGGGTTAACATAAATATAAGTATATATATATATATATGAAATGTGATTATGCAAAAGTCGAGTCAATTAACTATTTGTAGCCCAACATCTGATCCAAAGTCTCAAAGGTCAGGTTCACACAACAAACATTACATTACATTACATTTCGGTCATTGAGCAGACGCTTTTATCCAAAGCGACTTACAATTCCTGACAACCCAAACTTTTGAGAAGACAAAACAAACTCCTGAGTGATTCCAGTATTTAGTTGATAAATCAAATTCTAAATCATTGAAGAGTTCATTTGTAAGGGTGAAGTTTTTAACTGGCAGGATGGAATCTGTGCAGTTTGGAGTTTGGAGCACAAGATGGCAGCAACATCCAATTTATAGAGTCCAGGATAATGTGAACGTTGGTCTTCTTTTGTAGTAAAAGTGTGTTAGTAAATATAACAAACATGCTTGCTGCATTATGGCTCACTACTCATCAATCATCACCTTATTGACAATCATAGTCTAAACTGTTGTGTCCAGACAGGATGACATCAATAAAACTCAATGACTATAAACAGTATTGATTATTGTGGTTGTGAATGCTGATAGCTTGCACAGAGGTTGATTGATAAGTTTTGAGCCAGTGTAATGCTCATTTTCAAGCTTATATCAGTCTCTCTCTCTCTATCTCTCTGTCTCTCTCTGTCTCTCTGTCTGTCTCTCTCTCTCTCTCTCTCTCTGTCTTTCCCTGTCTCTGTCTCTGTCTCTCTCTGCTCAGTGTGTCAATACTCGGGCTCATTACTTATCAGTCAACGTATGTGTTTTTCCGTCTACTTGAATGCAACACAGGTTTCACTCCATCATTGCAGTGGTGTGATAATCAGTTCCAGCAGGGGTCAGTGTTGGTTTGTGTTCAGGCCCCTGTTCTGGTGTTTCTGCTTGGATTTGGCTTCCTGTCGTATTTGAGTCTTGAAACATCAATAAAGATGAAAAATCTGTCAGCTTGATCCAAACAACAGGGAGAACATTTTTATTTCTTGTCTTGTCAGACTGAAAAAGACCAGAGAAGAGGTCAGCTGATGAAGATTCAATCAGATTGTTGTGTTTGTCAGGAGCGTTATTTTATATTTTTATCGTCCTATTTCATGATATCGTAATACAATAAAACATTCCATATATTATTGTTCTTTTAGTTACGCTCTCCTCTCTAAACACACCAAAGGTACTGAGCAATCTGCTGACCACACACACATCAGACTAACATGCTTCAGTAGAATCCGGGCAGATTCCCCTCAGCATGCTGTGCTGTGTGGGCTCAGAACTTATCAGTCAAGCTCTGTACAATAATAAACGACTCAGACGCATTAGACTGTTGATGTTTGCTGGGAATTCTGAGTGGCAGTCCGGATGTTCATCCTGCTCAGGTCTTCCGTCCAACGATGTTTCCTCGCTTTTGCTTACCATCGCCTCGCTCCTCGCCGCCTCGCTCCTCCTCCTCTCAGTCGACCGCTTATTCCTGATTAGTCACAGTAGAACATTGATCAGTCACATTACTTTCTGGAATCAATCAGTTGTAGATTTAACTTCTTCTTCCTAAATGCTCACATTCTTGTCACATTTTTTAACTCTCTAAAATCACTTTGTTTTAGTTTTTTTCTTACTTTTATAATTTGAAATCTATCATGTTAAATATACACAATGTGTAAGTACTCAGTCCTGTTTATGTTTTCAGGTACGTGTACGCGCTCGGACAGAGAGTCTGGAAACGCTGGAAAAGACGATACTTTGTTCTTGTTCAGGTAAATGACTGAGAGGACACACAGCACATATAGACACATTATACACACACACTACATACAAAAATACCTTATACATACATCCTACATATGATCTACACATGTATGATGTGTTTGCCTCAGCTGCAGGACCTTTTGATCTCAGAATTTTGTCAAAAACTGTCAAATTCTAAAAAGGAGGAATTAGAAGTAAATTATAAACTTAATTGTAAAGGGATTTTTGGAAAATTAAATGAATAGATAGATGAATGACGTATGAATGTACAAAGTGTTTTAATTCACTCTCAGGATCCTTTCTGTAACATGGGCAGGATGTGATTCTGCTTCCTGTCATCAGGTCGTGACCCCGTCTGTCTAAATGTGACGTTGCCTTTTAATCTGCAGGTGAGTCAGTACACCTTTGCCATGTGCAGCTACAGAGAGAAGAAGGCGGAGCCACAGGAGCTGATGCAGCTGGAGGGCTACACGGTGGACTACTGCGACCCCCAGCCTGGTACAGACCTGCACCCTGCACCCTGCAGCGCTCCTGCAAGGTCCAGCACAGCAATCCTCAGCAGTGTGTGTGTGTGCTCTTGTCTCTGTGTGGCAGGTCTGCAGGGCGGCAGGGTGTTCTTCAATGCGGTGAAAGAGGGCGACCTGGTGATGTTTGCGTGTGATGACGAGCAGGACCGCGTGCTGTGGGTCCAGGCTCTGTACCGAGCCACAGGACAGTCCTACAAACCAAACCCCCCGCCCCACAACAAAACCAACAACTGCAGAGGAGGGAAGCAGAAGCAAGCGTCTCCCATCAGTACGTCCACATCACTGATCTTTACTCAGTCTTCTGTTGGAGTGGAGGTGGATACAGGGAAGGTCAGAGGTCACATTTATGTCCATTGGCCAAACTTATTGATCCAGAAGCAGATGACTATCATACCTCTGCACTTTCAGTCCATTGATCTGTTTACACGTCTGACTCCAGGGTAAAAGTCTGGTAATGTTCGGCCCTGGCGGAGGTATGAGCGTTGTTCTTTTCAGTAAGGAAAATTTGAACTCACTCACACACACACACACACACACACAGAGAGAGAGAAAGAGAGAGGTTTATATACACACAGCTTTATGCTTAGAAAATCTATAAGCACTTTTGTACAGTGGAGTAAATTTTTACAAAAAATAAACTGCAGAAAAATCTTAACAGAAAACTCTGGGGAAAAAAATCCCTTAGGTAAAGAAATGAATGAGGAAGAGCTGCGTAAACACTGAGTGACGGCATGTCAGTGCCAACACACCCAAACGGACAAAGCAGAATCACACAGTGAAGAAATGAAAGCGGTGATTTATTTGTCATTTTTTAATGATGATAATGGTTGAAGTTAATGATGGAGAGTCGTGATGAGGAATGTTGTGATCCAGGAGCTGAAGACGTGCAGCAGCCTCACACGTGTAAACAGCTTCATTATCTGCTCACACACGCCGGTCGATACAAACCAAACGCTCTTTGTGCTGTGTGAGCCTGGAAACAGCTGAGACGCACACACACACACACACACGCACAAAGACAGAGTGTGTCCTTATTGTCTTCATGTTGGAGGACGAACACAGACGCTGTTTGTTAACCTTCACCGACTCGCCAAGAAAAAAACGCTTGTTTTTATGTTTCCATGTGAAAAACCTATCACAGAAGTAATGATAAGTGTGATTTATAAATGTTAAATAACGTGTGTGTGTGTGTGCGCGCGCGCATGTGTAAGCAGTCATTAGTCTTATTTAACCTCTGCGTTTTGGGTTTCATCTTGCCTGCAGGGCGCGGTGAGACGAAGCCACAGGTTCACCAACACGATCGTTATTGAAGCGAGGACTTCCTGTCAAACCCATTACATCCACACACACACACACACACACACACACACAGCACTTAGCACCCAGTTAAGAGCTATTTCAGGGACACCTTCAATTTCCCTCTCTAAAGTATGTCAACACCTCTCGCCATTAACGCCTCCCTCTGTTCCATTACACGCTAACGAGCGGCAGCATGACGAGCCGCCGTGATTGGAAATTACACAAACATGCTGTAATCAGCTCTCAGCATGACGCTCTTCATGTCACTACACTCCTCCTTATCGCCGCATCACTGTACAAACGACTGGGGTCTGATTCCAGAGGACTGACCGGCGCTCTGAGGAATCCGTTCTGCTTTGGTCCCTTAAGAGGAACAGAGAATCAGGCCTTTGGATTTTCAGCAGCAGTTTCCCTCGGAACGCTCATGCCAAGAAGCTGTGATTTTTTTTCATGCAAACATTTCGTGAGACCCAAAATGTGGAAAATGCGGTAAAATTTGGAGGAAGATGATGATGCAATAAGCTGTTCGATTTCATCAGACAGAACATTTTTCCTCAAATCACTTCTAAAAAAAAAAAAGACAATGACTGAAAATTTGATTTTGCCAAATAGTCTTTATTGGATAAAAATAATAATGATTCCTGAATCGAGGCATTTAGAATCCACAATTTTAAATTCTCGAAAATATTGAATCTGATGTTTTTCTCTGTTTGAGAACAAAGAGAAAAGTCTCTTTGTTACTTATTACATCAAAAGAAGATTTGACGCATGCTACAATTGAGATATTTTCTCTTTGTTTGAATCTAAAAAAACACAAAGCATTTTTGATGGCGTGGCTCCTCTTCGTCCTCTTCCTCCTCTTCCTCCTCATGGTTTGCCGTCTTTTGGGAGGTGCAGCAGTTTGTGCAGCAGACGATGCGTGTGTGTGTGTGTGTGTGTGTACTCAAACTTGTGGAGTTTGTCTGTTTGAGTGGCTTGGTGATGATGATGATGATAGTGGTGATCTGTCTGTCTGAATCTTCATCTCCACTTGCCCCGACATCATCGATATGACGTCGCTGCTTCGCTCTGACAGAACGATCAGGTTGCATCTCAGAGCTCAATGCACCTGCAACTGAAACGCCGCCACCCTCCTCCTCCTCCTCTTCGTCCATGTCAATAAGCTGCCATCATCGGCCACCCTCACCTGTCAGTGAGGGTTGTCACATAGATGTGACTGTTGCCGTGACGATAGCAATGGAGCCCAGATGAGATGGATATGGAGAGATTGAGCGTAGAAAGCTGCCCCCACCTTATCGGCTCAACACTGACACACACACACTCACACACACAGGCAGGCGAGCACCCACACTCACACTCAAACACACAGGCGTGCACACACACGCGAGCACACACAGGCGAGCACACGCACCCTCACACACAGGCGCACACACACACACTCACACACACTGCTTTTTACATTTAAGGCATCTGTTCCTCATCGCTCTCTTTAGCTGTGTTAGCTCAGTGTCTCTGTTCCACATTAGAGGAACTCTATCCCAAAATGTTTATGACTACGATTCTGACCAACAGATGAGTATTTGCAGATGTGAGGGAGTGCAGGGATGTAACAGCTCTGCAGTATAGGCCAGAGCCTAACCAGGGCCTAACCAGGGCCTAAAACTGGTCTTAAACCAGGGCCTACACCAGTGCCTAAGGCTGGGCCTAATCCAGGGTCTAATCCAGGGCCTAATCCAGGGCCTAAAACAGGGCCTTAGGCCTTAAAACTGTTTGACCTACTTGCAGCATTTGGATGTGAATGTACCCTTACCTGCTGCTTTGTTTTAGGGTCAGGCAGAACTACTATCAGTCTTATCATCATTTAACTTTAGGAAGTTATTTCAATTAAAATGGAACCCTGTGGCTCAGTGTAGGTGGCATTGCAGCCTAGAGCTTTGGGGGTCCTGGAGTTCTGGGGTGGGTGCTGAATGCTCCTTCAGAAGATTCCCACAGTTCTACTGGATATTGAGGTGGTCTGAGGGGAGCATCCTTGGTCTTTACGGAAATTCAGGAAGTTTAGGTTTTCCTCAAGTAGGTTCAAGGAGTTTTAGGCACATCATTTCTCATTTAGTCAAGTTCAACAATAGTTCTTATGGGTCCTTGATGAGATTCTGGGCAATCAAAGAGAAAGTTCCATTGGTTCTTAAGACAAAGACCTGGACCGGAGGCAGGAACCTATTAATCTGCTCACACATCAACAGTGATTTAAAAGCTTTTTTAACCTTTATTTTCATGTTCCAAATGAAAATGTAGAGAAAGATGAACTTCATACATGTTAAGATCAGAAAACAACACACACACCATCTGTGCCAAGTGAACTGACATACATCCATACTTCTGTCTCTCACACACACACACTGACCCCTCCCCCTTTGGACACACACACACACACACACGCTTTGTGGATAATAGCTGAAAGTTCAACTTGACACGGATCAACATGGCTCCTGCACCGTCTGTCCCCCAATCAATACTTTCCCTTGTCCCCTCCTCTTCTTATCGGCTTTAATCTATATCCCTTTGTCTCCTTTTCTTTAGAGGCGTCTCCTTCCGTCTTTCTGCCTGACTTTTCTCCAAATTACATTAAGGACACCCCGTGTTTGCGAGGTAACAAATGTAAAAATGACCTACATCGGAATGAGAAAGAGGGAAAGCGGGACACAGGAGCCACAGGGCAGCCAGAGACAGAAAGAGGAGCATGAAAAGAGAAGAAAAGGTGGTGATTGTGAAGATTTCACTTTCTTCTTTAGGACAAAAAGAGAGGGAGGAGGGGACGAACACAAGCGTCTGATGAGTGTCCTCGCGGGCATCACGCAGAAACAAATGGCAGCGTTCAGAAATGGTCGGCGCTAATGCTCGTCTCGGGCGTGAGGCCGCGGGCGATGGAGGCGCCAGGAGAGCGGCGCCGTGCTGGTGAAGTCGCATTTCCTTTGTGAAAACACGTGTGACGCTCCAAAACCTCCCATCCCGAAAACGTCCCGCTGACAAAGCAGGACGAGTGGAGAGTGTTAGGCTTTTCATTTCTTTAGCCATTAGCAGGCAGGACTGAAAGGACTGGAAATGAACCGGCCAGTCTGAGCCCCACTCCTCCTTTTTTTACTCCTCCTTCTCTCCTTTCCTTCCCCGTGGCCTCCTTAGCGTTAGCTGCTTCCATGCTGACTTGACCAGGTCCCATGTCTCCATTAGCAAATCACTGAGGATGAACCAAAGATTAAAGGAAGGAAAGATGTAAACAAGGAGTGAAGGAAGCATGAAAGAAGAAAATGTCTTTAGAAACAATGGGAAGAAGAGAGGGCCAATCAATTAAACTCAAATCCCTGATCAAGTTTCCTTTGTTTTTCACAGAGGATCCTCAGCCAAACGATGTGGCAGCCATTAGCCAAAGCAACACACACACATACACACACCCAGCAGGAGACCCTTGTGGTCTTGAGGAGGTCCTCAGGCCTTAAGTTGATGTAATAAAGTTCCCATATGAGATTCTAGGTTGATCTGGAGAATCTAGAGAATCTAGAGATAAAGAAGGTTCTTAGTGTCCAAATAGGGGATCTGTAGGTCCTAATGGAGGATCTATGCAGCTCAGTAGAACAAGATATATGCAGGCCAAGTATCATTTGTTTATCTTTTATCATTTGTGTGTGGCAGACAATGACTCGCTAACGGTGTGCCTTTGTGTCTAACAGTGAGCGTTTGTGTCTAACTGTGTGCGTTTGTGTCTAACAGTGTGTGTTTGTTTCCAGGTCTGGACCCGTCTCAGAGGCAGGGGGTGGAGGAGCTAATCTCTGCCGTGCCCAGCCGCTTCCACCATGCAGCCTTATTCACCATCCTGCAGAAACACACACTGCAGCACCGCATGAACGACTCCTTCTCCTGCCTGGTACGTCGCCAAAACTCTGGGTTCTAAAGCCACAGTCAGTGATCCGAAAGTGGAGCGCAGTGTTCATTTGCAGGCCTCCCACTGGATCTGAGTTATGTTTACTGAAGCTGTTTGGTAACCAGCTGCTCCTCCGGACCGCCCAGCCTGGTCACAAGCACTCAATACTACAACTCCCTGTATCAAATACAAAATACCATCGAGCCGTAAACATCAATTACTGGAATCAACAGGAATCTGTGGTTTGTATGCATGATGTGCTGCATAATTTGAGTCAGTCTTACATCACTGTGGTCCTCTGCACATACAGAAGGTTCAGGTTCAGGTTCAGGTTCAGGGGTCAGCGACCTTTAAATGCAGCTTTACAGCAGTGACACCAACTGGTTATTAGAGAGCTCATTTTCTAACTCTCACTCTCACTCTGTCTCTCGCTTTCTGTCTGTCTCTCACTCTCTCTCTGTCTATCTCTCGCTTTCTGTCTGTCTCTCTCTCTCTCTCTCTCTCTCTCTGTGTCTCTCGCTATCTCTCTCTCTGTAGCCTGGGGGGCCGTCACACAGTTTGGGTGTGTGTGAGTGCTAGAAAGTAGTTTGTGTTTGAATGTGTGTGTGTTCATGGTAGCACAGACTAGAGTGGGTAATTACTTTCATGTCTCCAGTGGCATTTGTGTGAGGTGATTTCTGAGGATTGATTGGTAAATACTGAGCCTAAGTATTTCAGGTAGCCAAGATGTTGATCACTGTAAATCACTTTTTTTGCAGAAGTGTGTCAAACGTGATGGAAAAGGAGCCAAAAACTATCAATTGACCCTCCCACTTATATTTCAGATGAGTTTCACATGTTATGTTAGTTACAAGCTACATTTTAAGCCAAGGAATGAGAAGGAAGTTCTGGCTATTAATTTATTCCCTACACGCTCAGGTGGCATAAATAGCAGATTCTATTTGTTAAAGTTTCCAAAGATTTCAGCTTATTTTCACCTGTGAAGCTGAAAAGTATTTTAGTCAGTGAAGAAACAACTTTAAGAAAAACATGAAAGTTCAGACGCTCTACTTTCATTACAAAACATTCAAACTCCAACATTTATGTCAAATCTGAATTGTATATCTGAATAAATATCTAAGTAAAACAGTGTTGATTGTAGGAAAAGGTCCTGCAGAGCGTCATGGGATGCTGAAACTCTCCTGTGACGCCCAAACTAAAGAAATTCTTTCAGGCTCGGCGGCTCTCAGAGAAGCAGAAGATGTTCACCAAAGTGACATCTGTGCTTCTTTATTCGTCTACCTGCCTCAGCAGGAATCTTCCCAGCAAACAGCCCTGCAATTAGACGGATCCATTCAGCCCCTTTCACAGCAGCCCCCCGTCCGCTCCCTCCTCAGCCTTTTGTGAGGGGACGAGCGCTTTGTGTTCCAACCTGAGGCCCTTTTCAGAGGACACATTGACGACGGGGCCGAGCTTCAGCGTGGGGGACATCTGCTGAGAAGTGGCTTGGATTCATGTCATAGCCGGGGTCATATTTTATTCACAAAGAGTTCAACCCAACAACAACAACAGTAATTAGGGAGAAATTTGGATTCTAGCTGGGAAGCTGATTTGTCCTGAGTGAATAATGGAGATTCCACTCGTGTTTCAGGGTTAAAGCCACCACACAATCAAACGACCATCCAGGCTCACGCTAAAGGAGCCAGAGGCACAAAAATAAATTCAGCATCAAGCTTCTAACTAGGTACTGAAATTAGATCAGTGAATGGGATGAGCGAGTATAGAGGATGGATGGATGAGTGGATGATGGATGGATGCGTGAATCGTCACTTAGATGTCGTTGTTACTTGCTTGTCTTGATTTGGGACCTTTGGAACCTGAATTGTGACTTGCCTGGGCTCATAACTTATCAATCAACTCCTTTACATGTTCACATGTTTTACAGTTTTAGCTGCCGGTGAGGACACAGTAATGCTGCTCTCTCATCGTCCAATCAAAGCCGCATGTGTGTCCAATTAGCTTCCTGTTTGTGTCGTTATGGACTCTAATTATTGAGGATGTTTCACGCTCACGCTTCCTTCAAACCTGCAGCCAATCAATTAGATTCGTACTAATTAGAGGAGAAACTGCACGTTACTTTGCAGCGCTCAGGCGGAGAGACCAACTGCTGACCTGAGAGAGAAAATAACAGAAGGTTCCAGAAGATTCTCCACCGTCTGTGATAAGATTGCAGAAAAATATGTTCATGGTTTGGAAAGTTGCAATTAAAAAAGCTTCACGGCTGAAGGCTAAAGGACCAATCAGGGCCCGGACATGTTACGCCACAAACCACTTTACCTCAACCAACCACATTATTACGAGCTTCTGCTGAGAAAAATCCTTGCAAATTCTCCTGCAGCAGGAAACAAGAAAGCTCTGTGTTGATGTGTGTGTAGTGGTGGCAAACGTCTTCTTCTGAGTTAGAAACTTCAACCCAAGGACACGCCTCCTACTGTGATTGCGCAACACGTCCTGTATAGCAGCGGGGCTGTGTGCATGTTTACGTCTCAAATCACATTTTTGCCTTTAATACTCCTAATCCACAGCATCCGTGACATCACCCAATCCAAATGTGTCAACTGATAAGTTATGAGCTCGCTGCATGAAGAAGTGATCTGTGATCTGATGAACTCACTGATCAAAGCTAATGAGCACCGACAATTGATAATAATTGATTGCTAAGAAGAAGATGTTTTTACAGTGTATTTATAGATGACGGACAGCCTGAGAGCTCAGCGAGCTAACGAGGCAGTCGGCTCATTAGCCTCTAATAGAGCGAGACTGAGGAAGAGAGGAAGAGCACCATCTGTTTACCAGAGAGGAACATCTTTGCATCCCTCTGTGGGAGACAGAAGAAGAGAACGAGTGCAAATGAAAAACAAACAGTTTCAGGTTTTTGGGATAAAATATATTGTGTGTATGTGAAAAATCAGCAATCTGAATCTATTTTTCTTTATTCTTTCTTTCTTGTACACATACATCATAAAATGCAACACTGTGCTGCCTTCAAGGATGGACAATACAAAGCCAGAGAGAGGAGAATAAAGAAAGGAAAGAAAGGAAAGGAAAGAACAATGGAAAGGGAAATTAAAGAGAAAGAAACAACATAAGAAAAACAAAGGACCGCAATGATGAATTAATTAGAATAAATAGGCCGAAAAGCAAATGAAAGTGAAAGTAGTAGCTCAGTCTGTGTGTGTGTGTGTGTGTGTGTGTGTGTGTGTGTGTGTGTGTGTGTGTGCACGGGCAAGTCTGTCTGGGCTTTTGTGTGTGTGTGAATGTGATAATTTGTTAATTTTCTTTCTATGAGGAATCTTAATTAGCGGCGCAGGTTTCATGGTTGATTGAGTGGTTTCACTCAGGATGAATGAACTGATGTGCGAGTTTGTTATATTAACGGAGTCACTCAGGGTTTTTTACAGAGGGAGGGACAGTGAAACGCTGATCTTGTGGTGTGAAGGAGCGTTGATATGATTTGTCGTCATCTGAGGTCAAAGGGCCAAACTGAAACCTCTTCACTGAAGTATGACTGACACGTAGATGCTCCTATCAATTGGGATCATAAGTTTTCAATCAACTGGTCTTGGTAATAATTTGCTCAACTGATTGTTTCAGTAACACCGGAACGAAACAGAAGTAAAGAAAGGAGTTGTGGTACAGGTTCATAACTTATCAGTCGACCCTGTGCTGTGTTTTCAGGGATGGTTCAGTCCGGGTCAGGTGTTCGTCTTGGATGAATACTGCGCTCGCTACGGCGTCCGCGGCTGCCACCGCCACCTGAGCTACCTGAGGGACCTGATGGACTACGGGCAGAACAACGTGCTGGTGGACCCCACGCTGCTGCACTACAGCTACGCCTTCTGCGCCTCGCACGTCCACGGGAACAGGTAGAGCCACGACCGCGCCATCAGTGGGTGTGTGTGAAACAAGTGTGTGTGTGTGTGTGTGCATGTGTGTGTCTGTCTATCTGTGTTAATGTCTGTGTGTGTGTGTGTGCCTATGTCTGTGTTTATGTTTGTGTGTGTGCGCGCATATGTGTGTGCGCGCGTATGTGTGTGTGTGTGCGTGTGTGTGCGTTTGTGTGAGATATGAGCAGTTGAGTATCTTTAGCCTCTGCTGGTCTCTCTGTAAGAAAGACATCAGTTGTCAGGCTCGCTTGTTAATTTACTGGTGTTTGTGTGTGTGTGTGCTCGTGCATGCGTGCGTGTGTGTGTTTTCTCTCAGACGACTCGTTTAGCCAATTAGAAGCTAACGATTAGCTGGAAGAGCTAATCGCTGCTGAGGATCGGGGGAATGGCTTGAATTGGCTTTTTGTCAGTTGGAGGCTGTAATTTGAATAATTGATGCCCATTCAGGGCCGCTGAGTGGGCGTGGATGGGAAAAGGAGGTTTGGAAGTGGGAAAAAAAAGTCTTAATTACAAAAGTGGAATTTCCCCCGGAGGGAACGTGGAGGAGCTGAAAGCTGAGCGGACAAAGAGAGGAGGAATGATCAACAGGAGTTTATGCTCTGAGCTCACTGGAGTGATTTGCAGACAGCAGGATTAAGATTCATGCTCATTTACTAATATGAGACTAATAAGACTCACAAGTAAATGAATGTTATTGTTAAAGGAAACATGTAAATGATGTAACTTTGGTTTATATCAGTCCTGATGTTAAACCACTCTTTAAAGTCCAAATGATTTTGATGCTGCTTGTTGCTGTTGTCATCAAAAGTATTGATCCTTTCTGACTTGATTGATGTGATCGTATGTGATGCTGACAGTCGGAGTTATTTAGGTGAGTCCAAGTGTTTCAGTCAAGCAAGAGTTAATGAAGACGACGATCCGCCGCAAACAGCCAGAGGGAGACGTGATCGTTTACACCAGAGCCACGTGTGCTGTAAACACACAGACCTGAGCCAACACACACACACACACACACACACACACACCCCCACGCCATGTCGCCGTGCATCACTACACTGCAAAACAAACTCAGCTCTTACAGAAGAGTCTGAAGGCTGCGGACCACTGGAAACTTTAATGATCTAAGATCTACAAGACAACAAAGAAAACTATTGAATTCATTTTCTTCTATTTTATTGCTTCTTCATTTGGACGTTTTTATTGTAGAACGCGTCCTCATGTTGATTTTATAACATATCACTCAGCATCACACTTCAGATCAATCCTCCTCAGGCTGAGATCTCAGATCAGAGAGAGGAGAAAAGGATCTCAAGGCAAAAAAGACAATTTGTGGATTTGTATTGTAAACCGGCTGAAACAGAGTATCTATCCCGTTGTTGTTTGGTTTTTTGGATATGAGTGGCGTTGTGTGTGTCCTGTGTGTGATTTGGGTTGCTCTGTGTTTTTACAGTGCAGCCCTGCGGGCCTCTAGAGACACGTCGGCTCTGAGACGTTCGCTTCATTTAGCAGCAACAATGTGTCTGAACCCTGACAAGCTGTCCACGGCGCTGCACGCCGCTGTGTGTGACCGAGCGTGAACGCACATCTGAGCACATTTAACAACACCTCAGCCAAGGCAACCACATCAGATTTAGGCCACTTTGATCCTCATTTGGGGCAGAAATGAATTTGAAGTTATTAAATTCATTTGAACCTTTTTCATCTCCTTTACGTTCTACAGCCCCAATATCAATCAATCAATCAATCATTCATCACAGGACTCTAGCAGGACATCAAGCCGCCTTGATCCCGCGTGAATTCCAAAAGCTCAGATATCTTCATCATCATCTTTGTCGCTCTTTGTTTCGTCTCAGTCAGAAGAGAAACCGGTAATCCATGGATTTCCTCAGTGATTGACATCGAGATCAAGTTTATTCCATTGAAGTTTTTCCAATCATACTGCGGTTGTGTTTCAGAAGTGAAGAGGCTGAAGCAGCGTTAACCCGGCTTTGTGCTCATCAAATACTCCTTTGATTTCTGGGTTTGGTAAAACATTTATTAGCTTTATTCAGATCTAATTCAGCTTCTTTTAGTGATATTTGAAACATTGCAGAGGTTGTTTTTTTGTGTGTTCATTTTAAGAAAACCTGGACAGAAATGCGGCAACGCTTTACATTCCAGGAGTGCATTGATCAAAAGGCCTTCAGCTTTATGTTTGAAATTCACCTCAGCATTAAACGGGATCAGCTGCTGCGTTGTGAGAGACAAATCCCTGCTGATGGAATGAAACACTGAACTCCGATTCACCCTGAACATCGCACTGCGGGCGGCCGCGTTCATGTTGTTGCGGTTCCCGGACAGACGCTCGTGCGTGGGCTGCGTCCTCAAAGAGTGAACCCGGAACCCTGTGCCGCTTAATCCCAAGACGGATCGCCTGAAGATGAGTTCCCTCTGTGACCTTTAGGGGGCTCTGTGAAGCGCTTTTTCATGCTTTTGGTGTCAGAAAAGGTTTAATAATCATCGTGGGTTTAGTTTCTCCACACGTTTGAATGTTTCATTGTGTGCCGCTGCTTTTCTCTTCACTTTTATTATTTAGTGAATTGTGTGTGTGTGTGTGTGTGTGTGTGTGTGTGTGTGTGGAGAGGGGGGGGGGGTTGTTGGTGGTGGAGGCATGGCGGTCAGGGGCTTTAAGCCAGCGAAGGCTTTTATAAGAACAACTCATTAACAGAAAACCTCCTCGCCGCTGCTTCCCTCCGGCGAGTGCGAGTGCCGTTTGGAGAGGCGGCTTTTCTCTTTCACCCGCAGAAAGAAGTCAAGGCTAGTCGCTCCGGGTGCTGATTGCATTTTTTTCCTCCCCTTTTTTGCCAGAGTGCCTATTCAGAAGAAGGCAAGACGGGAATGAAAGCTTTACAAACATTAATGAAGCGCTCAACTAACAGTTTTCTCTTTGTGGTGTCGGTCTCTGCTGTCTGCTGGGCTGGTGAGACGAGCCGCCCGACACACACACATCCATCTGATTGGCTGATTTAAGGTCATTTTGGATGGTTTATCGGGAAACAAACACAGTCACGATTCTCTTTAAAAAGGCACAAACACCTGAACGTTTCTTTGTATTTTAGCGGGTTAGATTTGGTCAAATATACAATTAAATAATTGCCCTTTCCGCACTCAATTATAGATCAATAAGTCAAACAGCAAAATGGTTCTGATCAGATCATTTCTGTTGATACATGTTTAGAATAATTTAGATATTTATTAATACTTGATCTGTGAGTAAACATTAAACATGTAGGATTTATTATCATAAAAATACATTATTTGTGTATTTGTTATGTTTCTTAAATATATTTTAATTTGAATTATTTATATGTTGTGAACAATATTGATTATAAATAATTAATTAATTATCACAGCATTTTTCTGAATCACCTTGAAAAAATGATCATAATTCAAACTGTTTGTGCTTTAAAACCCGGTCTAAGAATTCAGCAGTGCAGATGTAATCAGTCATCAGTGATGTCCCGAGGTCAGAGGTCAGCAGAATATGTACACATGCTGAATATGAACCCAGCGTCTGAGCGAGTCGAGCCGTGTGTTCACTGATCATAGAACAATAAGCAACAATCTACATACATGATGTTGTGTGACAGCAGCAGCAGCCGAACCTTCTACAATAATTCTTCAAGGATGCTGCTGCTGCTGCTGCTGCTGCTGATGATGATGCTGCTTGTTTTTTCAGGCCTGACGGGATGGGCGCGGTCACGCTGGACGAGAAGGAGCAGTTTGACGGCGTCAAGACTCGGCTGCTGAACCTGCTAGAGAATCAGATCACACATTTCAGGTACCAGCTGAGTGTGTGTGCTGTGTGTGTAGGGAAGAGGTGGAAGATGTTGATTGATAAGTAGTGAGCCTTTCTGTGTGTTCCTCATGTGTAGGAGAACACACAGACAGAGCCGCAGGAGAGGACAGAGAGAGGCAAAGTTTGATCTGCAGGTTTGTCCCACTCTCTCCCTGCAGCAGCTCTCAGCAGTGATCAGGGAATTTCCACTGTTAAGTTTAGAGAGTTAAGAAGTTTGACAGAATCTGATGATCTGCACTAAACGTATGGAGGCGTCCACACGAGAGATGTCTGAAGTCTAAAGACCAAGCAGCATACCTGTCAGAATGAATCCATTTAGAATCACCTCATCTCCATTATTGTTGATTTCAATCACGCGAGCAAGCAACACGTCAGTGATTTAATGATCTTCATCTCCTTCACCTCTGAACTGTAACTTCCTCTGTTAGTTGTCATTGTGTAGATGTTTGTTCTTCTCTTGGACCCTTATGGATCCATGCTCATGTGTTAAAGCCTCTAAAGCTCCTCTACATGAAGAGAGAAGTTTAGTTACAGACTAATATGTTGACCATCAAAACTCCTCCACTGACGATTTTGTCTCCATGCACTGAAAGTGAAGGACCGCAGCCATGATGCGAGACATAATCCAATGGTTAAGGGTTCAGATTTAAACCCTTTAATCTGAAGCAAACTACACAAATCCTGCTGTTGTCTGGTGTTTAGGTGTCATCCTGCTCGCCCCCCCAGGGGCCAGATGGATGGAGGGCCCCTCTCAGGGTCTAAAGGGTTTAGAGGGCCCGGGCTGAGGACCGTTAATGGCTCGGGGTCTTTCAGCCGAGTGTCACTCAAGGTCTCATTCACAACCCCACCACAATGTGTTCACGCAGAGGAACTGAATGACGGCGGCCCTCGAAACACGCCACACACACGTACATCTGCACCTGCTGCACACAGCCCGGCAAGAAAACACACCCACATACAGAGGTCAAAGGTTACGTGGTGATTTAAGAAAGAGAGGAAGATGGAGACATTTTACAGAAAAAATCCTGAAAGTTCATTTACTTCTGCCAGAGCAGCGAGATGTTTTGGGTCTAGGATCGACTGCAGGAACGTTCAGGAAATGCAGAGGAATGAGTGGCTCGGCTACGCGTAAAGACCTCACGGAGTGTCTTTGTGTTCCTGCGTCTTTGTCTTCACGACGTGTCCACTTAAATCTCTCCTCGCTGTCACTTTAATTATTCTTATTCAGAGTTTATTTATGATTTTTGCAGCAATAACGGTGTGAAAGCACAAACATCTGCCTGTCGTCCAGAAAGCGGGTGCCCGCCGTGACCGCATGGCTTTGTTTATAAAGTACCGATCACTTGTCAATTAGCAATGTGAGACCCTGGTGAAGCGGCTCGTTGCGAAATGAGCCAGAGCCTGAGGTGAGAAAACGGCGGCTTGTCTGCGTAATGAGATGAAAGGATGCAGCCATCTGTTGACGGCGCCGCTGACCGAGTCGTCGCTTCATTTTCCTGTCTGTTTTCGCACCACCGTCCTTGAGGTTGTTCTAATGGCGAATCCCCCACCCACGTTGTGTATCTGCAGGTACTGCTTCCCCTTTGGACGACCAGATGGGGCCTTGAAAGCAACGCTGTCCCTGCAAGAACGGGTACTTGAATGCATCACAGTGCTTGTGTTTACACGCACGTTTTCCAGAAAAGGCAGTAATTTAACATTCATTTAACCTAAATCTAAAGCTCTCTCTTGGTTTTTTCCTTTTTTGGAACTTGGCTTTTATTTGTCTACTAAAACGCTGCACTGTTAAATAAATCTGAAGTTGTCAGGAGGGTTCAGAGCGAGATGAGAAATATATTACAACAAAGAGTTTTGAAGAAAATAAGTAGTATAGAAGTAAAAGTATAGCAGAAAAGAAAGGAAGCACAGACGGGAAACAAATTTCACTTTATTTGTAGAATCATTGGCGTTTATTTTCAGACGGGAACAGAAAGCTCCAGGATCAGGAATATTCTACAAATGCAAGTTTTTGGATGTCAAATCAAAAGTAGATGTCAGAGTTTGAAAGCCGGAGTGAAACTTTTCTGGCAGAGTGATGAAGTTTTAAGTGTGGTGAGCTGTGATTTAGATTGAACATCCCTGACCCATGAGGATTTGGGTGATGATGCTCCTGTGTTCCCAGGTTTTGATGAAGGACATCACCACACCTGTCCCTCCAGAGGACATGAAGAAACTTGTGCAGAAGTGTCTGAACAAAGCTGCCCAGATTAACTACAATCAGCTCATGCAGTACGCGCAGATAAAAGGTTTGTATGATGACGAATCACACACCCCAACACACCCTAATACACCCTAATTACACCCTAATCACGCCCGAACACACTCTGACCATACACCAAGCACACCCTATTCACACCCATACACACCTGAATCACACCCAAACACACTCTGCCCACAGCCCAAACACACCCTGAGCACACCCTGACTCTTTGAAGCCTTTGTCTCCTCAGTGGATGCGGCGCTCCCTGCTGACCAGCGGCTGGAGGACGCTCTGAGACTTGGGGAGCTCTGCATTGAAGTCTTGCAGCAGAATGAGGAACATCACTCTGAGGTTTGTGCTCAATCTCTCCTACAGCTACCAAAAAATATCACATGACTTGACCAATGACGAGCACAGAACACAAAAGCAACGTGAACCATGAAAGACGCAACGTGGTGACCAAACATGGCCAACGACCATCCAGACTGCTGCTCTGTTGAAAATGTTCAGGAAGTTTCATAATTGGATTTGCAGACCAGCCCCTTATTGGGGGGGGGGGGGAGTAATGTGTTAGTTGGGCTCAATATTTATCAATCAAGCTATATGCTTAACTTTTTGGTTCTTCCAGATGAATTTGAGGTTTGTGATCACAAACCATCACAAAAAGAAGAAACAAACTCATCATCAAACTAAATCATTTCTGGTGGTTTTGTTTTGTTTTTTTTCATCCGTCACCAAAGCGACTTCACGGTGACAAACTGACAGCTGCTTTCTTTCTTTTTGCATTTTTTCACACGGGCAGTGGCAAACTCTGCTCGCGAGTCACTTGATCATTTCATTAACATTCTTGATCACTTTTCGCAGCACTTTCCATTTTCCTCGTTCGCATCCGCTGGCAGCGCTGGCGCCGAAGTGGCAGATGACACGGCGACTGTAGGAAAGGCTGATGAAAACATCGCCCACGCTACATATGCAGCATCCTGTAAAACTGATCAATCATAGGTGTTGAGACGTGCCATGTTGATCGGCCCTAAGTGGCAGCGCTGCGCTCTGGCATCTGTTTCTGTGCTATTAATAAGCTGCTGTGTTGCGCCGCTGCCATGGCGACGGGTCGATTCATCCTCAGAGGTTGGGCTTTGATGATCACGATAAATTAGAGGCTGAGTTTATCTGTCAGCGCCGCCATATGCTGTCATCTTAAATTTAGACCTGAACCACAATCGCACACAAGCATCTCACAAGATAATGTGCTGCCTTCTTTTCATTCTTCATGAAAAGTTCCTGCAGCAAATCCAAAGCTCAATACAAACACACACACACAGAAGCTGCAGTCACTTCCTGTCATGTGCTGCCACATACTTTTGATCCTACGTGTTAAGAAAGGTTAGAACTGTCAGGCTCAGAATTTATCAGTCATACCTTGTACATGAAGATACTTCAACTTAAAGCAGCGAGTGTGCAGTTATGCTCTTTTATAAAACCCTAAAAAGTCTGTGAATTAACATTGATGAAGTTCAGATACAAATAATCTAAAGCAACAAACCAAAGCAGGCAAACTTCAGCTGCTGACTGTCGGTGTTTGCATGAAACGATGTGAGTGAGTAAGTTTAGTGATGAAGATGAGCAGTAAACATGGAGCAGCTCTTCATCATCTCAGGGCTCGAGTGTGTTTGTCTCAAGTGTGGTTTGCTCTCTAACAGAGAAATGAGCCGGTGCAGGTTACTGCTGACATCATGTTCTACCGAGAGCATTCAGTCAAACATGAATCAGCTCAATGTGAGCTCAGCTGATGATGACAGAGCTGAGTGAAGGAACTAGAGTTACCATAGTAACTATAGGCCGTGGGCCCAATATGTCCACTACATCTCCTCTTCTGTTCTCCAGCAGCTCCTCTACTGCACAGCTCCCTTTGCTCCACTTCTTTACATGTGGACCCTCAGACGTCTCTGTACTCTTACTCTTCTTCTGCAGTTCTCGTGTTGTGCTGTTGCTTTGCCTCTAGTAGAGCTGTTCCTTCAAGAAAAGCCGCTCTTGGCTCCACACAAAGCTCCATGTTGCATCAGTGGAAACGTGGCTGTGGCTCTGCTCGCCTCCACGTTTGCGTCGTCACATGCAGCCGGGAACAAAAACGGAGAAAAGTGATGCCACTACCTAGCTAGCTAGCTTTTGAGTGTTTTGCTCTGTCACATCAGATCCTGCTAACCTGAACCTCGATGTGTAACTCCAGTAAAAGCTGTGTAGCACGTCAGAATGCAGATGCTGAGTTTGATGTTCTTCCTCTTTGTTTTGCTGCGTGCAAAGGGAGCAGAGGTGAGTTTGAGTTTGTGTGTGTGTCTCATGGTGTGTGTGGTGGTCTTGTGGATGCTTCTCTTGCCTTCTGCTGCCAGGTTTCATTTTGCGCATCGCAAAAGTTTCTCTGAGTCCTTGAAGCCTCTGAAAGACTTCATCATGATAGACAGAAGAGAGACTCGTCTTCCTCTCTGTTTGGAGTTCATCATGTAGAACAAAGTGAAACCACCAACTGTTAATTATTTCTCTTATCTGTTCTGAGCCCTCTTATAAATGGTTTGACGATACCACAGTCAACTTAATTATTATACTATTAAAAACTGCGATGGGATTACGAATCATTAAGGTCGATGTATTAATTAAAACTATTCTTCAATGACCTCGGAAAAACCACTTCTGTTTGATCTCAGAGTTTTTTGGGGCGACGTGTGGGAAGACTTTGTTCTGCTGAGAACGTTCGATAAAGACGCAAAATGTTACAATGACAAAAAAATGAATATTTACTGGTTCCAGGGTGAAAAGAAGAAGAAAAGCATCAGAATTTGACGTCCTGTTGTTCTTTTCAAGCTCATCCGCCATGTCAGAAAAGACTCCGCTCGTCTTTTCACTCGCGTGCTGATGAAAGTCTAAATAATTAGTTCTACTGCAATGGAGCGCAGAGGCATTTTCTAATTATTTTCCTTTAAACTTAAGCGTGAGCAGAAGGTCGCCACAGCACACGACAAATATGACAAAGAACAAGAATCTGTAGATACCATGAAGAGAAGCGGCGGGCTGAAGACGAAAGACAGGAAGTGGCTGAGGTGACCGTTGCTTTATTTAAAATGGTACAAAGTCAAACAGGTCAAACTTAAGAAAGTCCTACAAACAGGAAGGACAGGGACACTGCAGCAGGGACACTGCCAAGTATTCACAAATATTCACACCATACTGAAAGTCCTTGCGTGTCTCATTCCGGTGTTTGAGAACAGTGATGCGATGGATGGAATTGGCAATAATGGACAGTCTCATCTGTCCTGTGTTTGTGTCCTCGTCTGTCCTCATCTGTCTCTCATTTTGTTTGCTTGTTGTCTTTTGTTGCAGAGAGAAATCAAAGTCATCTTTTTATTCATTTGGTGTTTTGTTACCCCCCCCAGGCGTTCTCCTGGTGGCCTCACGTGATGTCTGAACACGCTGAGATCTTTCTGTCCCTGTTCCGTGTGGACATGGATTTGGCTCTGCAGGTCCAGCCTGTGGATTCATGGAACAGCTTCCCACTCTTCCAGCTCCTCAACAACTTCCTGAGGACCGACGGTGAGTCTTACCTTACTCTACTACAAAACAGATGCAGATCACATTCAACCACAAATTTATAAAGTAACTCTGACCTTTGACCCTGAACCCTCTGTATGTTGTCATGGATCTCTATCCTATAGTAACTCTGACCTTTGACCCTGAACCCTCTGTATGTTGTCATGGATCTCTATCCTATAGTAACTCTGACCTTTGACCCTGAACCCTCTGTATGTTGTCATGGATCTCTATCCTATAGTAACTCTGACCTTTGACCCTGAACCCTCTGTATGTTGTCATGGATCTCTATCCTTTGGTAACTTCCGGGTCCTTCTCTCATCAGTCTGCAGCTCGTGTGATGAAGTAGCTGAGAGGATGTTGTGTAGATTTAGGTGTATGGTTTTTATTGTTCCTGTTGGCCCTGTCAGCACGAAGGAGTGGCCTGGTCACTCAGAGCTCAGCTGTCACCTGTAAGACCAAAATCCAAAACCTTCGGACGCCTTAGGATCCAGCAACACAAAACAAATTATACATAAAAAATAAATACTACCTGTATTCATTATTAATTATTGTAAATATTATAATGGTAAGCTAAATAAATGTTAGTTAATGATTTATTGGACAAGCTTCCAATTGTAAATTTAATTTTAGTAATTGTTTGACCGGAAAAATCGGCTACAGTTTGGAATGTCTACATTTCTGTTAAATTATAATAATCATTTCATAGTATGTATTGTATTGAAGTTCTACTACAAACATGTATAGATCAATCAATACATGTAACAATATATATATAAATGAATAAATGATTCTGATCCACGGTTTGTGGAGCATATTTATGTGTTTCAAGGTCGCTGACAAACCAAAGAAAAGACTGAAAACAGCATTGTGTTGTTTGTTGGTATTTTGCTCTATATGAGTTTTTCAGCAAAAAAAATTTCATTTGACTCTTGGTGAAAACAGCTCATTGTCTCCTCGCTCTCAGCCCTCCATCGGCTCCGGGCTTTGTTGTCTCGGCGCCAGCTAAGATTTGGCGAGAAACGAGGCGTTATTTAACGTGCGTGATGCCAAAGCAGCTCACATACAGTAACAGACAGAGACAGACAGCCCAAGGGCACCGCCAGCAACAAAAAACACAAGTCTCTTTTTTTCTCTCTCATATCTTTTATTTTTCTCTAATTACCTTCCTCTATTAATGCCGTAATTATTCCAAGTGTCACAACATTAGCCGAGTGGATTTGGAGCTTAATGAGACGGAGCAGGGACGCCGAACGAGCGAAATCAGTTTTGACTGTTTGCACAAATGAGGTCTCCCTCCCTGATAATGATGTCTGAAGTGAGAAGGAAGAGATTCTTCACGTCCAAACACAATCGCTCGCTGACAGAACAAAAACCCACTGAGATGCATTTTGTGCAACGCCCAAAAAACGTTCTGACAAGTTTTAATTATTAATCAAACTAAACAGAGATCCACTTTGCCAGGAAAGGAGACGACTTTGCTATTCTTAGATCTTTACCACTAGTGGGGCAGAAAACTTTTAATTCATCTTGAGGGTGGCGTCATGTGGAATGCCATGTTGATACCTAAGTCCTCTATAAGGTGGCCCTTTTAGGCTCAGTCAGGCTCAGCTCTACGTTCTTTAACTCTAAGTTTGAAAAGTTCAGAGGAAAAGTTCATTGAGCACCAATGCCTCATTATGGGCCTCATTGTAGACATCAATGTGGGCCTCATTGTAGACCTCATTGTGGGCCTCATTGTAGACCTCATTGTGGGCCTCATTGTAGACCTCATTGTGGGCCTCATTGTAGACTTCATTGTAGACTTCATTGTAGACTTCATTGTAGGCCTCATTGTCCTCCTGTCTTCATTCCATTAACTTCATCCATTCTTCCTACTTTCCTTCCTCCTCTCCATCTCAACTTCCCTATGTTCCAGCCTGGATGTATGGCTGTAATCGGTCAGCTTCTCACCTCCTCCTGCATTATTTAGTGTAGCTGTAGATTATTTTAAATGCTCACTTGGTTGTCGTGTGTGTGGTTGCGATGGAGGCGTCGCGGTCCTCTGGAGGCTGAAAAGGCTAGTGTTAATCATGGAGGAGAGGAATTAAAACTAATGAAGCCCTCAGAGGCCGAGCTGTTCTGTTCTCACTCCTCCACCTGCTGCAGCTACCAGTCTGTTTCAGGCTTGACTGAGAAGTAGTGAGCTTGTGATAATATCCAGCACAATCCGTTTTGTAGAACTGCACAAAACAGACACACAACACAGTAGAATCATTTCAGTGTAGAACTTCAGAGGAACTTTGACTTTAGGCTGGAGAACAAACGATGTAATAGAGCTTAGGTTAAAAAATCGAGTTTATTTTTTAAATTATGTAAGTGAAATGTAAACAATTAATATGATTATCGTTTCTGTGAATGGTCGAGATGCATTGCATATTCAGAATCACACTTGGATTTTTTTTTACTTTCATTAGAACATATATATCTGAATAAATCATTCTGTCACATAATCTGGTCTAGGTTTAGTTATAATGTGGATGTAAACATACTCAGCTAAGCTCTGTGCACCACACAGGGAAACATTTCTACATTTGTCTGGGCCCTTTAGTAAAGTTTGGTCAAGTTGGTCATTTGGTGATCTTTTGTTTGGCCCCGCCCCCTGCAGTTTACCTGTGCAATGGGACGTTTCACAAGCACCTGCAGGACCTGTTTGTGCCCCTGGTGGTTCGCTACATCGACCTGATGGAGTCGTCCATCGCCCAGTCCATCCATCGTGGCTTCGAGCAGGAGACCTGGCAGTCTGTCAAGTAAGGCATCACTAATGTATCCAAAACATTTTTACTTCAGAATAATGAACCCCAGTAAACATTTTAACCAAATAGAGTCCATACATCCACCAAGGCCCAGCAGGCCTCCACATCTAACTCCATTTCTAACAACATATTAAGTAATGGATTGGTGTTTGTCTGTTTTATGAAAACCTTACAAATGTGGCTAACAGGGGTTTATAATACATGACGGCTGATTTCAGACCTTTTGTGTTAGCTTGAAACCTGAAAGTATCGACACATTGATAAGAATCAATACTGACATTGAAAAGGCTTCCATGGATATGTGTACGATACTTGCCATTACTGTGAAAATGAAGCATTTTTTTTCAGCTCTATCAAATGTATTGGACTCCATTTTATATTTGCAGTCGCTGCCTGTAACGTAAATATTTATTTGAATTTAGCATCGGTGCGATCATTAAAGTGCTCGTTAAGGTGCTCGTTCAAACCGGAGGATGTTTGTGCGTAGAATCTTCCGTCATTGTGGCGTTTTTTTTACCTTGTTTTTGTGTGTTAGCGGCGTTAGCTGAAGTGCGTTCCTCACTGCTGGGTGAATGTCAGAGAAACAATGAGAGATGAGCGAGCTGAATAAAATGCCGGCGTACAAAGCAGGCAGAGACCCAACACTGCGAGCAAGGACACGCGGTGCGCCGGCATATTCACTCATTCACACACAAACCAGGGATGAATAGAAGTGAGCAGTGACTTTTCTGTCTTTTATTGGTTTGTGCTGCAGTCAGAGCGAGCGGTTGCATGTTTCCATTCTTCCCTCATTAGTGAGATTCACTCACTCTTCTTCTCTTTTATTCTCTAACCATTCTCACTTCCTGCCGTCCATCGATCCACCACCGGCTCTGAACTCGCAGGTCTTTAACGAACAATCTAGCCAGCGTGCCTCTTCCCAAAGTCCCTGGCCTTGCCTTCACACTGCCGCACATGCCCAGTGTGTCAGTGCCGGCCTGGATGGGACCGCTCTGCGACAGCACGTATGTATCTGGTCTGGATTGAGGTCTTCACAGAGCCCGACCCGGAGGGAGCCATAAAGTTAGGCTGTGCTCATTTGGTGGGACGCATCCTCAGAGTTTGTTTGTGTAGCAAAAGGTCATTAAGACACTTAGCAAGTTAGAGTTAGAGAGAGACAGAGACAGAGAGAGAGAGACACGGAGTTAGACAGAGTGAGAGAGAGAGATAGCAACAACACGATTGTACTTATGTAACTATGACTCACAATATTAATACAAATAGCAGGACAGGGTCTTCATCTCTACAGGACAGGGCAGCATAACTATGGGCTGGCCTAACTATAAGCTTTATCAAAAAGGAAAGTTTGAAGCCTACTCCTAAATGTAGAGAGGGTGTCTGCCCCGCGGGCCCAATCTGGGAGGCTCAGCCTCCCGTTCTCCTTTTGGAGATACTAGGAATCACAAGTTCCTGTGTCACTGTGGTTTCTAGGAAATGCAAGTACAGAAATGACACAGCCGCATTAAAAGGATCCTCTTAAACTGAATCGGTTGGTCAGGTCAGAGGTCTTCAGACGAGGCTTTCAGAGGATACGTCCCACAAAATGAGACACAGCAGTGTGGATGTCTGTATTTTCATCATTCTGGTTCGTTATATGCGGATGACAAATTTGGACTTCAAACTTTAAACTTAAACTTAAAAGGTGGTGTCTCAGTGTGCATGCCGCTGTCCAGGGTCACAGTCTTGACCTTTGGACATCCAATTACCCCACACCCCCACACAGAGCAATAGTCACTACTTCCTGTTTCAGTTCTGGCTCAGGATCAGGTCTCTGGGGGTCTGGGTTCGGAGCAGACCTCTGTCCTGACTGTCCGCAGTGGCGTCCCCCGCTTTGTGTTTGACGTTTTGTCTTGCCAATCATGCTTCCTCTGCAGACTTCGATGAGTCTCCCCCTCCTCTGTTCCCTAACCAGTCACTCAAAGCTTCCCACACAAATCAACAGGACTCAGGGATTTTCTGGAAATGAGAAAACAATCAATCAATCATCATCCATCAAAAATATTCTTAAAATTCCATTCTGTGATCTGGTTTTGTGATTCGATTGAATTCAACCTTATTTATATAGAGCCAAATCACACCAAATGTTGTCTCTCGTTTCTACAGAATTCCTGAAACTAAAAGATTTGTAAATTTAAAGTTTGTGTGCGTGTGTGTGTGTGTGTGTGTGTTTGTGGCGCGACAGTGTTTCTACAATCATAAAAATCAACCCATTGATAAATCCTTTTGATAACAATCAAAGTCTTCAAACGATCAAAGTTGAAGCTGAGAAGAAAAAGAGTGAAGATATTTTTATTTCCTGGAAATCTGCTCCCATTATCGTACGATGCCAGGCAGTAACGGTTGCTAGGAGACATTTCCTCATGATTTCTAGCTAACATTTCTTAGACTAAAGCTGCTAATCATTGTCACAATGGAGACATTGTAGTTTAATAAGGCCCTGACTATCTGCAGAAAAATATCAATTATGGATTAAAACAAACATTCAGGGCGTTCTGTGTGTTGATGAACAATGAGAAACAAGCAAAGGGACAGTAAACTTGTGGCTCCACGCTTATCTGAGCTCTTTCATGAAGTCACTGTGGTTTTGAATCCCTCATGTCATCAGGCAGCAGGCAATCACAGTTAACATGTTAATGAGGTCATGCATATTCATGAGCATGTTTGGAGGTAAACACAGACAGAGAAATGGACGCGGTGAAGGTAAAGTTCACTTAGTACCACAAAAAGAGAAGAAACCCTGGAGCCAATGAAAGTGTGTGTGTGTGTGTGTGTGTGTGTGTGTGTGTGTGTGTGTGTGTGTGTGCGCACGTGATAATGATAACTCATCTACTGCATTTCCTTCGCAGCCTGCAGGGAATAAACCTGCCCGACATTTTGTAAGTTTGGACATTTTCTGTTTCTTCTTCATAAATTTACAACACGAAGAAATAAAGAAAAATTGTTTGTATTGTGTTTTTTTTATGAATGATTGAACGACCTTGTTGTATGTTTTACTCCTTTTCAGAGTGTAAGTGAAAAATGGAATAGATCTCCATGTCTAAGCCACTTCCTGTTTTGGTAGCTCGTGTCTCAACCACCATTTTTAATTGACGACCATAAATGTTCTTCACACAATCGTTTTCACTTTTTCATCACCTTGTAACTGTTGACACGCACTCTGCCTGGATCTGTGGGAGGCGACGTGGAGGCCACTGGTCCTCATACTGCGGCTGTTTGCTGTGTTTAGCTGCACATCCTGTCACTTCAGACGCTGAACCACAGCTGCACAACTAATTGCATTGAAAAAGACACTGCAATGGGAAATTACGTGGTTATGAAACGTTGAAAAGTGGATAAATGAACTAATATGTGGATGCCCTGTGTGTGCAGAGGGGAGGAGCTTAATCTCCTCCTAGACTTTGTTCAGTGTAAAATCATGTATAGATGATTAAATGTTTTACTACAACTCCGATTGGTCCAAAGAGGCACAGAAGAACCCAACACCATCTGGCTGAGGTCAGAGCCGCTCTGATAACGTTCTGTCTGATGGTTTCAGAGTGGCCAATCAGAGGCCCTTATCATGAGTTCAAGCAACCAATCAAATCCTTCTGTGAAAACAAACATGGTGACTGAGAAAAGCAGGATGTTTGGTTGAACATCTGATGGCGATAAGGCCAAACTTGCCACCTTAAAGACAAAAACAGCTGCTTGCTTATTAGACGCACGGACGTCTGTCTGTTTACTGTGAGTTTAATGTAACTAAGCTGAGGGAAAACTGATGGCTGGTGTCCATCCTCATGAAATGGTTGTGATTTAGAAAATACAAAAAATGTTTCATTTAATTTTGGAATGTGCTTTATCATCTATCAAATCAAAATACACATTTTTCCGAATTGACACAACATGGCTCAGAACTTATCAATCATCTGTCAACACAGAGATTGCTGGAGAATGAAATGTTTTTAATCAAACATATTTGTGTCCATGTGAGCGTCAGCAGGCTCCTCGCGCCCCCCCTCCTCTTCCTCACAGCATGTATCACAGTGTACTTCCACCTCGCTCGGCTCTTCATTAGCGAGCACAGACGGCTGAGTGGGATCGGCTCGTTCCCGGGGGAGGGGGGAGGAGCACGCTCAGAGAAGAGCACCGCTAATTAGACATGAGGGGGCCGCCGCTGAGCGTTTAATTGCACGGTGGACTGGGCCCAAAGCGTTTGTTCCTGAGCGCCACTTGTGACGGTAACAGTCTTTTAAAGGCCAAGTGAGGAAAGCGAGGGAGTCGGCGCTCGGTTGAACCCCTCCCCCCTCCCGTGGCTGTCATTCAGGCCGCTGTACACTTGGATGTCGACAGTGGCGGTGGCGAGCGTTGCCATGTGTTGCTGTGTAACCTGTGCGCAGGGGAGCGGGTTGGGCCAGACGTCCATCTGTCTCAGCCTGCTGGGTGCTGGAGAACCCAAACCTGCTTACATTGACAGTGGGCTCTAGGTGGCGCTATCTCAGACACCACAGGCTTCAGTCCTGATAAGAAAAACTTGATTCAAGTCAAGTCAACTTTCTACAGCCAAATATCACACACAATGTTGTGAAGGACTGAAATTTGCAAAAAATTGACATAAATGCAACGGGTTGATCTGTACAGCAACCACACCAATAATGGAAAACATATAACATACATAGTTACATACATGCAGACATACAGACATACATATTGTATTATACACCAGACCTCATGTCTCCTTTCTAACATCATATATTTGTGTTCATGTTTTTGAATTCATAACTGCTCTAAATGAAGGCCAATGGGAAACATGATTTTGTTTTAGTGATGCTAACATTGTCGTTAGCATTAGCACCACACCACACCACCATTAACAATAAGATGAGTGTTGCTCACTTGGAACAAAGGTGCGGCGTCATACACACATTTCTACGCTCACTCCTCTCTTGCTTTGCAGTAATGGATCAGCCACTTCGGAGGATTTGTTCTGGAAGCTGGACGCTCTGCAGATGTTCGTGCTGGACCTCCACTGGCCCGAGCATGAGTTTGCCAAACATCTGGAGCAGAGGCTGAAGCTGATGGCCAGCGACATGATGGAGGCCTGCGTGAAAAGGTCAGATTTGGTGTTTTGTTTTGTTTTGGACTTGTGTCAAATGTGTCGTTTGTTGTTAGCATTTCAGCCTGATTTAATGCCAAATTAACATCAACAACATCTTTGCTTTTTTCCCGCAGAACAAAATCAACATTTGATGGCAAAATGGCGAAATCAAGTAAATCGACAGACTTCCGTGTTCCTCTGTCAGTCTGCACCATGTTCAACGTGCTCATGGACGCCAAGAGGCAGTGTTCCAAACTGTGTGTGCTGGACACAGGACAGGAGGTACGCTCACACTGTGACACAAACAGGAAGTGAACCAGCAAATTGCTCAATCAATCATTTCATGGGTTGATTGTTATGATTTTAGAACAGAACCAGAATGTTCCCACTGAGAGTTTCATGCTCGTCTTTTTTCCAAAACCAATTGAAGGAATTTCCTAGAAATGGGAATCAGAACTTGGAAACAAGATGGAATCAGACAAATAACTACAGTTCAGGATTCTAGAACTTTCTGCTGAACTTCTCTGCTGTTTCTTTGCATTGGGCAGAAACAGGTGGGGTGATGGGAAACTGAAACAGAGCTTCATAGTCTGCTCACTCTGTGTTTACGACGGCCCCTGCTGGAGAGTCACAGGACACAATCTATGAATGTTTCATATTTAATCCCGATCATCAGCAGCAGCTGTGAGGCCTCCTGCTGTGACAGCAGCCACAGTCACTCTGAGCTTTGTTGTCTTGTTGTTGTCCTTCTTGCTGTTTTATTCGGACGATAAATCGCTCAAATGCAACCGACTCACCTGCAAAGCACTGAAGCAGAGGAACACTCACACCAACAGAGAAATGGATGATCATGAAGCTTCTGTGTGAGTGTGTGTGTCTGTGTGTGTGTTTGGGTGCATGTGTGTGTTTCTGTTTGTGTTTGGCAGCCTTGGCCATGCTGAGAGTTAAACCCTTGGCCACCTTGACAGAGATCTAAGCTCACTGCTCTCTTGACCTTCAGCTGTGTGTTCACACACCGAGGACACACACTCTCTGAACAACACACACCTGTAATGAAAACAGCAGCGTTAACATGTGAGAGCATCAGCGGGAGGGGCGAGGCTTCACAGTTCCAGAAGAAACGTCACAAGTCACTTCCCAAATAAGACCCAAGCTGACCGGACCTGAAATGGACCTGAGGACACTGGAGGACAGCTGGACCTGAGCTGGAAGCCTGAGGACAGTCAGACCATGGAAGTCATACCTGGACCTGACAGGCGGACTGGACCCAGACCGGGCCTGAGGATCCAAAATGACAACAGTGACATAGATGTGAAGTCAGCTGGAGGTGAAGAAGGAGAGCAGATGATGAGAGAAGGTCCAGTGAGAGTAGGAGACAAGGAAGCATGAGGTCATGATGTCATGATGTCATGATGTCACTCATCTGGGTTCTCAACCAGGTTTGGTTCTCATTTTCCTCGAGACTTCCAACCTGAAAACGTCCTGAGCCATCTTCAGCAAACATGAGACTTTGATCGTGGTTTACTGATTCTGGTCTGTTTGTGTGTCAGTTTGGCATTTAGAGGCTGAAAATCTAATCTGAGTTCAGATCAAAGCCACATGAAGCTTTGACGCTGTGAGAATCAGCTGATCACGTCTGCACACATCTGCACACTCATGTTTCTCATCTCATTGGGACCAGATTCATACGGGGATGAAGCAGGATTGTTATTATGAATGGATTCATAAATGAGCAAACATGAAGCAGCTGCTCGTCCACATCAATCAGAAACAGACTGGAGCGTTTACATGGACAATTATTGATGACTTGATTAATAATCAGATCAGATGACTACAGATTCTAGAAGTTCTTAATAAATCATAATGTTTTATTATTGATTATGACTGTGATTCATGTCTTCTCCTTTCTTCTGCTCTCCTTTGCCGTCCTTCACTCGTGTCCGGCTCATTGTGGTTTGATCCCAGACTGACAAACAGTGGGTAAGTCTTCCTCCTCCTCATCCTCCTCTTCCTCTCTGTTGTTAATGCACCCATGAGCGCAGACTTCCACATGTTGGGACAAATGTTCAGCAGCTCCTGATTCAAAATAACTTTGTGAAGTTTTATTATGACGTTTTTATTACAAACACTTCCTGCTTCCCTCCTCTGTCCTCTCTCTCTCTCTCTCTCTCTCTCTGTGCTTTGACGTATCCGCAGCAACAGTATCACTCCAAGATCGACGTTCTGATCGACGACTCGTTCAAAGAAATGATTTCCTCGCTGGTCTCCAAGGTAACGCCTGCTTCACTCTCTGTCCTTTAGTTTAGTGTCTCAGACGCTGAAGAAGTGACTCTGTGTGTGTGTGTGTGTGTGTGTGCAGTTAGCATGTGTTCTAGACGCCGTCCTGTCCAAACTGTCCCGATACGATGAAGGAACCTTCTTCTCCTCCATCCTCTCCCTCACTGTGAGTACAAGCTGAGCTGCTGCTCTTCATCCTCAAGAAACCAAGAATTAGGAGGAAACCTGATCTGACCTCAGTATCATTCTCTCCCTCCTCCTCCTCCTTCCTCCTCTTCCTCCTGTTCCTCCCTCTATGTCTTCCTCTTCCTCCCTGTGAGTTTTCACTGTAAATGGACTTTGGTTTCTGTGTTTGTGTTTGTATTTTCATTCAAACAAACAAACAACAACAGCAATAACTTGTTCCTTGTTTGTTTGTTTGTTTGTTGTTGTTTTATCATTCCTGCTGTAAACATCTGCTGTATGACATCATTGATGATCACTGTCACTGACACTGACGGCTCCAAACCAACGGGACAATCAGTGTTATGTTACACACAGATCACTGAAATACTGAATAACTTCCTACAATCGCATGTTTGGTGAACTTCCTCCAAACATTGACATAGGAATAAACCAAGTGAGGGTTTGTGTTTGATGATGCAGCAATGATTGAGAGCTGAATCCTTTTTGAGTTTTACATTTTAATCCTTTAAAGTTCTGACAGTTTTGAGATTTTTGCTTTGGATTGAAGTTATCTTATTATTTCCAATCAGCCAAACATCCGTCAAAATAATAATTAGAATACAAAGCAATAAGTCATACATTTGTTCTCCTTATAATTATAAACATGATGTGTTTAGTATTAAAGTGTCACAATCACAATGAAGCAAACAGACTATTTGCTTCATTGTGATTCCATTTATTGTGTTTCCTTTATTTCATTTGTTATAAGAAAATCAGGAATGATGAAGAATTGGTGATTGTTTGATATTTAGTTGTGAGTTTTCTCCTTCTAGCACAAAACAATTTCATTTTTGTGTGAACCAACATTCAGCTCTCAGATCATTCACCTTTTTCAGATCAATAATTTGTTTTGATTTGTTGGATCAGAATCAAGCTGAGGTGAAATAAGCAGTAAATAATAATTACTTTCCCTCAGCAGATGTGACAACACCACCCCCCGCCCCCCCCCTAATCCTCTGCCCCGCCCCCTCCTGTCCCAGCATGCACTTTGCTTCCATGCAGACTTCCTCCTCCTGCCCTGAAATTATGGTCTAACCGCCACTTTCCCTCCTTTGTGCCTTTGTGATGAGGGAACCTGAGCCGCTAAGCCTCCAGGTGTGCTGAAGGGGGCGGGGCCAGGGGCGGGGCACAGTTAGATTCTCACAGCAGAACTTTCAGCACTCAGAGCTCACACGCTACTTACACACGTGCTCATATCCAACATACACACGGTGAGAAAACACAGGAGCACGCTGGGAAAACTTCAGCCTCAAAAACACTCCGGTAAACGTGTGTGTGTTTTTCTGATGAACATAAAAAACTTGATTTATTTTACGGCAACTCATCAACTATTTTTTCTTTTTTTTAAGATTTTTTTTTTTTTTCTAAGAAATGATAAATGATTAATGATAAATTGATGGCTGCCAGTCACAAACTAATCAAACCCAGAGCTGTAAATGAGGATCAGCTGCTGGTCGCTGTAGAGACGAGGAGGACAGACAGGTGTCACTGCAAATATCAGTGACATACAGTCAATCTGATGATTTGAGTTCATTGTTTAAGCTCAGAATCTGAGAGATCCGTGCTGTGGATTGATTGAGGGGAGAAACACACACATCAGGCGTGACCCCAAACACACAGCTTTCAACGTCTTTTCTGTCATTTTGCAGGACTAAAAGCTGGTGTGAAGCTTTATTGGACTCATTATCTCAGTGTCCATATTATAATGAGTCATGTGATCGAGGCTCCGTGTTTGAACTGCAGACCCAAAGCAATTATTACGTTGGTTGAGGTTAAAAGGACGAAATCTGAACACAATTCAGTGAGGTGGCACTGTGAGATAATTGAGCAGACGTTGGATCCTCCTGATGTTTGGGTCCGGACTCCATGTTTGTGTCAGATCTGCCCGTTGTGTGTGAGTTGTGTCTGAACCTGGCTCTGCACCTGGCTGAGGTGGAGGGTTGGATCAGGGAAGGAAGTGGTTTGTCTTGATTACCTGCCTTTTCCCTGCCCTCCTCATCCACGGGAACCACTTCTCCACTTATTCAGCCCCCCCACCCCCACCTGTCTGGATCAGGACGTTCAGTTTCAGCCGTTCTGTTTAGTTTTTCATTGTTGTTGTTTTTGAGGAGCTGCCAGGCGGAGGATTACGTTTGGTTACAAGTGGAGAAACACGGCAGGCGTGACAAGAGCTGCCAGCTCCCATGTTTTCCGTGTCTGAAGTGTTAATCTGGCTGGCTGGAGCCGTGCCGGCGTGTCCGATCTGTCATGGCGCTTTGTGGCCTCGTCAGATGAGAAAAAGGAGGGGGGGGGGGTAATGGAGGTGAGCCAGCAAGGGGCGGAGTCGAAACCTGACACTGCGAGTGACAACAGGAGCGTGGATACGTTTCCCTCAAACAGAAGCATTTGAACCTTTTCACCCAGGATGAGCTCATCTCACCCAGTCGCCCACTTCTTCCACTTTATTTGTTTCCTTAAACAAGTTTTTCAGCCTTAAACCAACAAAATGCTTCCACTTCCTGTATGGTGTGAGGCGTCCCCCCCTGGGCGAGCAGAGACCTCCTCACATAGGGCTAGAGCCGTGGCCCAACAGAACCTCGGCAGGCGGCTGTACCCTTATGACAGGGTCCAGGTCTTCATGTAGAAACTAAGCTTCTTTAAATATCACCGTGCCTGAAGGCTCACACACTTCTGATCACCAGGAGGAAATGAAGGGAAGAACATAATCCACTCAAACTGATACGTAGGACGCATCCAGGCGTGTAAACCAAACATGAAGCAGAGGAGTGAATCCACAGAAGAGTCACCTAAACGTGTGCAGGTGTCCCTGCTGACCTTTGACCCGTGGCACCAGCAGAGCAGAAGCTGTGCAGCAGCTTGTCAGATGTGTCAGTAAGATTTGCCCTCTGTTTGGTCTTGCAGGTTTATCATGATGCACTCAGTCAGTACTGTTTAATGCACACCGGCATCATCACACACACGGGAACACACACACACACACACACACACACACACAGGCATCTGATCAGCTCTCATTGTTGCCATGTTTCTACCTCTCCTCTCACTCCTGAGGATTATGGGGAATCTGACAGTCCTGTCAGTCATTGGATGTGACCTTTCCTCTCTCTGGACACACACACACACTCACACACACTCTGCCAGCCTGCGGCTGTGTGACCCCACTTTAACCCCACGGTGGCCGCAGGTTTTCAGGTCCAGCGGTCTGTCTGAATTACGCCTCCTCCTCTCAGACTGACTGCTGGTCTGTCAGGCGCTGTTAACCTTCGTCTGCACTCAGCTGTATCAAGTCTTCATCACCAAACTCAGCTCACAGCTTCATCTTCATCAGTTTACTGAGCAGAGCCTAACATTAAACATTTGCTCCCATAGAATAGCATATTTGGGTTTTTAGACTCTGATCTCTGTGGAAGCTTGGTTTTAGAGAAGTTAAGTAAAAAGTTCAGATTTGCTTAACATCTGTGCAGCGTCTCTACATGTGGACCCTCAGACGTCTCCACTCTTCATCTCTCTGTCCTCTAACTGTTCTTCTGCAGTTCTCACTTTGTGCTGTTACTTTGCCTCTAGTAGAGCTGTAACTTCTTCTTCTCTCGCTCAGTTCAACACAAACCAAACACACCATCATCACACACCATAACATCATACAGACCTCATGTCCCACGTAACTACGGAGACACAGAGTCTTTTTATGTTACCAAATGATGATTTAATCAACACAAAATCCACCTCAAGCGAGTGTGAAACCTTCTCAGTGATATTTGAGTGTGTTTGTATCTCCAGTCTCATTCTTGCCTGTGTGACTTCAGTTTGTGTTCTGTGCTGTCGTCGCGTTGACAAAGTAAAGGTGCGTTTGTTTCTGTTGATGTCCGGAGGCTTTGCTGTGATAAATTCAGGGCTTTGTCTGTCTTTGTGTTTTTTTGCCTTTGGATCTCTCCTAAGCGCTCACACAGCTCCATTTCCTTGTGTTTCTGTGGGGAATTGATGCTCAGCAGCACTGTAGCAGAACAACAAACCCCCCGGGGGCCCGCGTACGCCGGCTCAGAGGAAACGGGTGTGAAAGATGTCAAAGCAATTACAATAAGCATTACAGCTGTAATCTCCCCTGACAGGCAGAGTGTGAACCAGCACGCCTTCACCCACTTCCTCTGCCCGCGGCCTCTCCCCGCCGGACGCACCGCCGCCATGACACAAGCTAAATGTTTTGGCCCGGTGGATCCTCACCACTCTGGCTGCTCCTGAGGAGGAGGGGGGGGGGGGGGGGGGGGGGGAGTAGGAGGAGCTGTTTTCTTTCCATGTTTGAAGATGCCAGAGTCTAGGTTGTGGTGTTTCATAGCTGAAAGTGATGTCAGAGTGAATTCCGCCTTAATCACTCTCTGAAGTGATCCTGCTCATTACTCAGCTGCTCACACACTCATGTTCAATGCATTTATTACTTCCTGAGAAGGTTCAGACTCCGTGACAAAAGAAAAAGTTCCATTTGGGTGTTTGTGTCAATGTTAGTGTATAAACAAAAAAAACTCTGATTTGACCTCTGACCCCTGGTTTCTGCTACTCGCCCCACACACACACACACACAGAAACCTGGGATGGACGTCGCAGACACCTACATCTCTTTTGTGCGTCAGAACCAGGACATCATGAGAGAACGCATCAACGACGAGCTCTACGTGGAAAAGCTCTTTGATGTGAGTATGGATTATTGATTCTGTATAAGTGATGAAGCAGAGTGTGCTGGGGCTCGTCTTCATCTCCCAAAGATGAGAGGTGACGGCAGCCTGTGTGCGCCTGTATGTAGCTGTGTTTAGCTATGTAGCTGTGTGAAGCTGTGTGTAGCTGTGTGTAGCTATGTAGCTGTGTGTAGCTGTGTCTTTCTATGCATTGGGTTTGTCCCTCGGTTGCCTGCAGGTTGCTGGCGGTAAACAGCTCAGCCTGAACCTGAACCCCAACCGCTTCTGTTGACCTGTTTACCACTTAGGAAACCCTGCGTCCATCCGCCCCCTGCGCCCCCCCACGCTGTTTGTATTCCTTACACAACCCACCCACCGCCACTCGCCACCATTTTTTCATGGCAAACAAACATCAGTGGTGCGGTCGTACGCTCACGCCTTCCTGCGCCTCAGCAGAGTCGCCTGTGGATTTCAGCAGACGCCGACTCCTCTGAGGATCCTGACTGTTGTGGCTGAGGCACAGTGTGTGTGTGTGTGTGTGTGTGTGTGTGTGTGTGTGTGTGTGTGTGTGTGTGTGTGTGTGTGTGTGTGTGTGTGTGTGTGTGTGTGTGTGTGTGTGTGTGTGTGTGTGTGTGTGTGTGTGTGTGTGTGTGTGCGTGTGTGTGTGTGTGTGTTGAGGGTAAAACACAGAATGAGTCTAATGGAGCTCACAAGCGTCCGGTCATGCACAAAGAAGGAGGTGACGATGGGGCCTCAGAGCCTGCCGCTCAACATATATTACACACACACACACACACACACTCCAGCCCATCAGCCTGTGTGTACGTAGACTAAAATCATTTCATTTTTTAAATTCATTCAGGGTTTCTATAAATTCTTCTGGACTGTGGAGATGAACGTCGTCAGGCTGAAACATTTGCTACATTTTGTGTTTCCGTGTTTCTGTGTGTGTGTGTGTGTGTGTGTGTCCAGGATAAGCTGAGCTGTTTGTGTTTGCGTGTGGCATGACACAGTATTCATCAGTATTCGTGTTTGTGCAATGGTTTTGAGTATTTTATGCTTTTACGTTTATGTTTTGTACATTAACGATCAAGCTAGCTAGCTAAGCTAAGCACCACTTGCTTTGTCTTGGAGGATGAAGAGTGTTTTCATAAATACCTCTGTGTGATCAGAGGCTTTGTTTGTGCTTCAGTCTGAAGAAATGTTTTAGTTTGAAACGACGGACGCGATGAACGGATAAGAGGAAGAGTTTGGACCTCCTGCCAGATGCATTATGGGAAAGTGCCTGGTTTGATTACGTGCATCAGAGCGAGTCCAAACTCATTTACGCTGCGTCTTTATTAACAGATGGAGTTTGTCAGCACAGATGAATTGCAAGAAGACAGCGGCGCCTAAAGAGGGGATATGATGAGAGACGCAGGGGGGGCGTGGAGCCGTGACACGCCGCTGTAACATGCTCAGATTCCTTTTCCTGCGTGCATGCTCACACGGGCCTGTCTGTCCATTTGCGCGTGCAGCGGCGCTCACCGGGGGGGCGGGGCTTTTGTCTGGATGAGGACGGTAATGCGTTCCCTCGCTCCCTCCCTCCTTCACTTCATCCTTTTCACATTAGGAGCCAATTCAGTTTGATTGAGTCGTTGAGGACGAGCTGAAGGAGGCGAGCACGCAGGAAACACCAGCGATCGATCGTCACGCAGCCAAACATCCTGGCAGCCCGGACAGAAAATTGTTCTCATCTGTCTTCATTTTGGAGCGAGAAAACAGACGGCTGCATCAAGAAAGTGACGCAATAATCACAGTGAATGTCCGCCGCATCCACGTAAACAAGAACAGAGAGACAGAACACAGAAGGAAATGGTTTAAAAAAATCAATACAACGAAAGCACCAGGAAACACGAGTCAGTCAAATGGTCCAATATGTTTGAACTCAAATCTTCAGAGTTGAACTGAGTCGAATCAAATTTCCATGGTTTGGTTTCAGGTTGTGAACTGTGACGTGTTTGTGTCACTGTGCGGTGACATCATTGCTCCTTTATGATGTCACCAGCAGCTGTACGAGCGTCTGTGCGTCTGTCTGAGCTGAGAGAGTCCGATCTTCAATTTAAGCAGCCAATCAGATCCATGCTAACGTTCTGACCCCTTTTGTGATAACAAACACACAGAGGCACTGCAAGCTTCATCACACGGATGTCCGTCTGTCAGGTCACGTTTCCTTCATACTCCTGGACGCCATGTTGCTATAGTGATCAGGGTACAAACCCCGCCCACGTCAGGTGTGTGACGATGTTGCGACAACATAAATACACACCTGAATCAGGCATGAAAATGAACAAATAATGTTTTATAAAACGAGAATAAATTCAGTTCAAAATAATGTCAAAGCATTTATGAAGAAATCTAAAAAGAGAGATTTTAGGGCTAATGAGTGTTTGGGTTTGTTCCTCTGTCAGTGTGTCTTTGTGTAGATGTTTGCGCTTCTCTTCAGGTCTGTAGGTCTTTGCATGTAAAACCACTGGCGAGTGAATTAAATTGGCAGTTAAAAACAAATTGACTTTTTTAAAGAAATTATGATTTTTCTGTTCAGTTCTTTCTAATGAGAAACAAAGAGGGAAGCTGTGTTGAAGGGTGAACTTTGGTTTGTTAGGTTTTCATCCACATATGCAGAGCTCTGTGTCATTACCCCCACCTAATGAGGAGGCAGCGTGAAGGAGGTCAAAGGTCACTGGCACAATGGACAGGATAAAATATTTGCGTGAACCCGGAATGATCACGGACGTGTTTTTGCTCTTACCAAGTGCACGAAATAACCTGTCGTGATTCATTATCCTGATTAAATTGGATGTAATTACAGATTGAAATTAAGCGTTACGCTCGCCCAGCACATCTGAATATCAAAGGTCATCCCAAGGTCACCGCCGTCTCCACGGCAGCGTCTTTGTTTGACTGACGGCTGAATGAAGCTAGTGGCTCTGTGTGCATTTCACCAGCGGCAGCTTGAATGCTGCAGGTGAGAAAAGGTGCGTTTGAGATCTGGTTGGAGAGCGTTTAATGAAATCACAAACACGATGCAAACTGTCTTTTCTTGTTCCCGTCGCTCCGAGTTCAAAGCAGAGCCCTGACCTCGGCAGTGTGCAGGAGTTGGCCAATAAATGGAGTAATAAAATAAAATAAGTAATTCTTGTCCGTTTCAAAGCGAGAATCCTTTGACCGAGTTGTTGTCGTGTTGCATTTCAAGACCTGCTGGCGAGGAAACGGCGATCGATAAGAGCTTCGGGGACGTCACCGTGAAATGTCCTTGTGCAGCTGTAAAGCCATTAACCAAAGGAAATCTCTGCTGATGCTTCACTCTGAGCCTCTGACATCAAAGGAATTTCATAACTTCAACTTGAACATTTTTTTTTTGTGAGGCTTAGATCTTATCAGTCAACTCTTCTAAACGTGTTCGATAATGTGATTGCTTTTTAGCAGCCTGGAGTTGGATGTTAAAGCGTTACATGTGTTTATTGTTCATGTCAAATTAATCGACAAGCGAAGGTAACAGCAAAAGGCTCGCAATTTATCAATCAAGCCTACATGGCAGGAGATTACATTCGAAATTTAGGAACCTTTGAGTTGGTGCTTTCTATAGGCTTCCTACCGCCTCTGTGAGGGATGATTGATAACTAGTGAGCCAATCATAGTAAGGGCTAGGCTCACTATTTATCAATCAAACCTAGTCCTGTTCAGAACAGCAGAGCAGCAAGATGTTCAATGGAAGTGGAACAGTTACAGTTACAGGGGATGTCAGAGGATGTCAGTGAAGATAAACAGGAAATTGTTTTACTTCCAAAATCCAGTTGAAGGGCAGCGGGGTGACGGAGAGCAGTGCATGCTGGGTAACGTTTGTGTGTTTGGTTGCAGCGATGGTACACGTGCTCCATGGCGGCGCTTTGTGTGTGGCTGACGGACAGACTGGACCTACAGCTGCACACGTATCAGCTGAAGACCCTCATCAAGGTCGTCAAGGTAACCTGCAACAAAACAAACGCAGATTTTATTTTATTTACGCCAGTGAGTTTTTATAGTGATGCAGAATGTCAGAATGAGTGAATGAGGGTGCCTGAAGGTGGCGCTCTCACTTCCTCCTTCCTCACTCGACACCTTTACTGATGTCCACGTGTCCTCAGGATGTTGGGGGTCCAGTCCTGCGTCTCTTGGGGGCGGGCCTCTCTTTAGTCCTCGTGTCCTCAGCTCCTTTTCCAGTCAGCCTGAGCCTGATCAGGCTGAGCTGTCTGGCTATCGTGGCTCCTTCTTATTAAAACAGTCAGACAGATTTCACATTGACTGGATGAGACAAACAGCTGCTGCGTCCTTGAAGCAGCGACGGATGTGAAGAGAGAAACTGCTCATCTCTTCATCTCTTCATCTCTTCATCTTCATCTGTTTGAGTCCTTTCAGCTCCCTGATGTACGCACACATCGACTTTAGGCCAAAGAACCATAATGGCTGCCACTCAGACGAGAAGTGTCCTTGAGCCTCAATCTTCTGCTTTTGTCCCTCAGAGAGCAGCGAGCAGCCTCCTCTTCCTCCTCCTCCTCTTCCTCCTCTTGCTCCTCCTCTTCCTCCCCCTCCTCCCTGCAGAACCTTTTCATACAGGAAATGATCTGTACATCACACAGGTTTTTGTGCAGAAATATGAAGCCAATTTTACAAACTTCATTATCTTCATCATCTTCATCATCTTCATCTCCTTCCCCACTGAACTCTGTTTGTTCCTCTGTCAGTGTGTCATTGTGTAGATGTTTGTGCTTCTCTTCAGGTCTGTAGGTCTTTAATGGACCCTTATGGATCCATGTTGTTGTTTCTTCTACAGCCCTCCACAATAAAAGGTCAACACATCTACTGGATTCACTAATAGAACTGTGTGATGATGTAATGAGGCTAACACCTCCTCACATCTTTGTTCTTCTACGACTATTTGTCCTCACGACAGATAGAGACATGACAACATACAGAGGGTTCAAGGTCAAAGGTCAACATATTAGTAACGAAACTTCTATCTTCATGTAGAGGAACTTTAGAGGCTCTAACTCGTGTTCATGGATCCATAAGGGTCCATTAGAGACCTACAGACCTAAAGAGAAGCACAGACATCTACACAATTCAGAGGATTTGTTTTGTCTTTCCTCCTTCTTCCCGTCTGAGCAGAAGTCGTACCGTGACTTCCGGCTGCAGGGCGTCATGGACGCCACGCTCAACAACAAGAGCTACGAGACCGTCTACAACCGCCTGAGTGTGGAGGAGGCCACCGCCGCCGTGAAGTCCGGAGACGGACTGCAGGGAATCAGCATGAGAGACAGCGACCAGGATGATGACTGAACACACACATACACACACACCTACATCGCTCCTCCCGACAGGATCAGGATCAGGATCTTCCACGTCACTTCCTGGTTTCTGTTCCAGCAGCTTCCTCGCTCTTTTTTTTAAATAACTAAAATAACTTTATCGCATAAAATAAAGTCTGTTATGTTCCATATGAGTCACATTGTGCTGGCTGGTTAGCATAATGTGCAGTGGGTGTATAGCCATACTAGCTTGTTAGCTAGTATGTATGTAGCTAGCGTCACACTAAAAGGTTATTTGTTTTTTTTTATTTTGTGCAAACTCACCGCATTATTCAAAATCTTGCGGTTCAGTTCTCATGCTAGTAGCTTCCTACTTGCTGTAATAGCTGTTGGATTATTGAGCTGCTCACTGAATAGCATAACGTGCTAATGTTTACCTCGGCCAGCACAAACTTTGAACGTTGTGTGCTTCTTTATGTCACCGCAACGGAAATTTCACATTCCTCAAATTATTCATGACAGCATATCTCAAAATGGACACATTTCTGTCAGTCTCCGCCCCCGTTAAGCTAATGCTCACATATCATGCACATGTGCTGATGTGAACTTGCTAACACAGCCTTTTTTGCTTTGACCTAAATGCTATTGTTAGCATGTTGAGGTAACAAGAGAAATGTTAACATGTAGTTGCCTGAGCGGGAGCATGTTAGCATTCTTACAAGCTAATATGTGGAACATTACACTCAAACGTATTACATGTAATGTAGCTAAAATGGCTGCAGCATTTGTTTTTTCCCGCCCGTATTCTGACCCGTATTGTTGTCACGTAACAGCCAATCGAGCTTTGGTTTGGAATGGAGGCACAAAAACCTTCTGCTTTGCTTTTGCGTTTATTTCTTGATTTGCCGCGGAAGTCGTTGGTCTTTACCTGGTTTGTGACCCCGCCCACAACCAAAGAAGAAGAGGAAGAAGCTAATCGGACTAGCGCTAGATTCATACAGGAAATATGTCTTTGCAAGAACATGAGGATTTTATTTAAGTAAACAGAAGGAGAGCAGAACCTAGTGGTGATATCGCTGCATTGCCGCCAACATCCAGTAGGAGAAATAAACGCAGAAGCAAAGGAGGAAGTTGGACCTGGACCCAGGTGGACGTGCTACAGGCAGGTCATGTGCAGCCAGCATGCGTGTAAACGTGGTGATGTCACAGCTGTGTGTGATGTTTAGTGTTTCATGATCCCAAACTGTGCTCAAACTTAAAGTTAAATGATGCAAAAATAAAATAAGGGTTTGTACTTTGACAGTGGACAGGAAACGGACCATCAGGATCAGTCACTTCCTGTTTTCTTTTGAGAAATTAATGTTATTGGCTGATTAGTATCAGGTGACACCAAAACATCTTTCTTGTGTTTTAGCAAATATAGTTAGTTTGGCCCACATAATCCTGAGTATTGGTAGGATTTCCTGCAGTTTAGCTCAGCCAATCATGAAGTGTTATTCTGCGTCACACCTCATGGATATTCATGAACTTGCCCTCAAATAAGCTCCATGAAGAACATTTGATTCCTGCTCAGTTTGGACTAAACCCTGTTTTCATCACAAAGTTCGTAGGAAGTCTAAGAATGTTCTGACAGGATGTTTGGTCGTCGATCAAAGTGTGAAGGTGGAAAGTGGGTGTGTCTCTGAGCCACACAGCTGCATTTCTGTGGTGTCAGCACCTGTGTCCTTCAGGTGATTAAGTGTCAGTGATGATTAAAGATGTTTTTAAAGCATCCCGACTTTGATTTCACTGAGTTGATCAAATGGAAACAAACTGGACACTTCAAACTGGGAACATTGGAGGAAGTTGTATTTATAAGCATCTGACTCCGCCCTCAAGCTATTATCAGTGAATGGCTCCGCCCACCGGCAGAAAAGCTAAAACAAATCGCTGTTATGCTGCGTTCAAGTGCTAATGGAAGAAACACATAAACACCAAAATGTAGAATACTAAAGGAATCTGTAGAATCCTTTAGGTGCTAAAGTAGAAATAAACAAGTGTATGTACCATTTGGTGAAATAGTTTGGAGTGAATCATAAATTATCTGATGCAGTTTTGTTTACGTCAGGGATGTTTGTGAACACAGACATCAACAAATGAGCGGTAATATCTGTGAACTTTGACCTCCCAAATGTATTTTACTCTGAGCCAGAAACTAAAGCGGCTACAAATCTAAACAATTTATTCAGAATCTTTCTTAGCAACTCAGAAAAAATTCTGAAACCAAACCAACCAAAATTCCCCTTAATTTGATGCGAGACGTGTTTTCCCAAACCTTTATCCTCAACATGGAAATGCAGCGAATCTGCAACCTGTATGTTTGATCGGAAGATGAAACATTTCCTTCTTCTGCTTCTTCTTCTTGCCTCTGAGCCTGATTTCGCCCTTAAGTTCGCTCCTTATGTTGCTGTAATTGAGTCAATGAAACAAGCGCAGCCTTTTATTCTTCTTATTATAGGAACTATTCTCTTCATCCTCTTTCCTGAGTTTGTCTTCCTTCCTCCTATCTTCATCTTCATCAAACCTCCTCAGTCTGAAGGCATTTCTCAGTTTGTACGTTTCTTCTTTCATTTACAGCAAAAATGAATTCCTCTATTCAGTGATTCGCACATGTGACCTTCATCACTTACATTTAACACTGATGGATTTTGCATCTTTACCCTTTAAAAATTGCGCAGTTAATAATTGAATATCGGATTCTATAGATTTCTGTCATATATTAGCTTCTTTATTTTTCCTTCACATAAAATGAGCAGTGGATTTTACTGCACTCATTGTGACTTATATATTTTTAATTGACTGTTTTTAAAGTGTTGTCTATTTTGTATTGTTTTGAAAAGAACAGCGCGCTAATAACAACAATAATAATACTATTTCCTCTGCACCTTTCTGAGCATAACATTAATATAGATAAATGAATAAATGCAGTTAGATTCTTCAATGTTAATATGCTGCGTGATTATTAAACTGAAAAACAGTTGAATTTATGCTATTTTTAAAAGAATGATCCCCTGAAATATGAACAAAATAATGGCAATGTGACATTTTAGTTCGAGAAGAAACAAACGAACAATACACAAATCTGTTAAGCACATAAAACAAAAAAAGTAGAAATAATTATAATAATTATGATAATATCAAACACCCTGATGTCGAACACACATGTTTAAATGACATCATATCTAATGTCATTAATACATGTTATAATCAATTTATGTTTGTATGAAATACTGTAGTTTTGAATGAGACACAAACAGGTCATACATGTTCCATGTTCATATCATTTTACTGTTCCATGTTCATATCATTTTACTGCAAATCCGAGAAATAATCAATCAATTTCACTTTCTTTGTTCAAATGAAGAGATTCAGTTTATTACCTACATGTACTTTTATTTCTTTGCTATTATTAAATGTTTTATTATTTAGATATGTCCCTTTATACTTGTTTGTACTTTTTAAGTATATTTTCAATTTTTGAAAATTGGAAAAAATATTCTAATGAAGAAAATTATTTTTGTACTCTGCAATAATTGTTACATCGTCATTATTAATATTATTACTACTTATATTACTGTGATTGTTATTATTATTATTGTTACCAATACCATTACTATTACTTTTAGTATTTTTGTTACTACTGCTATTATTATTAGTATGAGTGTTACTTTTATTATTATTATTATTCCAAAGCTTTGAATCATTATCTTAATAGTTAAACTCCCCCATGTAATGAAGTAAACATATCAAACATTACAGACTCGTGTATTTGGACTTTACAAACATATTTGTACTTCCTCATCTTTCACCTTTTTGTACATTTTGTCAGTTTCCGGGCCTCAGTGACTTTTTTCTCTCCAGCTTTGATTCAAACCTGTTTATTATTGAACACTCATTGTTGCAGTTTTTATAGTTTCCTGGCGCGCGCGAGGTCCGGAGCCCGGGAGGCGTGTTGGCAGTACGATGTTGTGCATCAGAGTGAAGTGAAGTGATGCGCTCGAGTCTCTGTCTCGGTTCACGCCCCGCGCTTGTCCCTGACAGCGCGTGCGAGGGGGTTTGGTCTGATCCATCAAACCCGGAGTGCGCCCCGCGTGACCCCGCGTGACCTCGCGTGACCCCGCGCTCGGGCGTGATGCTGCGCCTGAAGAAATGATGTCACGCAAAGGCACAAGGGGAGCGGAGCTTCACCCAAAAGCTTCCAGTTGATCCGAAGTCCTGCCAAGTAAAGGACAACTCCTCTCTTCCTCCTCCTCCTCCTCCTCCTCCTCCTCCTCTTCTTCTCTTCTTCTCTTCTTCTTCTTCCAGTGGAGAGCAAATTATCGCTCTCTGCTCTCCGTGTTGAGCGTAACGATCGCTGAGGTCTCGGCTCTCCTCACGCACTTATCGAGCGAGCGGAGCCGTAATCAGCGCCAGTCAGCGGGGGAGACAGAAGCGGGTGAAGCGGGGGCTCTGCCCGGCAGATGAAGCCCTTTGCAGCGGGCCGGTGTGGAGCAGCAGCGACCCCCGGCTCCTCCTCCACCACCTCCTCCTCCTCCTCCTCCTCTCCAGCAGCTTCGCGTTGATGCGGAGGTGATGGACGCTCCTCTCCGCCGCCCAGCGGGGATCCTCTGCACCCCTCCGGCTTCAGGGAGCCACCAGCCCGCCCCGGGCTCCGACATGCTCACCTCCACCCCCGGCACCGGCACCGGCAGCAGCAGCAAGACTCTCGCTTTCTCCATCGACCGGATTATGGCCCGGACGCCCGAGCCCAGGTCGATACCGCTCCCCAGCTGGCTCCAGCCCCCCGACGCGTGTCCCTCCTCGCTGCACTGCATGATCCCACTGGTGCCGCTCGGGTACGAGCCACCGGGCCAGCAGAGGCTCAACATCAGCGGACTGGAGCCGGGACACCTGGATGCGGCTCCGCCCGCCGACTTCCTGGGCCTTGGGTTGAACTCTAAGAGCCCGCAGGAGGATGCGGGCCAAAGCTTTGGACACTACAAACTCTTCAGACCTCGTGTGGTCAACCAGGCTTCCTTCCCCGCCATGGGGGCCGTGTGCTACCTGAACTGCTCCGGGGACGGCGGGGCTGCATGCCCGCCTCCCACCAGCCTGCTCAACCTGCACCCGATGGCGTCCTACCTGCTGAGCTCCGCCCGCCACAAAGCCTTCCTGCAGGGCGAGAAGAACAAGCAGCAGCCCGGGGAGCGCTACCAGAGCCAGACCCAGAGTCAGACCCAGACCCAGATCCAGATACAGCACTACATGAAGGAGCGGGAGCAGATCCTCCTGTCTGACAAGATGCTGAAGGGCCCCGCGGCGGCCCGGCTCGGCCCCTGCGCGGGCAACAAACCCAAAGTGTTCACCTGTGAAGTCTGCGGGAAGGTGAGAACCCTAGAGAGTCCGAGTCAAGTTCAATCCACGGAAATGAGCAAAAATCGAGGCGATGTCAATGAATGATGACTGATTCAATCACATTTATTTTACTATTTGAACGGTTCAGATCTACTTCCAGTTGTTGCGCTGTAAAGAAAAAAAGCTGCAAGAATTCCAAAAAATTAAACACAATCAATCTGCGAGATTTTTTTGGCATAAAACAAAATTGATATAGTTTTGCAAAGTTATAGTGCTCAAATAAATTAAGAGTAAATTAAAAGTAAAAACGCTGCGGAATCCTGAATCATACACATTCAAGAGGAAAGTTTGGATTAATTCATCAAAATGATAGAAACGCGCGAGAATGTTTTTAAATGAAATTATTTGTATTGGTATGTCAATGTATTTTTTATGTATAAAATCATTCAAAGCGAGATGAAAACATATTTATTATATTTATATTTATATTTATATTTATATTTTTTATTATATTATTATTATTATTATTATTATTATTATTATGCATCTGTCTTTATTTTGGACATTCGTAGTGTTTGAAATAGATTTGCTGATATTCTTAATCTAAAATAATAAACTTTCATTTGGTATAAATCAAAACGTTCCTCTGCACTTTTGAGAGCAAAGCTGAATACTGAACGTTACAGATCTTATATGTTTAAATTGTTTGATGTGGCTGTTTGTCTTCGAGATGCAATTACAATAATAACACTCATGGTCATAATAATGATAATAACCATAATGACATGATGTGTTTCCAGTTTTAACTTGAGTCCGTTTGACCTTTAAGCAACATTGAGCAAAATTCAAATCAAGAGCAATTCAATATTCTACTTTTTAATAAACACTAATAGCTTTAAAGGGATTTGTCTGTTTGAGGGATTTCTCTCCGTTGCTAAATGGCTTTTCGTACCTGACATTTATGGGTTAATTTGACAATTAAAGGTCCGTAATTCATCTATAAAGGTAATTGAAATTAAAGCTCGCCGCACATTTAATTTAAAAATAACACGTTTGTGACAAAGATCTTTTTTCTTATTGTGAGAAATCAGGAATTCCGTTAGAGAGTGAGGCTCGAAATGTAGTGGAACATTCCGGTCTGAGTTTCTATAAGAAACGTACGAAGTTTTTTCCCCCAAAACAATTACTGAAATGAAAGTTTCTGTCTCATGAGTGTTTGAGGAAGAGAGGAGGAGAAGAGCTCCTGCTTCTCTTCATAGGTGTGTTCCGGGTCTTTCGGGCTCATGTGTTCTAATCCTTCCGTCTGTCTGTCTCTCAGGTGTTTAACGCGCATTACAACCTCACGCGCCACATGCCGGTGCACACCGGAGCGCGTCCGTTCGTGTGTAAAGTTTGCGGAAAAGGCTTCCGGCAGGCGAGCACGTTGTGCCGCCACAAGATCATCCACACGCAGGTACACACACACGCACGCGCACACGCACACACACACTCACAAACACACACACACACGCACACAACACTTCTTCATTTTCCTGTCTGTAGTTTTTCTAACCTTCCAGGGTTTTGTTGTTGTTGTTATTTCGTGTTTATGAGATTTTAGTTTGACTGATCAAAGACCTGAATGCTTTGTGATCTTATCATCTTTCATCTTAGTACTTTGGGTTTTTGTAATTTATAATTTATAATATATATATAATATATATAAAGTTTTTACTTAAAAAAATGTTTAAATTTCAAAAGCCTGATGAATGAGCTCCTCAAGTTGCTGTTGCTTGTGTGTGTGTGTGTGTTTGAACAGGAGAAACCTCATAAGTGCACCCAGTGTGGGAAAGCCTTCAACCGCAGCTCTACCCTCAACACGCACACCCGCATCCATGCAGGATACAAACCTTTCGTGTGTGAATTCTGCGGGAAAGGTTTCCACCAGAAAGGTCAGAGGTCATTCAGCACCTTTAACGCCACACACATGCACACAGTGGGTGACCCTTGACCATCATGTCAACACTATGACTTTAAAATAAATATTTGTCTCTAAAATTCAAGAAATAAATAGATTTACTACAACATAAAATTATTTTATGGAATGATATTTGGGAAAAAGGATCTCTGAAAATATTTAAACCAAAAAACAAAGAAAGTAGAGATGAATTCAAAAACTCTTGGTTGAGTCCCTCGCTCGCTGTGCTGTCTTCAGTCGTGTCCCTCCCTCGCTGTGCCATCTTTGGTCGAGTCCCTCTCTTGCTGTGTCCTCTGCAGTCGAGTCCCTCTCTTGCTGTGCTGTCTGCGGTCGAGTCCTCCGCTTGCTGTGCCGTCTGTCTGTCTCTGTCCATCTCTCTGACCTTGTGTCTCCCTCTCTTGTGTACAGGGAACTATAAGAACCACAGGTTGACCCACAGTGGAGAGAAGCAGTTTAAGTGTTCCATCTGCAGTAAAGCGTTCCATCAGGTGTATAACTTGACCTTCCACATGCACACGCACACAGATAAGAAGCCCTTCACCTGCCCCACCTGTGGCAAAGGCTTCTGCCGAAACTTCGATCTGAAGAAACACGTCAGGAAGCTGCACGAGACCACCGAGCCGCCCCATACCCCTGACCTCTGACCTCAGCCATCACACCAAAATACACTGGGACCTCTGTGACCTCTGTCGCCTCATCACATGCAGGAGTTCTACAGAAAGTTCTACATGGAAAGAGACCCCAACCAAACCTGAACCCAGACTGTATCACTTTGAGCATCTGTTATCCTTCGTCACACAGACAACGCAACTCCAACTGTCAACGTATCGGACTCCACGAACACGCGTGACGCAGTGACGTAAGCCAGAGCAGAACTCAATGGAGGAAAGTTTCATGTGGTTGGTATCCTGGCCACCATGCCTGAACCAACCTTAGCCTGATGCCGTCAGGCATAGCATTCCTTGCTCCTGGGGCTGTCATGCCACGTAGCACAGCTATCCCCTAAGCTAGGTATGTTATGGTAGTCACTGTCTTTCCTGTATTCTCTGCTACACTGAGCTCTCTTAGCGAACACAGCCCGCGACGTGTGTGGCTGCCCGGCCTGCAACACTCCCAGGCTAACATTGTGCCCATTTTAACTGCCTGTGATGTGGCTTAGCAGCAAGCTAACAACCTGCTAGCTGTGTTTGGTATCTTATATGATAGCAAGCTTGCTGCTACCAAGCTAGCATAAGCTTTCTGTTTTGAACTGTATGTATGGGAATTATGATTTACAATGGCAAAACCCACTCTACGCCCACAGCGGACTGTCAACTTGACAGTAAGTGGAGGACAGAGCCGAGCTGTCTGTCCAAATGTCTCCATTGGAACAAAGGACTTCCTGAGAATGGAAAGGAAAGATGTGAACGTAGCATAAATCCCTTTTTGTAAAAACTGATGACCTCAAACACCAGGGGGAACCAATCAGCTGACCTGTGAAGAGTCGTCATGTTTACGGTTAGACGGCTGGTTTAATGATGGTTGATTTTGTGATATGATTAACTCTGAGAGCAGATAGGGAGAGGAATTCATTTTTTCACAATAAAAGCTTTTCAAATGTCTGAGCTGAAAGCTTGGAGGTAAACAAAGACACCTATCATGTTCTCAACCCATCAAGAAAAATAGTGACAATCAATTTGTATGAGAATGAGCGGTGAGTCTGACTCAGTTTGACACTCTGGTATGTGTCCACCAGGGGGCAGCACAAACAAAGACACGACCACATCACAGCAGGTTTGTATTGGTTCCATTTCACCTCATTTACTGTGAAAACGGAGACGCGCCTGCACGCCGCCTCTCGGCTCCCGCAGCTCATTGCGCCACTTGTCGTTTACAAAAATCTGCCTGTGACGTCATCGTGCCCGGTTTTCCGGTCCGAGTATCTGCGTTTTTATCGCGGAAACTCCCGATGCGGCTCAAGCGTGACACGCTGCCCCCTGGTGGACAAGCTGTAAGAAGATATCTGAACTCTGACTTTGACTCTATGTTTGTGGTTGTGGGACGATGTTTGTCTTCATCAACACATTAAATCTGCTGCTGTGTTTTATGAAAGAATCCCTGCTGTGATTTCTAAGTGGCCACACGATGGCGCTACTGTATCCAGATCCACGGTTGAAAGCTCGCTAACGAACAAAAGAACAAGCAGACGTGCAGGTCGTTGTTGTTGTCCTGTCTTTACTTTGATTTAAATCTCAGGATTGTTGTAAAAATGTTTTACGATATTTATTTTAAATGGTACTGATGTTATAACTTAAAGAGAAAAGCTGAAGACTTTGGTATATTAACGACTTTCTGCTTACACTGAAAGTTTGTTCAGAGGATTTGTGCTGCGAAAGAAACAATAAAATCAGCGTGTGTGTCCTTTTGTCCAACCAGACGTCCCTCTCTTCACTGCACATCACATCACATCACAACACACACACACACACACACACACACACACACACACACACACAAACACACGTTAATCCACAGAGAGTTTCACATCTGAAGGGTTTGTTGACACTGTGAAACATTCATCATGTCAAATAAAAATCTTGAGTACATTTATCACACGGCAGCATTTTTTCTTCTTTAAATGTTGAGTCCTTTTATTTCTTTAATGGCTCAGGGCTTTGATCTGTGATTGAGTATTTTATGTTGTGGTATTGCTGCTTTTACATGTTATTTTATTCCATATTCATGTGCTTCTACCACCATTATAGTCTTTAAAGCTTTTTAAATAAAAATGTAATAACTTGTCTGTGAGCAGATTATCAAACACTGAAAAATCACAAGAGGCAATACAAAGTTAAAGCAGAATGGACATAAAAATAAATAAGTTCAAGTTTACACAGGAATATGTTTAATGTTTTAAAAATTCTAAAGGAAACTTGATTTCTGAAAGTAAAATCTGAAAATGTAATCTATCTTTGTGATTAAACAAATACAATGTGTGCAGTTAAATGAGAGACGTTCACTCCAAAAATTGGGAAATGTATTCTTTTCTTTTCTTTCTTTTTCCGTCAGCGTCCGTCGCTCTGAATGGTTTCCGGCTCTTGCGTAATCAGTGAGCGACGGGCAAGGCAGGGGGGCAGCTCCTCGGGTCTGGGATCTGATTGGTGGAGAAGTTTCAGTACTGCCGCCATGTAGAAACCCCTCGTGCGTCATTGGCGCGCGCTAACGAAGTCTGTGCAGTCCCGCAACAAACCGGAAACAGTCCGAGTCTGCCTTTATAAATAAGAGCGTAGATTAAGCGGATGATAGCGAGCCGGTCAGTTCCTCCAGCAACAGCTGTCCAGCACGACGTCACACTCACGAATTCTGCAGACGTATTGTGTTACAGGGGCCATTAGGTAATAAATGGAGTGCAATCGAAGTTACAGAGCGCATGTAAACGCAACGCGACTTTGAGCCGATATTTGCTCAGTCAATTTGGGGCTTTTATTGTGAAGTTTCACCCGGAAGCGTGTATTGCCCGTGCGTGTGTCTCCGGCGTGTCGTCGCCACATTTCGTGTCCTCAACCGGCGAACAATAAACAGAGTGAAGGTGAGCGACGTGCCTGTGCTTTGAGTTTGTTTCTCCGCATTCCTGCTTATTTCTTAGTTTTCCAGGTGGTTCTTTAGGCGTTTAAATCTGTCGTTGGTCGTCGTTACAGCGTAATAACAAAAACTACGTCACATCTCCGCAAACAACATTTAAAGTAATAAAGCAAGCACCGTATTAATCCTTTAATACCCATAAAGTGACTCATTCTGAGTGAACTATCTGTTTTAGTTGCTTAATAGTGTTTTTTTAAGTCTATTTGTAGTTGTTTGTACGTATTATTGCGTGATGCTGTGTTCAGGGGCAGTCAGTAAGCAGCGAGCCTGTAGTGTCAAACAGCGAGTTCAGCTTCATCTTGACCCTTCTCTAAGTGTGTGTGCAGTGTGTTCAGTGCGTGCACAGTAAATACTATACATGCGTGTAGTATTTACTGGTGCAGTACCTCCAATGGACTGGCGGTGCTGTTTGGGCCCTGGTGTTCTAATCCTCCATACCAAACGGAAATCAAACAAGGAACTCGAACAGTTACATTCAGGAATTGTTTGGAAATTGAATGACCAGCAAATGAAAGGTAACATAATGACATAATGGTCAGCTGATTGGAGAACATTCTTCCTCTTGATGGTCTGCAGCTCTCTCTCTCAGCACCAAACCCAAGATGACCTTTGACCCCTGCACTGTGTTCACTCATTCTTCTGGGCTGTTCTGCATGAACTTGGATACTGAAACAATAGATGCTTCTTTAAAGGAAGGAAGGGCTGAAGGTCATGTTAAACTGCTGTTAAACCAGGGATTTTATTTTCAGGACGGAGACCAACTGTCTCTCTGTCTCTCTCTTGTCTCTCTCAGTCTCTCTCTCTCTCTGTTAGTCTCTCTTTGAGTCCTTGGTCGTCTGCAGACCCCCTTGTGGTCCTGGAGGCCTGGGAGCACAGAGCAGTGCCGCTGTGAGTAGATAACCCCAGCTGTCTTCTGTCCCAGCAGGGGGCACACAGCTATGTTTCGTCTCCTGAGTCACCCGGCGAAGAGGACACGGCGCTGCCTCGCCACACAGCGGCGCTATGATCACCACAAGGCCGTCATGGCGATCCGACGAGAGGACATCAACCCCTGGGAGAGGAGGGCGCCGCTCGCCCCACGCCACGTCAACGAGCTCACCAACGCCGGACACAAAGTCCTGGTCCAACCGTCCAACCGCAGAGCCATCCACGAGAAGGTGAGCAGGGGCTCCTGGGAAATGTAGGAGGAAGTTCAGCATCCGCTTTAAAGCCACTTTCATTTTACATATAAAGGGAGCACAGTTCATTGAGCTGTTGCTATAGTGATCTACATTTACATTCAGTCATCCCAAATTTAGCCAGCTAGCTTAGTCACAAGGACAGGTCGTGTTTAGCTTCCTTAGGCGCTGGAGTTAGCCTGCTAACCTTTGGTTTTGTTGTCAGTACTATGAGAAAGCGGGCGCCGTCATCCAGGAGGACATCTCCGAGGCGTCGCTGATCGTGGGAGTGAAGAGGCTGCCGGAGGAGAAAGTCATTCCCAGGAAAACCTACGCCTTCTTCTCGCACACCATCAAGGCTCAGGAGGCCAACATGGGGCTGCTGGAGGACCTGCTGAACAAGGTACAGCGTTAGGACTACAGCGCTAAGACTACAGCGTTAAGACTACAGCGTTAAGATTAACAGCGTTAAGACTACAGCGTGAGTACACTTTGTATTGACGTTGGTACTTTGGTGTTGCAGGAGGTTCGTCTGATCGACTATGAGAAGATGGTGGACCCTAACGGCTACAGAATCGTGGCGTTCGGGCAGTGGGCGGGAGTTGCAGGTGAGCTGAAGCTGAGGAAGAAGAAGAAGATATATACAGTTTATGAGTCTGTGTGTGTGTGTGTGTGTGTGTGTGTGTGTGTGTGTGTGTGTGTGTGTGTGTGTGTGTGGTGGTGATGAAGTGCAGGTTTTGTCCAACAGGAGGGACAATGGCAGCGCTGAAAGGGTTAATATGAAGCGGGCAGTAATGAGCCGTATCATGTTTATGTGATAACTGTCGCCATGCCAACATTAGAAACAGGTTTGTGCTGCACATTAAGGTGTTTGTAGGCCTGGAAGCGTTCATGTAGAATCAGCAGGCCCAGGTTCGATCTGACCTCAGGCCAGCTGGGGGGCTCAGCTGCAGGGTCTGGATCCAGGGGCCTCCCTAACAGAGCCTCCTCAGCAGCTTCTCTCCTGCAGTGAGTGTGAAGCGCTGAGAGGGAAGCTGAGGGTTGCTAGGAGACGTTGTCTTGTGATGCTGTAGTCTCACCTGGTTGCTGCTTTGTCCTTAATACCAAACCGCCTCACTGAATGTTTGTAAATGTTGCTCTCCTCCGTCCTTTGTGTTGCAGGAATGATAAACATCCTGCACGGTTTAGGACTTCGCTTCCTGGCTCTGGGTCATCACACGCCCTTCATGGTGAGACAACAGCTTCTTCTGGTTTTGAATTGATTTTTAAAAAGTTTCTCAGCCACAACAAAGTCACATCAAACAACATCATCATCTTCATCATCTTCATCTCCTTCACTTCTGAACATTGTGTAGATGTTCTTCTTCTCTTCAGGTCTGTTAGTTCTTTCATGGACCCTTATGGATCCATGTTGTTGTCTACATCACAAAGATAGAAGATCTGCCCTCCACAATAAAAACGCCATGTATCTCCTGGATTCACTAACCGTGTGACGCTACAAAGAGACCTCGTCACATCGATGTTCTTCTTTGATGGTCGTTAAAAGTTTTTAGTGGCACTGCAACATGTACATGCAGTCTCCATGACAACATGCACTTTACTTCCTTTTTTTATTTTTTATTTCTTATCCTTTTGAGAGTCTGTCACGTCTGAGCTGCCGTGATTCACTGAGACCTCAGGTTGTCATCTCATAAGATCTGTTGCCGTGGTTTCCAGATCTTTAGCTGAAAACCTAAAAGTATAATTATATTATTTAGGGACGCAGTCTTCACTGCACAGCCATGTTTGGTCTCATATCCTTCAGCGTTTCATGCGTGTTCCTCACTTCCTGTCTCCAGCACATCGGCATGGCTCACAACTACAGGAACGTCAGCCAGGCCATCCAGGCAGTGAGGGATTGTGGGTATGAGATTTCCATGGGTTTGATGCCCAAGTCAATCGGCCCTGTGACCTTCTGCTTCACCGGCACTGGCAACGTTTCCAAGGTAACGCAAACGCATCCTGGCATTCAGAAATCTGCTGAGGAATTCCAGGAAGTCGACTCACGTGCCCCTTGTTTTCCTGGCAGGGAGCCCAGGACATCATCAACGAGCTTCCTGTTGAATATGTGGAACCTCATGAGTTGAAGGACGTCTCTGAAAGTGGAGGTGTGTTGATGCGTTGATGCAGTGCACTCTGTCACGCCGTATCAGATTGTAATGTCTGTGGTTATCAATAATCACTTTCTGTTTGCCGTTTGTGTTTCCTGTCAGATATGACCAAAGTGTTCGCCACGGTGCTGAGCCGACACCACCACCTGATGAGGAAGAGCGACAGCATCTACGACCCCCTGGAGTACGAGAACCATCCAGAAATTTACACGTCGCACTTCAGGACAAGCGTGAGTGGCGAGACACACAGGCAGGCAGACAGACAGGCAGAGAGAGAGACAGACAGACAGACAGACCAAGACAAATACACAAATGCACCCTGACAGAGTTTATTACTCCTCCTCTCCTCCTCCACATTAACACAAACACAGTGAAGGACCTATAGTTTCTCTATACAGGTTAAACACAAGTGGTAAAGCACTGATTTTAGTTTGGGGGCGGGGTTACACATGTGGGCGGGGTAATATGCGTTACCACCTCAACCTAAACATGCTTCCCCCCCGAGACGTACTGGGGTCATAGTCAGTGAGGCTCTGTGTGGTACTCTGCCTCAGTATGATTTCGTCCTCAGTTAAGCTCCTCCTCCTCGATCCTAAACCCAGGTGGCGCCGTACACGACGTGTCTGATCAACGGTATCTACTGGGACGCTCACACACCACGCCTGCTCAGACGGTTGGATGCTCAGAAGCTGATGAGGCCGCACGTTTCCTCCTACTCCCCCTATGAGGGATCACCAGCTCTGCCTCACAAGTAAGAGCTGCTGTTAACCCTTTGTGTTCACGTCTCAATGGCTCTTAGCTCAAAGCATTAGGAGCTCGCCGTCACCGCCAAACCATCTACTTAACATTTGGATTAGGGGAGTTGTGGATTAAGTATGTCATCATGTTGTACCATGCTGGTGTTGAGATGGGGATGATGTCATTGTAAGAGGCGCTGCCCTAGTGTAACCTTTACGTACTCAGAGGAGGATGACCTGTTGTTTCTCCACAGACTGTTGGCCATCTGCGACATATCTGCAGATGCCGGAGGCTCCATCGAGTTCATGAATGACTGCACCACCATTGATAAACCGTTTTGTATGTACGACGCCAACCAGCACATCGATCACGACAGGTACAGCTGTTAATCAGAGTGATGTAAGAAAAAGAGTGTAAGACAGAATGATCTCATGCTCTGCTCACAACTTATCAATCGACCCTCTTACCCCTGGAAAAAGGGATATTTTGGGTTTGATACTAAGTGACAGAGTGAGATTTATGCAGGTAGTGCGGGTGGCAAAAGGGTGAAGTTCAGTGTGTGTGCTGTGCTGTGTGTGTGCTGCAGCGTGGAAGGAAACGGGATCCTCATGTGCTCCATCGACAACCTGCCCGCCCAGCTCCCCATCGAAGCCACAGAATACTTTGGAGACCGCCTCTTCCCTTACATCTGGGAGATGGTAAGACATGCATGAGGCCGGGCGGTGAGGCGGCTCCAGGGCGTGCAGCTGCCTGTGTTTGCTCTAGGAGAGAACGGCTGCAGGGAATATTTCAGGTTCTTCAAATGTGTTTTTGTCGTTTTCAGCTGCTGTCAGACGCCACGAGGCCACTGGAGGACGAAGACTTCAGCCCACAAGTCCGAGACGTGAGTACAGTAGTACGAAAAGAGAGAGACAGGGGGCGGGGCAGGGGGCAAGCGAGAGTAAGGGAAAGGGAGGGAGAGACAGAGAGAGTCAGAGTAATAAGTTACATGACCTCTGTGACTGTGTCAAAGCAACCAGGCCCTGAAAGCTCCACAACACTTCAGTTTAGCTTTGGGATTGTAGAGATGAGAAGTTAGGCATATTCTGCAATCCTCTCCAAACTTAAACAGCAGATCAATGATTCAGGAGACGAGTGACCAATTCACTGTTTGTTCCTTCAGGCTGTCATCACCTCCAACGGAACACTCACCCCCAAGTTTGAATACATAGAAAAGCTTCGAGAGAAGAGGTAAAGTATCACTTTATTTATATTTATAACTACAGTAACTATAATGTGATGAGTTAAAGTCAAACCTACAACATTCTCTCTTTTGATTCCTAAACCTCTGTGTAAGTTCACATGTTTAACTCCCATCTGTGTTGTAAATCAAGCACAGTGGATGAAAGAGACAGGTAACATGAAGTCTGCCTGTTGTGCTCTCAAGTAGATGATGATGTTTCAAAGATTCTAGTTTATAGCAGGAATGTTTTTCTCTGCTTGGTCTCCAGTTTAGTTGTTTTTCCTCTTTACTCAGGCTCACTACTTATCAGTGAACCTACTTTCCAGGAATTCTCCCTTCCAGCTCAATGAGACTCAAATGACTCAAATCAATTTGTATTGATCATTAGTGTTGATTGATAAGTTAAGAGCCTAGCATTGTACTCTAAGATCCATTTTTGGTGAGGATCCTAATTTATCAATCAATCCTCAAAATGTCTTTAAGTTATTGTTGAATAATAATGGGATTGGAAGTGGGTGGTGATGGCAAAATCCCTTTTTAAACTATTAACGTAATTATTAATCTAATATTCTCATGTCTGTCCTCAGGCTCATAATTTATCAGTCAAGCCCTGTAGAAGTTTGACCCATCCGACATCTCTGTGTAGCACAGAGATGTTTATGGCCAGCAGGGAGGAGCTTTGCCTGTCTTTATTGTCAACAGCTTCGTCAGCACAGGAAGCTGGAGTTTAGTGACTGATCTTTGAACATGTGGTTATTCCTAGACAGTGCTGACCTCTGGTTTTCTGCTGTGTCACCCTGCCTCTACATTAACACCTTGCACAGCTCGTGTGCTAAGCTGCTAACCGGCCGCCGCTGGAGTTTGCCTTGTAAACGAGGGGTAGAAACAACTTCTTCTTCTTCTTCTGGTTTTCCTTATCATTCTTCTTCTTCTCACCTTATTTGACAAACAAGCACCATATGTCTGTCCCCTCTGCTCCTTTGCTTGCTAATGTAAACAACTGGTTGCTGTGACTGGAAACCCTCTGGCTCGCTGTCGGTCAATTACAAACTGCAGGGGGACAAACGAGCTAGGCTAACAGTGTCCCTTACCAAGCTAGGCTAAACATGGACCACAGCTTTCAAACTCAAACCAGAGGATTTCTGACAGCTTCTTTACTTAATTACTCTTAAATCATTTCCTCTTTAAACTTATTTCTGATTACACAGACTTACATTGCCTCAACTTTCACGTTTTGTTTTCCTCATTGTTTCCTGAAGTAAGACTAACAGTTCAGATGCTTTGGTTCTTTCCTCTTCTAATTATACTTATATTACATTTATGGGGTGAAGCCAAAGCTTCAGTTTGAATCATGAAGGAGCAGCTGGAACCAAGGCCTGTCGTTCAGGGAAAGGGTGGAAACATATAAACAAAGCCTCTTAAAATGGACCTGAGGAGATTTCAGCGCGTCCATGAACTCATTCCTTTCTCCTCTCACACTGATGAGTTTCCTCCCTCATCAAGCTTAAATATAATTTTTCCAGACAAGCCACCAAATCCTGCTCCAGACAGCATGTAGACGAAGACGTGATGGACTTGTCTTTAATTAAAATGTTGAGATGCCGGAGAGACGATGGGCTGGGGATGGTGATGATGGAAAACACGTGGTGATTATGGGACACATAGTGATTATGGCACACACGTGATGATTGGACACACTTGGTGATGATAGGAAAAATCTATGTTTTGCACCGGTGTTGCGTGTTTGGCCATGAGCACATATTTACATGTTGACATACTAACTGGAGCACACGTAAAGATGAAGGTTGGTTTGTCTGCTCACCTGAGAGCAGCTGAAGGCCTTTCTGAATCCTCCTCGTTACCATGGAAACATTTCAGGTCAAACTACCAAACCTTTCACTTCATTCTACTCAGCATGCACATTATTTTGTCATTTTGAATTGTATTTATTTTTTTACCTCATCCAACTATCACTCTTTGTCTTTCCCCACATTGTGTTTGATCTGTTTGGATTATGTTTATATCTAAGATATGAAATGAATGATTGTTGGATTTGACAAGCATTAAAACAGGAAACGAGACTTTGAAAACAGGGAAGCAGGTTTTTTTCCCCAGATTTGTCTCAATCGTCAAGGAAACTGTTAGCCTAGCTTAGCACAAAGACTGGACACAGAGGGAAACTGTTAGCCTAGCTTAGCACAAAGACTGGATACAGAGCGAAACTGTTAGCCAACTGTGGTATCAATTTAAGACCAAGCCGCTGATGTTTTTCCAGGGAAAAGGCTCGGATCATGAAAAAAAGTGGGATGAAGCGAGTCCTGCTGCTGGGCTCAGGGTACGTGTCTGGACCCGTGGTGGAGTATCTGACCCGGGACCAGAAGACTCAGGTCACTGTGGGTGAGTACAGCCACGACCTTGACATTAGGGGGACGGCAGCGCGGGTAGACGTCAGTCCATCAACACACGGGTCACCACGCGCGAGCTGCTGCAAAACTCCAGCGACCCTAGTGACGTAGTTATCCTCCCAGCTTCCCGTGATCAATAAGATCAAAGTGGTCAATATGATCAGCTCGTTCATGCTTTCAAGCGAACAACGCAACGCAAGCGCAACTTGACAGCGCGCGCGACACAGCAGATTGAAGATCGTCTGTTAGAGTTTCCTTCAAAGTTTGTGTAAAATGATGTCATCTTTACAAGTCAAACTCTAATCTCTAAGAAGCCAGACGGTGACGGTTACTAGGAGACGCTGTTTACTAATGTTGCTAACGTTTGTGAGACTGGAGTTGCTGGCAGCTGCCTGGTTAACGAGTTCACTGTGACGTAATCAGCTGAAAAACATCCTGGCTACTTGTTATGCAGCAGAAATGTTTCTCAACCCTAAACATTGATAAGGTTTTAGCTTAAGGTTTGGAGGCTGCTTCTGTCTGCTTCCATGTTGGCTTCAGAATCGGGTGGGGAATAAAATAACACATCTGTCAAATCTGTCTGAAACTTGAGGCGGTTTGGAGTCTAACTTCCTGTTTGTGTTTGTGTGCAGCGTCGGTGGTGCTGAAGCAGGCGGAGGAGCTTGCAGCCACATATCCAAACACCATCCCTGTCATGCTGGACGTCAGTAGCCAGGAGGGACACCTGGACTCGCTGGTCAAAGATCACGACCTGGTCATCAGGTGCGTCAAGCTGTCGGCAGGGAGAGAAGCTGAACTTTGATTTTTGTTTGTAATCTTCACTGTTTTCTAGCTCTCTTATTCGCCCAACACTTCCTCTATCTGTTCACACTAAAAGCCTTCCAGCAGTTCAGAGGGAAATCAAATTCTTTCCTTTTCCTGTTAGGCTTTTATTATGAAACATCTTCAGGAACTCTTGATCTGTAGCAAAAGTGGCATTAACTTTACTGAAACAGAAACAAACACTGATTATTCCCTCAGATTTTGGCAAAACCTGAGAGTAAAGACTCTAAACTTTACTCCCACATGTGGGACACACTGCACCCTGTAAACATGAAGGGACAGAGACTGGTCTGGATTGACAGCCGTGTGTCTGATGTGACTCTGACAGTGTTGATCAGTTGTGTCACATGAAGGCTGCAGCCTGTAATTAATGAGCAGAAACCAGCAGATGGCTATGATTTCATTTTTTATTTTGAAAATGTGCTTAAGAGTAAAAATTCTGGTTTTAATTGCTTCTCAGGCTCATTAAAAGCTTCACGTTTGGTTTGGATTAAGATCAAGTGGAACCAAACCAAAACTAAATGTAAACTTACTCTGATTACTATAATTATGTTTGATATTTAATGGAGGAGTTTAGTATTTGTGTTCAGTAGTTTTCATGCTTCCATACGTCTGCTCTGTCCCCAGCTTGTTGCCGTACTCCTTCCACCCGCTCATCGCCAAACACTGCATCCACAGGAAGGTCAACATGGTGACGGCCAGTTACACCAGCCCCGCCATGAAGGAGCTGCACCAAAGGTCAGAACCCGGAGAACCAACAACACACAGCATGCCCAGCACCATGAAACCCTGTAATAAAGTGTGTGTTTGTGTGTGTGTGTCAGTGCGGAGGAGGCGGGCGTTACCATAGTGAATGAGATGGGATTGGACCCAGGCATTGACCACATGCTGGCCATGGAGTGTATCGACCAAGCCAAGGTTGACGGCTGCACTGTGAGTCTATAAGTGTGTGTGTGTGTGTGTGTGTGTGTGTGTGTGTGTGTTTCTTCCTGGCAGTCATGCAGAGACTTTCATCACAGAAAAACATGAAAGTTTTTTGTTGGGACCTTCAACACTGAGGCCCATTTCATTCACATTTGTCAACAAAACAGAATTTAGTGTTATTCTTATGTTGCCTGGCAACACCCATCGGCACAAAATGTCAAATGGAGGCGTCTTTCATAAAGTGAAGCAGGAGATTAAACCGATAGCAGAACTCCTGGTTTCCCTCTAAAAGGATGTAGTTAAACAGTGATGACTTCTACGCGAGGTCACGGAACACAAGCTACTTTGTTGCTGATTTTTATTTTATTTACAGGTAAGTAAAGCAATAGTGAAGTCATAGTTTTACAAACCACTTCCTGCTTCCCTGTTTGTTTTGTTTCTGAGTTATAAAAACGCAGATGTGAGGTTTTCTGATCATTGAAAAGTGAGTTGAATGGATTGTGTTGTGGGTTCAGGTGGAGTCGTACAGCTCCTTCTGCGGGGGGCTTCCTGCTCCTGAATGTTCTGAAAATCCTCTTCGGTATAAGTTCAGCTGGAGTCCGTACGGCGTTCTCCTCAACACCATCAGCCCCGCCATCTACCTCAAGGACAACCAGGTACGGTGGCCTGACGGGACCACAAAACATCTGACTCATCCAAAACAACACGGGAACTGTTTGTGAGTGTGTGTGTATTTGTGTGTGTGTGTGTGTGTCCTCCAGGTGGTGAGCGTCCCGGCCGGCGGCTCTCTGATGGAGGCCACGGCACAGATGGACTTCCTCCCGGGTTTCAGCCTGGAGGGATTTCCAAACCGCGACAGCACCAAGTACGCCGAGCCGTACGGCATCCAGAGCGCACACACACTGGTCAGAGGCACGCTGCGCTTCAAGGTAACACACACACGCACAAGCAAACACCACCAGGGGGCGACGAGTGTGTCTCCATGTGTGATATGTTTACATTATCCTGTTTGGGTGTTCAGGGCTTCTCCAAGGCCATGAGCGGTTTTGTGAAGCTGGGTCTGATCAACACGGATCCTTGTGCCGCGCTGCAGAGCTCCGCCCCCGTCTGCTGGGTAAGGCCACAAACGCCTCCTCTACTTCTGTGGGATAGGAAATGGAGAGTCACATGGTCTAAGACTTGCTCCATCATCATCACCCTCACCCTCACACTTGTACATGTGTGTCTGCAGAAAGATCTCCTGTGTGAGCAGATGGGATTGTCCTCCTCCCTCTCCCATGATGCCTTTGAGGACACTGTGTATGAGCGCATTGGGAAGGACGACTTCAGGATGGACTCGCTCAGATGGTGAGAGGAGACACACACACACAAACTTTTCATGAAGTCATCAGGTGGTATAGACTTAGATTAATGAATAAGAAAGAAGTGTGTGTGTGTGTGTGTGTGTGTGTGTGTGTGTGTGTGTGTGTGTGTGTGTGTGTGTGTGTGTGTGTGTGTGTGTGTGTGTGTGTGTGTGTGTGTGTGTGTGTGTGTGTGTGTGTGTGTGTGTGTGTGTGTGAGCGAGGCCAAGGTCCTGGACTCTGAAGCCAGATTAAAAGCTCAGCTCACCAAACTCAGGCTCCAGTCTGATGTTTTCATGTCATGAAGCTTCCTCCTTCGGATCTCACTCTGTCGCCACGGTAACTTGTCCTAGCCTGGTCCGGAGCAGCAGATTTTGGAGCTTAGTGCGGCTGAAAGATGAAGCTCCGCCTCTTTACACACACTTTACATAGAATCATAACACATAGAACCTGTTGGGGCGTGTCAGGGGTCAATAACTGATCAATCACTACATTACAGAGATTATTATTATTTTTTTTTTTATCATTTGAGATCAGTAATGTTTTCGTCTCATCTTTTCTGATCTGTAATTTTAATTTCAGATCTTGGTATCGTATTTAGGGAAGGTGTGAGTGTGAGTGCGTGTGTGTGTGTGTGTGTGTGTGCATTGAGGTCCTGTTGTGCAGTCAAACAGGAAGTCTTTCAGGCGTGGTGTGCTCCTCTTCAGAGTTGGGCGTCATGCTGAGATGAAGGCCAGGCGCTCTCCTCTTACCCACACACTCCTCTCACGTGTGAAGTGGTGTCGGCCGCACGCGCCCTTCACTTTAAATCTACTTCCTGTGAGGGTCTCTTCATGCCAAGGCTCCGCGCGCTCTTTGTTCTGCCGCTGCAGGCGAGCGAGCGGCGCCGGCATTGAAATGTGAATTCCTGTGTGGGTAGAAGTGAACTGCTGGAAACGTTCCACGCTAAAAAGGAGTGGGAGCTGCGGCGGAGAGACAAGTTGTTCATTTATTCAATTCACCAGCAAAGCAGCTGCTTGTCTCTTCACGGCGCCACAAGGACGCCGCTTTCGCTGCAGTGCGAAGGTTTCGGATTGTCAGGAATGTCTTGTGTTTTCTGTGTTCAGGCTGGGAATGCTGAGCGATGAGCCGGTCCCTCAGGCTGACAGCGTGCTGGCTGCCCTGGCCAAACACCTGGAGGCCAAACTGACTTTCGGTGAGCACGCACACACACACACACACACACACACACACACACACACACACACACACACACACACATTAAATATAAGTAAACAAGGAGCTGTTTTTAGTTTTTAGTTGAGTTTAATGTATAGATGACATCGTTGATCTGTTTCCGTCACATCCTCCTTTAAGTGTAATTAAGACCTCAACCACATCTCTCTCTCTCCACTCCACTTCCAGATAAGGGCGAGCGAGATATGATCATCATGCGTAACGACGTTGGCCTCCGTCATCCGACCGGTGAGCTGGAGACCAAACACATCAGCATGGTCGTCTACGGAGACCCAGACAGATATTCTGCCATGGCCAAGACCGTGGGTTACCCAGCAGCCATTGCTGCACGCATGGTCCTCGACGGTCAGTAAACGCGCTAACAGACAAAAATGTGTTCATTGGAAAGTTGACATGTTTGAGGGATGAAATGATAAAGAGGAGCATCCAGGTTCACATGTGTCTTCACTCTGCAGGAGAAGTCACCACCAAAGGTCTGGTCACCCCCATAATGAAGGAGCTCTACGGGCCGGCGCTGATCCGACTGAAGGAGGAGGGGCTGCAGTTTATCTCCAAAAGCACCGTGCAGGAATAGAACCCACAACCAAAAATGTTTTGCTGCAGAGACGACGCTCGGCCTGAGAGCCTCAGCGTACTTTGGCGTACTTGAAGGATCCACCAGGGGGCGGATCAGAGCCCGGAGAACCTCTGATCCCTACACAGCCACAGGAAACGCGTGAAGTATGTCGAAGAACTTGAGATCAGCTGCCCGTTTTGCCTTTTTTAAGTCAGGATTCGGTCCTGAGACGTGTTTCAGTGCTTCTTTGTCCATCTGATTTAAACTTTTTATAATTACCAATCAAATCATCCATGTACAGCGAGGGCCGTTCATGAGCTAAATGTTAACGCGCTTTGAAGTCAGATTACACAGAATCACCACTTTAACCTGTTCATCTCTAGGAGACGAGAGGGAACCGATGAGGCGTCCGTTTGGCCTCATCGCTGTCTACATTTACATTTTAATGATGAAAACCGTTTCAGCAAAGACCAAAGAAGCTCTGAGGTCATGTTTGATCAGTGGCTTCATTCAATATCCATCACTTTGCACAAAACCTCCATGAAATGTCCAAAAACGTGACAATCAGAGCGAATCAATGAACAAAACGTCCAGAGGATCAGTGTGAGTTTCCTCCTCCAGGTCTTCGTAGTTTTAGTGCCTATAAGAAATCACGTTTTATATTTACATTATATTTCCAAAATGATAATACAGCAAAATGAATTCCCACCTGATTCCATGATGATGATGAGGAGGATATTCATGGATGTTGCAGTTTTAAGGTATTTAGATTTGTGTTACGTGTGATCATGTGGTCATAGAATAATAATTACTGTGAAAACAAAATATTAACTTGTAAGAGAAAAAGGATTTGTGTTTAGATTACAATTACATTTGGATTATGACCTCATATTTTCACATTGTGAGTTCAGATAAATGGTTTCCCTGCAGTAGTCACTGGAAAAAAACACTAAAACAAACTGTGGCCGGGCTCAGGGCAAAGGTCAATATTTTTATAATCTTGGGTTTTAAGAGTAAATTTTATATTTATAACCCCTGAGCTGTATTTATTATTTTTAAGGGAGCGTGGTCACTTTGTAACAACTCTGCTTCAAGGTTTAATTTAATAAGAATACCATAAACCAGTTACTTTGTAGGAAGCAGATAAATATTTAAACACAGACTCGTGGTTCATGTAGCAGCGTTTTGTAGGTCAAAGAAAACATGCTGAGCTCAATTAGACAATGTTTTGTTTCTGATTCTGTGACTTACTGAATGTTTGGTCCTCTCCACTTTAATGTGGCCGTCATTGTGTTGTTTCACTTCATGGATAGAAAATAGAAAAGCTGCTGTTTGCTGTGTTTGTTTTCTTTCCGTGTTCATCTGAATCTTTTGTAACAAAAATGAAAACATGTAATTTGGGGAAAGTAAAATTGTTTTGTTTGATAATCTGGTCATTCAAAGCAGGAATAATAAAATGTTCAGCTTTGTCAAAAACATATTTTTCTTAATTTTTCCCTAAAACACATACATTCATTCCAACACACACACTCGCTGTCATTCTTTTTTGCCCTCTTTTCTCATTCTGGTCTTTCTTTTTACACTCTTTCTCATTGTGTCATTTTTTCTTTCTCTCTTTTCCCAGTCTGCCGTTCTTTTTTTTTTTTTTTTTTTTTTCTAACCTTAACCTTCACCCACATCTACCATTATACTATACAGTACTTCTTCATACTTTCAGGTACAGAAACCACTCAAACATCTTTTGGGCCTTCACACTTCAATCAGGCTTTTCTTCAGCATTTGGATTAAACTTTCAGCAAATGCAATCACAGCGCATTTTCTTCAGGAAATGCTTTTCTACTTTGATTTGATTTGTTATTTTTTCAAACATTCAGCCTCAGCCCTCTTGTTAGGCTCAGATTAAACTTGTGTGTGCTACAGCTCTTACAGGTTCTTTTGTAGGTACAAATAATGACATAATTAAAAGAAAACACCGAACTTGCGTTGGCTTTCTTTCTCTTATTTAATCCCATAATCTAATAATAATTCAGCAGTTTGATGTCCAACTAAAAAACATTTCAGTAAATGCATCACATTTAGTCTGTTACAGTAGAAAAGTGGGAACCGTCCCCGACTCCACCATTACAATTAAATCGTACATAAGAATCCACTAAAAACTGTAAAATATAAAAATCTACAAGTATAAATAGAAATTTGGTCCATCGAGTTGATTATGATTATTTACATTAGATTCTTCTTCTATTTCTTTTACGTCATTATTACAGGCCCTTGGATCGGCCCTCTGCTGCCATGTATTTACACAAAGTTCAGTGCTTGAGTCTAAAAAACACAAACTAAGAAAATATTTTCTGTAAAAATTTGCAGGTTTTTTTTTGTCCCTTTTCCCAGTTGGCTTCAGGCCAATAAATAAAAAAGATTGAGGGAACATTTTGTTAGTTGAGGATTAAAACGTCAGACGGTTAGTCTTTACCATTTGGATCAAAGTTCTCGTTAGAAGTATGCGATAAAAAAATACAAAAAGGCACAAATTACAGGGGTGTAGGGAGCCAGAGGAGAGGCCGGTTTCAGAGGCGTTCTGAACCAGGAGGAGTTCTGTTGGTGCTTGATAAGGAAGAACATGGTGAGAAACGCTCCCGTTGTGTACAGAGTTTATGGTGAAATCTGAAGTCCTCATTTTGTGTTTTTGGGGCGGGGGTTACACCAGAGACTCCAGGCTCTCGGTGGCGCTGACAGTTCCCACCATGATGGTCCCGTTGTTTTCGGAGGACTGCTGTGTTTTCTCGTCCTCCTGCGTCCCAATCAGACTCAGCATTGCTTTGTACAGGAACTGGATGTGATCCTGAAACCGGAGGATTCAGGATTGAGAAGAATGCAGACCTAATTATACTTTAGTTCCACTAAAGTATGAAGTGTTTTCTGTCCATCACCCTACTGTTCTTTGTTTTAGTTGCTATAACCTTGTTGGAATACCACAACAAGTAGAAGAGTTTTTACTAGAGTTTGGCACTGTAATAGTCCTTACAGGTGTGCGCGTAAATTCGATATTTTAAACTTGACGAATAAAAACTCTATGACCAGGAGTAGCCTGACTTTAGACCTAATGAATATCGAAAACTCTGATCACTGATCCATGACTTGATCCAACAACACATCCAACTTTGTCCACTTTGTATAAATTCACCTTTGACCTGTTAAACTGTCAAAGGAAACAAAGCTATCATTTATGTAATGTTGCCACCTGCTGGACATATTGAAACCACACTGACCATGACTTATTATTGGTTGGTGGCTGAATACCAGTTCAGAGAATCAAATCCTCCAGAATGAACTAACTTACCAGGCAGTGATGAACTCAAAACAATATTGGTTAACATGTCTTAAATTTGTTCAAATTAGACTTTACATTTGAAGTCATGTAAATAAAACCTTACAATGTTTGTGAAGACTCCCGGTCTCATGAGGTTCATCATTTTAGCCACTTGGAAAACATTGACTGAACCCTCAGCCTCCAGCTGGCCAATCAGAGAAGACAGAGCGCAGAAGGTTCCTGCCGTGACTCCTCCCACACTGAAAGTATTACAATTTAAAGTTTTAATATAGTGCACAAATGTAAATCTTATAACCAGCAAATCAGATGTATTTGGTAACTATGGTGTCATGTTTGTGGACCAGTCAGAGGAGATCTTACTCGTCGTGCACGATGGTCGGACCCTCCTTGCCGACGTGTTCCTCTTTTATTCTGTTCAGGAGCTCAAAGGTGCCGCTTATGGGACTGTCAGGGTTCGGCCAGCAGGGGGCGCGGTAGTGCCTCACCTCCAGAACAAAGTCATCCTGACCATAAGAAGGACGATTGAGTCAAATAAGAGGCCGTACCACTCACCCACTCACTCATACCAATACTGCTGGTGATACTAGTATCTATACTCCATACTGGTGATCCTGGTAAATACTGGTAGTTATACTGGTAAGCAACATTCTGATGTCGCTGCTCTGACCTGTGTGGCATCCAGCACATAGTCCTGAACCACCAGCATGTCCTCGTTAGCCAGACAGATGTGGGTCTCACTGCGCTGAGTGACTGTGAAAACCTCGCAGTTGATTGGCTGTCCTTTACTGGGCCAGAAGACGCATGGCTCCTCCTCCACCCCGGACTGAAACACATGAAGAAGAGGGAGGTCATAGGTCAAAGGTCACATCACACAGTAAACAGATGGAACTCAGTATCCTGAGACCAACAAAGGCAAATAAGAGCAAAAACAAATTGGAAAATGATGTAGAGAATTTATCGAAATTGTGTCAATGACCTGATTCAATCAATAATGTGATTTAATCAATAATATGGTTTGATCAATAATGTGCTGTCTCACTCCATCTGCAGTTCTTCCAGGCAGCGACACGATGACCTGAGCGTTATGGTCCCATATCATCCTCCAGAAGTCCTTTATGGTGCCAGGCAGAGGATTCTGGGTAATGATGAACTCGCGGCTGTGTTGGTAACCCTGAAGAAATAGGATAAAGACGGTAAGATATTAAAATTGTAAATCCGATGGGTTTGAAGTCAGTGGATATGGATTTGTTCACTTTTCCTGGAGCTGAGCTAAAAGTTTCAATCTGCTTCCAGCTAGGCTAGGCTAACAGTAAGCTAGGCTGGTAGTTTGTCCTTGTTTAAGTTGACTTCTGCTGTTGTGAGAGTTTCTTGTTAATGTCTTAATGTTAAACGTTGGCTGTTCCTGTACTTACAGCGATGTACGATGCATTGATGTAGTCTGACGTCTCTCCTGGAGTCGCAGACAGACGAACCCGTGATCCCTCAACTACAAAGCAAGAAAATAGTATTACTATTAGTATTCAGAAACGATAACAAGCAAACATGGTGCAGCATATGTGAGACGGAGTTCAGTAGAGGCAGCAGATCAGTCAGGTTAGCATGAGCGTGAACACGCACCAGCCATCGGGGACGCCTTCCTGTTTTTGTTTTGCTCGTCGCCCTTCAGAGCTGCTGTGTAATCACACTGTTTGGCAGCAGACTGACAGATCAACTGTGGAAACACCAGAAGAACCATCTGTCAATGAATCAATCAACCAAACAACCAAGTTGTCATGTTTCCACCCGGACTGTGAGCTTCTCACCTTGACCTGTTTGTGGAGCAGGCTCGTCCCTGCAGCTCCGGGCCGCAGCAGCTCGTCCACGTACCTGTGCAGGTGAGCGGACGACACCACCGTCTCTCCAGCCAAGATGGCCTCCACCAAGGCATCATGGATAAACACATACTGCTCCTGAACAGAGAGACGGAGAGAAACAGGGAGAGAGACGGAGAGAGAGAGAGAGAGGGGGAGAGAGAGAGAGAGAGAGAGAGAGAGAGGGAGCGAGAGAGAGAGAGAGAGAGCGTTCATCACTGCAGGAAGTCTTACAGGAGTCTTGATCAATCCATAACACATGATACTTTGTGTGAGGCTGTCTTTGTTGTGGCATTAATGAACCATTAATGAAGCAGTTAGCAGTGACCTCTGACCTCTGTCTGAACCAGGTAGTTCCTCTGGGTTCGGATGTGCTTGAGGAAGGCTGTGATGTTGACGCTTCCTTCCTCTCTCATCTGCCTCAGCATGCTGTCCAGCACGATGTACGTCCCCGTCCTGCCCACGCCGGCACTGCACACACACACACTTTGCACATCAGACAAGGACAACTATACTAGATGCTTATTTGAAGGTGAGCCTGTTGTCATAACGACGTACTGTTGCATAGCCTTACTGTTAAGGTGTTTATTGGACATTTAGATGACACAGATTTTATTATTTTAAAGCCATCACGCCCAACGCATGTAGTTCATTGGGGCCATAGGTGTGTGTGGGCCAGTGCTGCTGACTCATCCTCACACTTTTGACAAACAAATACTTTAATACTCATTCGGTTAAAACTGTAAAACCTTAGAACGGCAAACATGGCCTGACTGAATAGTTCATATTTATGTTGGGACCTCACCTGGGATCATGAGTGACTCAGATCTTACCTGCAGTGGACGACCACAGGTCCTGTGTCCTCCGTCCTGGCTTTGGAGGACATTTGGACAAAGCTGAGTAGAGGCAAGCAGAACTCTGGGACGCCCATGTCCGGCCACTGGGTGTAATGGTACTGAGTAACGGTCCGCTCCAGGCTCCGCCCCTTCTGAGAGCCATACAAGAAAGAAACACATTAAACTGGCTTTACTGAATACGTTATTTCCCTCCAATGCTCGTGTTAGCATTGGTTAGTCTGCGCTCTGATTGGCTGACCTTCTTGGCGTGGGTGCTCCTCACAGTGAAGGTCCTGTGGGTGTGGTGGGCCAACATCCTGCAGCTCCTCATCGTCACCAGCAGGCTGCCATACTCCTCCTGACCCTCGGATGGCCAGTACTGATCACACTTCCTCTGAGGACACACAGCACGCCACTCATGTCAACAACATACGTGTGAAGTTATGATGAAATCATGAAGTCACAACTAAAACTTCAGTAAGGCTCCACCAGAAAACTACAAATGACTCTGTTAATTAGCTTTCAATTCTAATGTGGTATTTTCATTTCTTGATCATCTGAAGAGTCTCTCCCCCTCTCCCTCTCCCTCGCTCTCTCTGTCTCTCAGTCTGTCTCTCTCTCTCTCCCCCTCTCTGTCTATCTCCAGCTCCAGCTCTGTCTCTGTCTATCTCTCCCTCTGCCTCTCCTTTACTACTAAAAGCATAATAGGAGTAAGACAGGGTGGCGTCCATGTTCTGGTGTGTGTGTGTGGCTTTAACGGTCTAAAATGATGAGAGTGGTCGCTCACTCGTCCTTTCTCCACCAGGTTGGTGATCATGACGATAACGCTGACGTTCTGCTCCCACACCATCCTCCAGAAGTCCTCTGTGCTGGACCTCAGAGGGCCCTGAGCGGCGATGTACCACCTTGGCTTCTTAAAACCCTGATGACGTGAATCACAACGCACAAACAAATCCTTCTTTAATCACAACAGCACAAAGCATCGTTGCAGACGTCTGTATGGTGCTGACTGTCAGGATGAGCTCGGTAGAGGAAGTAAGCAGAGCGACATTTCCTCCTCCAGGTTTGAAGCAGTAAACTGAAGTCAAAGCAGCAACTTATGTTACTTAGAATTTGCCTTTTAAATAATGTGATAATCTGGATTTTTCTGACCGGTCTGTAACCAACAGAGGCTTTGAACCAGCAACATAAAAATATTTGCTGAATGTTAATTGTTTATCGAATGATCTCTGTAGAAGAAGAAATATGAGGATGATGTCAAAGTGGTATTTTTCCTTCAGATCTGTACAGAACGGTGTGTTTTTCACTGATTAACACTCAAAGTTCCTCTGTCAGTTGAGTAAAACATAAAAAAATTAAGTGTTTGTTTGATGGGTGGGCAGCCAGCACTCTTTCACTCTGACAGCTTCATAACCTTCAAATGGAGTGAAGTTGCCTTCATCTTGTGAGGCTCCGACAAAAAGTGCGAGCTGAGAGATCTTCAATGTGCTTTTAGCGACTCGCTAACCTGTTCTTCAGCTCTTCACAGAGACCGTGACTGCTGCCGCGGTTTTGTGTCACCTCTGCCTTTCACTCAACAACGAGACGCTGGGAACGAGATTTTAAAGGTTTGGCAATAAGCATAATGGAGTAAACCGCGCAGGTCTCCGTGAACAACAGCGCGTCAGTAAAAAGCTATAGAAAGCTGCAGGGGACGCATTGACTTTGGTCCTCCTGCAGCGGGGAAAGTGGAGAGGCTGGCAATGAAAAAGTTTCTGCTGTGTGTTTCCTGATTCAAAGCTCTGAAACGAGGTGAACATGAAGGCCTCCGTTTCTATGGTGCTTGAAAATGAAATTAAAAAGCTGAATTTCTTACATCCACAAAGTTTGCGTTGATGTAATCGCTCGTCTTTCCCTCTTTGTCGGCCTGCGGAGAGAGACGCACGCGGCTGTGGTCGTCTGGAGGCGAAACGGAAAACAACATGAGGGTCACAGACAAAGGAGCGGTCAGATGGTGTTATAATGAAGCTTTGTTAGAGGGAAGAATCAGAGCAGAAACATAACAGAATGTTTGGATCTCTCCACACGTAAAGTGATCTTCAGGTTCATGAGCCACTCACAGGCCAGGATGTTGATGTATCTGTTCTTTCTCTTGTTGTCGGGGTGATTGGAGCCATCAGTGGTCACACCCATGTCCACCGTGCATGCCTGGACCTCCTGAAAAACACACACACACATGCACACACACATGCCTAAATGTTTGTCCCTCCGTTCATTTTTTTTTCACTTTTCTTTATTTTCCTTTGTTTTAATCATGTGAATGTTCATTTGCATACATGTTACATGTTCTTACCTCGTAACTCTCCTTTAGTATCTAACAGGGCAGATGGGGGAGCAGGAAATGGCCAGATGTTTCCATCACACAGACGAGCAAAAATAAAAACCACAAGACACAAAAACTCAACACAGATTCATCTCACAGCACAGAAACGGAAAAATAACCATGGAAAAGCATGAAGGAGGAAGACGAGTCAAAGGAACGAGTCACATAGAGGGAGGACGAGTCAAAGGAACGAGTCACATAGAAGGAGGACGAGTCAAAGGAACGAGTCACATAGAAATAGGACGAGTCAAAGGAACGAGTCATATAGAAGGAGGACGAGTCAAAGGAACGAGTCATGAAGAAGGAGGACGAGTCAAAGGAACGAGTCATGAAGAAGGAGGACGAGTCAAAGGAACGAGTCATGAAGAAGGAGGACGAGTCAAAGGAACGAGTCATATAGAAGGAGGATGAGTCAAAGGAACGAGTCACAAAGAAGGAGGACGAGTCAAAGTAACGAGTCACGAAGAAGGAGGACGAGTCAAAGGAACGAGTCACATAGAAGGAGGACGAGTCAAAGGAACGAGTCACATAGAAGGAGGACGAGTCAAAGGAACGAGTCACATAGAAGAAGTATGAGTCAAAGGAGTCGCAAGAATCATAATAGAATCAAGAGTGTGTTTCTGCACCTCAAACTCTCTCTGGAAGCCCAGAGTGTCGTGCAGCTTTGCCACGTGTTTGACAAACTCCTTCACTGGAAACGACTTCTGCTCGTCTGCAGGAAGACAAACACAAGAAACTCACAGTAAAACACACAAAAAGGTCTGTATGTGTGTGTGTTTAAGAGTGTGTGTGTCTTACCGTCTGTGAATGCAGCAGTGGGCGGAGCAGAGATGACTCTGGGTGATGAGCTGTCATCAATGTAGAAATGAGCCGTCTGAAAACACATCCTGTACACACACACACACATTCCTATCAATGTGCAGATAAAATTGTTTACCCTGTCTGCGTTGCGTTGTGTAAATTTCACCCTAACTCCAATTCAAATGTTTCGCCTGAAAAGCCCAGCAGTTGCCATGAGGTCAGATGAGCACGGTGATGGCCCATACCCCCCCCAAGAACGATGTGTTACATCTGCGACGCAGCAAACCAGAGACGTGTAGTTTGTAAAAAATAAGACTCTATGTGTTTGCGTGTCCTTGATGGAGTTTGTGTTTGTGTTGGTTATTTGTCTGTGTGAGTCTGAGTGGGCGGCACAATTTCATTTTCTACCTCACAGAAAAATATGTTTTCTGCAAAAGAATACGAGTTTTGGGTTTACGGTGTAAATAGGCACAAGAAATAACTTCTAAACTCTTCTCAAAGAAACCAGCAGTTCATACTCAATAAAACTGAAAACAGCATCTCAACCCAAGGTCAGCGGGCCGAGTGAGAGACACTTAGCGGCGGCGGCTGAAAGGCTTCATTCAGCACCGCGCTCTTTGTTTGTTTGAGTGTTTGTTTGTGTGTTTCACAGCCCGGTTTCAGCAGAGGTAAAGTCACAGAGGCCTGTGGGGATGCAGGAGGCAACCACACATTGATCTATGGGAGCGATTCAACCGCATCAACGTTAAAACTGACAAATCGAAAAAAATCTAACTCAATGATAACAATGGCCACATGCAGCTTGAGACGCAGGATGAGAGTGTGTAGCCCAGATCAGGGCCCTGAGCCAGCAGGTCTGCATCAGAACAACAGAGGGAGCTTGTTCCTCTCTTTACATGGACCTGGTCCAGACCCAGTGGATGTGAGCGCTTGTCTAACCACCTTTTGCCATTTCCTTTAGTTTGAAGTTTCTAAAGACCAATGACGTTTAATCTACGCATTCTCTGACACACACACACACACACAAACACACACACATATATACATACATGTAGAACAGCACACACACTGACCTCCAGTAGATGAGGATGGAGATCAGACAGACCAGACCGACGAAGGTGAGGGTGGAGATGACAGCCAGAGGAACCACAGCTTTCCTCTCCCTCTCCCTGATCGACCCCACCCTCGACTCATGACTGCTGTTACTGGCATCTGAGAGAGAGAGAGAGAGAGAGAGAGAGACAGACAGACAGAGAGAGAGGTGGAGAGAGAGAGACAGGGAGGGAGAGAGAGACAGGCAGAGAGGAAGAGAGAGAGACAGAGAGGGAGAGAGAGACAGGCAGAGAGGGAGAAGGAGAGACAGAGAGAGAGAGAGTGAGACAGACAGAGAGGGAGACAGAGTAAGAGGGAGAGAGAGACAGCGAGGGAGAGGAAGTGACAGATGAAGAGAGAGAGACATGTTATGTTCCTGTCCATGGATTTTTGCTTGCTATGTTTTGTTTTGTGTTTTGATTGATCTCATATTTGTTCTTATTTATGAAGAGGTTGGTGGAAGTGAATGAGGCTAACTCCTCCTCCCATCTACGTTCTTCTCCTACTATTTGTCCTCATGACGCCCTGCATGTTTATCTGTACAACATCCTCTCAGCCCCTTCATCACACGAGCTGCAGACTGATGAGAGAGGACACCCGGAAGAAACTATAGGATAGAGATCCATGACAACATACAGAGGGTTCAGGGTCAAAGGTCAGAGTTACTATAGGATAGAGATCCATGACAACATACAGAGGGTCCAGGGTCAAAGGTCAGGGTTACTATAGGATAGAGATCCATGACAACATACAGAGGGTCCAGGGTCAAAGGTCAGAGTTACTATAGGATAGAGATCCATGGCAACATACAGAGGATTCAGGGTCAAAGGTCAGAGGTCAACATATTAGTATGTAACTTAAGTTCTGTCTTCATGTAGAGGAGCTTTAGAGGCTCGAACACGTGTTCATGGATCCATCAGGGTCCATTAGAGACCTACAGACCTGAGGAGAAGCACAAACATCTAAACACTGACAGAGGAACAGAGTTAGGAAGCGCGTTTGGACCTGAGCCGTAGCATCGGACAGGAATTGCAGCTGATTACAGCAACAACAGGTGAGGCTGAGCCCTTTGAATTTTGAATTTTCTCTTTTCATGGAAAAGTTCCTATGTGTATTTAGTGCTGTTAAATTGTGATATCCCATTTCACAACATTGCATTCTGGATGTTCACGACTTGATCAGCTGGGAGGTCGAACCATTATTTGGGCTGGGAAAAACTGGCGTCCACTCTTAGAGGCCCAAAATAAACCTACATCTCTCCTCGTATGAGGGTCACACACACGTTTCTGCATGCGACCCCCAGGTTCCATAGGATTTCACCTGGTTTTCCAGACAAATCAGGACATTTTGTAAAACTGCCCTAATGTAGCTTTAATGTTGTATGACTAAAAGTTGACTCTGCTCAGCGGTGAAAGCACACTGACACCGACACACAGCGGAGCAGCATTCACATTCACCACCTACGGCACAAACACTGAACTCATCACATTCACAAACCTACTGAAGCACTCGAGGCAAACACAAACGCTCATAATCACAAGTTCATCACAGATCAAACTGGAACGTATTCACAGCAGCCGCGCTGCGCCGAGTTAAAGTCAAACAAGCAGCATAATTGTAACTCTGAATGCGTGAACATAAAACCCGCCAGCTGAACCCGGCCTCCGCTGAGCGAAACACTAGCAGGGATTAACCTTGACGGGAGACTGTTTGTCAGAACTCTGCTCAGCAGTGAAAGGCTGGGTCAGGCCTGTTGACTGCCTCAGAAAGAGCCTGTTGTGCTCTTTCTGCTCTGCGTAAAATGCCTCCATTCATCCAGACGACCGAGGAAAAGGGCGCACTGAAGACGCCAAAGGTCGCCGCCTGGCCAAGGTGACGCAAAGAGGAACTGAGCGAAAGAAGTCCGAGCGTACGGAAGCCCAGATGGGCGGTGCGTTGGTCTGTTAGCAGGATTAGTCGGGGAGTTATAAGATGTTCATGACTGCTGGCAGGTTGGACACGAGCCTGAGTGCTACAGCTTACAAGAGGACAGAATGCCCACAAAGTAAAGTGAAGGGGACGTACATGTTGGGGGAATTAATTCATACTCTGATTGAGTGAGGCATCAGGTATGTTTGGGGAACAAAGGAACCATACCTGTTCCCTCAGTGTAGAACAAAGGAACCATACCTGTTCCCTCAGTGTATACAGCTTGTTCATATTTTGACCACACTGTGGCGTGGAAGTAAACACACACTGGTGGAGTGTGTGTCCCCTTGCTGTATGAGCCTGTACAGCTTTCTGATGTGATACAAATTAGCCGCACATGAAACTTGATTACAGATTTGAAAGCCATACAAATCGAACACAACAATAATGAAAGGACTTGGTGACTCCGTGCCCCTGAGGGTGAAGCCTCTGTGGGGATGATAAATGAACATGTGCCAGTTTAAGTTTAAGAAGAGCTCTGCTGCCCTCTACTGGTCTACACATACAATAGTGACACAAATGTAATTATATTCACTTCAGACCTCTGAAGGTCTTGTGAGTCCAAGAGAAGAATGAAGGAGTGAGGAAACAAACAACATCAGGAACTTAAAGGTTTTTTCTGTTCATTTTGAATGACACCAAAGCTGCTTTGTAGTCCCTGAATGTCCCAAGGAAGAGGAGCAACAATACCAACAAAGCCTGAAAACACCAAGAAGCCTCGCCGTCACACACAGAAGGTTAAGTTGGAAGGAAATGAGACTTTGTTCTGCTGTTTTTTTGACTTCATCTTACATCATGAACGTTCTCTCTCACACATAAAAGTGAAAGCAGTTGTTGCTGAGGGACGATGTACTCGCCTCCCAAACCTCATGACTGCGGACGGCTTTTTACCTGCAACTGGCTCTTCGTCCTCGGACCCTCTTTCTGTGCGCTCAGAGATACTGAAGTCAGAGGATGTCTCGTTATCGTACAGGCCTTCGCCCTGTCCAGAGCCGCTCTCCTCATCCCCACCCAGCGACCAGGGCGAGGCCGAGGTCGCCGTCTCCGCCGTGCTCCCTCCTACCTCTGCTGTGCTGCTACTGCCGCTTTCCGTTTCAAAATAGAAAGCAGAGGAACGTTCCCCCGATTCATCTCGGGAGGTCGTGCCGCTGGACTCGGGAACGGAGGACAGGCCGACGGTGCTTGTGATCACGGTGGAATGAGGGAGCGCGCTTTCTCCAGAGGCTGAGGTTTGAACCCTGTCCCACTCCTGATCTACGCCCTCCTGGGAGTCTGCGAACAAAGCCGAACCAGACGCACTGCTGCTGATATTGTCTAAAGCCTGAACTTCAGGGGTTGGGGTGAGGGGGGGGGCTGTGGGTGAGGTCTGCTGGGTCGGGGTGTTGAACCACTCATCAGTGACGGATGCCGTCGCTGCAACAGAAATGGACATTTCACTACGTGTGGGTTGGAGGAGATGGGAAAATGGAGGTGAGATATCTCTATGATCTAAGGAACGGCCATCAGAAACCACCACAGACTGAGAACCAAGATGGTCGCCTAAACCGCTAACTGAGGGTGAGGGCCAGCCCGGGCTGGAGTAAAGATCTAAGCTAGCAGTGGCCCAGGCTGAGGATGGCAGGGGGCCGTGAGGAGATGAGTGCAAAGATGATGAGGAGGAAGAAGGCTCTAGAGAACCGCCCATGTCGCTGCTAGCTAATGGAAACCCATCACCACTAAGTTCTGGGAGAAAAGAGTCTACAGCGCCGCCTGTGGCATGATTGGACAGACCTGTCAGACTCGGGGTGGCGGTGGAAAGGTCTAGAAGGTCGGTAGAGAAGAGAGCTGAAGGCTGGAGGGTTGGAATAAGAGACAAAGACACCATGGAGAGATCCCAGGAGGATTCAGCCACGGGGGTTCCGGACTGGCCCGTCACTGTTTGGAGAGGCGGCGTAACGCTAAACAACGAGGGGTCACCGGAAGACACCAAAGATGAAGACCAAGATGATCTATCAACATCTGAATCACCATCATGAAACCCTAGAGTAACAGGGCTGGGATCAGAATCCCAACCAGACAGGGCGGGTGAGGGGTGAGGGACGGGCGGCGAGGACAGGGCGGGTGAGGGATGAGGGACGGGCAGCGAGGACACGGCGTGCGGGGGGGCAGTGGCAGAGATTGTGTCTTTGCTAGACAGCAGCGGTGCAGTAGCAGCATGCTGGGAGTCTGGTGGCAGGGAAGGGGGCGGGGCATGCAGGCAGGCAGATGGGGCGGAGCCAGGGTCCTGGGTGTCACACAGAGGGGAGGAGGAGGAGCGGGGGAGGACAGAGGGGCTCTCACCGGTGGACAGCGGCCGTGTAGTCTCTGAAATACCGCTGAACAGGACAGAAGTAGCGGTGGACGAGAAATGAGGCACGCTGGGAATCGTAGGATAACGTGGAGCAGCTTCAGTCGAGGTTTCTGTCAGGACATCTGCAGGAAGGTTGGGTTTGGCAGACGCGTCTTCAGTGGTCCTGCCAGACTCCATAACGGTTTGTCCATCACTTGATGTCTCAGCGCTGCTTGTGCTGTGGATGCCAGGCACTGCTGTGGTCGTCCTCGCTCTGCTTCTGTCCGTCGTCCTCGCTCTGCTTCTGTCAGTGGTAGAAGTCGTGGAACTTGTCGTTGGATGTTCTGAACTAACATTTGTCGTTGTATTAGAAAACAAAGATTTTGTTGAGGTTGTGGAGATAAATGGAACGTGGCCTCTAAAGGGACTTGTTTCTCTGGTCTGGGGTGAAGAGGCGCCCCCTGCTGGCTGTGTGCTGCTTTTAAAGGATCTCTGGACTGGATCAGACTGGGCTGGACTGACGGTCACTGTCCTTTCTGTGGTTGTGCCTCTGACTTCAGGAGGAGGCATAGGAGGCGAGCTGGTGGTCACCGGTGTCGTTTGAACCAAGGCTGAATCGTGATTGACGGTCCGAACATTCTCAGGTTCAAAGGTTGTCTGTTGGTCAGAGACAAAAAAGTGTTACAGACATTAAAAAAACACAAATCTGAATCAGAATCCGTTGGATCAGGATCAATATGATCTGGATCAGTAGGAGATCATTTGAGTTTGAGGTTTTAAAGGTCAGGAGGTCAGATTATAAAGGTCAAACTAGAACAGATACAGGTTATGCAGTGTTGTTTCAGTTTATGACTCTATTATGTTTATGAAACAGTGATGTGCAGTGTCGGCTTCACTTACTTCATCAGCAAACTCATTAAAATCAGGATCCAAATAATTCTCTGTAAACAAGCACAGGAAAAAAAAGGAATTCAGTGTGAAATCAGTTATCAGGGCAAAATGGGCAGAACAACGTGCAACACACACACACACACACACACACACACACACACACACACACATTTAGAGAAAGAACGCCTCCATCAAACAGCATTTACAGTGACCTCTGACCTCTGCGTCCTGCTCATTTGATAACATTTGGAAATTGTTTTCGTCTGCTGCAGTTGCGTATCTGCAGAAGAACTGAACAGTGGTGGTCTCCTGAGGGTGAATCCTCCGGCAGTTATGTTTCATCTAGCGCCACCAGCTGGTAGAAACAGGATCCAACATTTCCACTTTAAGTTCCAATCTGTGCTTAATGCTTTTGCTTATTGGTTTATTGTTTATCTGTCTCACGTTAAGTCGCCTTTCTTGTTCAGATTTAAATACTCCGAGGAGTTTTTGGCTCCGTTAATCTTTTTTAGTTAGTTAAGATTTACAAAGTGTTCTAAGGACGCATGTTCAAATGTGTTAGACAGATAGATAGATAGATAGATAGATAGATAGATAGATAGATAGATAGATAGATAGATAGATAGATAGATATCTTGGTAAATGCTGCGTGAAGAAGCTGGGACTCATGGCAGACACAGGGTCATGGGGTCATGGGGTCATGGGGTCAGATGGGTGACGACACATGGGGTCTTACCTGTGCTAAGCCAAATGTCGCCATGGAGACCAGATAAACTGGTTTGTGAAGCATGAGGTGAAGTGAACAAGTTAGAGATGATGGGACGCTAATGGTTCATAATGAATTATAGCATTAAGCTAACATGACTACACACAAATACTCTATGTCCTACTGTGCAAAAACATCCGCACACATGCTGCATACATGCTGTGATGTACTGACCAGGAACACGTGTGCGTGGGTGATATTACTGATGATGTCATTCACAATGAAAAGGTCCATCACAGACGGATGGTGCGTTCAGGCGCTCATCAGAAGATGGTAAAGTGGAACATGAACCCTCACTCACTCATTCACTCACTCACTCACTCACTCACTCACTCACTCACTCACTCACTCACACACTCACACACACATACACACACAGTTGCAGTTGCAGTTTTGTTAGTTTATTATTGAGTCATGAAACACAAACTTTGTCGGTTTAGAAAAGCAAAGAGAGCACATCAGGTCAAATGATCTGATTCAAAAAAGAAAGCAAGAAAGCCCAGAGTGGAGCAAAGCATGATGGGAAATAAAGAAGCAAAGAATGGAGCAAAAACTGCAACTGCGCTAAACACTGGTGCCAACAGGAAGAAGATAAGCAGCAGATTGACTAGTCTCCTCACACATTAGGGACATAAACTCTCAGCCAGGTGAGCAGATGGATATCAGTGTCATCTCCACGTGTCCAGGAGGGTTTATGATGAATCAAATAGAAGAAGAAGTGAAGGTAAACACGGCTAAACTTTGTCTACTTTTGAAAGAATCAGTTTTATAAAGGGTCTGCAGCGTCTCATGGTGCTGTAACAGAAGTTGTGCTGCTATGCCACATGAATGTAGCGTGTAAAGCTGCTTGGAGAGTAACTGAAGCTTTATAATGGAGCGGCTACAGACGCCAAATTAGATTGTCTGGCCTGTAGCATTGGCGAGCAAATCCAACACCAGAGAACAAACTGATCTCCCATCAACCATCTCCAACCAACGTGACTGAATAGTCAGGAGAGGAGAGTGAGGAGAGGTCCTCATAGTGAGGAGAGGTCTCCAAAGTGAAGAGAGGTCCTCATAGTTAGGAGAGGTCTCCATGGTGAGGAGAGGTCTCCACAGTGAGGAGAGGTCCTCATAGTGAGGAGAGGTCTCCATGGTGAGGAGAGGTCTCCATCTTTGCCTTCATCAGTTGTGATTGTTTTTGTGAACAGCTGTTTGTGATTAACAACACTACAGGGTAGTTGCATAGTTGATGCCTTGTTGTTGCGTAGTCGATGCCTTGTTGTTGCGTAGTCAGTGGGGTCACTAATCAATGGGACATGCTAACACTCAGCTGTGACACATGAACACTGACATCCACGTCCTCATCCGAGTCTGAGTCACACACGTTTACACAGCTCCTTTGAAACAAAAGAGTGAGTGAAGGAGTTTTGTTTTCTTCTTTAATCTATGTTGCTGCTTCCTGTTGGTCTTCCGTTTCGTGCTAAAGCTAACATGAGGCGGCACGGAGCGAATCGTCGCCTCTCTATGCTCGCTCTCCGATGCTCTTACCGGGGTCTTCGCTGGGCATGGCCACTGTCAGGGAGTCACTTATGCGTCCGTGCAGACCGTTGGTACAGACTGACACCACCTGAATCACGTAGCTGGTGTTGGCTAACAGGTTGTCCAATATCGCCCCCTGGTGGTACAAACAAAGCCATGGCAGCTTTAAAGGTAAGCTAAGATGCTTCACATGCTCACAGAGAGCAGACACACACAGTGTCAAAGAAAACCTGGATGTTGTCATGGAGACTTGTCAACGTGTATACAAACAACAGTGTCTAAAACAGAACACAGCCATGGTTTGCGTACCACGTCCTGGTCTCCGTCTGTCAGGTATTGGGCGGCGGGAGGGTCGTTTCCTGCAGCCACTCCGTACTTGACGGCGTACCTCTCGATGTTAGCATCATAGACGGCACGCGGCCGCTCCCACGTCACCAGCAGGCTGCTCAGATTGTGGGGCACCGCCTGGACGTCCTCTGGCTCAGAGCTGCACACTGTTCATGGGACAGAAAGGGTGATCGTCATGGTGACAACTCATCTCATCTACAAACGTGCTGACCTCTGACCTCTTACCTCTGACCCTGAACCCTACCACTATGCCAGGCGCTGTGTGTGTTTGTTTTATGATTTGAGTGTGTATGTGTGTGTGGATTTACACAACGCACACAAGTGTATGTCAACCAGACTGGAGGACAGGAAGCTGAGATCTGAGCTTCCACCACTAGAGGGCAGGCAGGGCTAAGAGAATGCTGTTTATGATGTTTATACTGTTTATACAGTGAATATAAAAGGTTTAACAGGCAGATGTAAAATGAAATCCTTCTGCAGACACAAATTTCCGCTTCTGTGTGTGTGTGTGTGTGAGGGGGGGGTGGGGTATTACCTGGTGTGACAAGCTCCTCTGTGCCAGTGTAGGAGGTGAAGATCTGACCCATGAACTGCAGCTGCTGCTCCCTGTAGTTATTCTGCTGGTAGTCCATCAGCATGACGTAGCCGGCCTGCTGCATGGTCATCACCTCACAGAACACCTCCAGCTGCACCACAGGGTCACACACACACATCACAGCATTAGAACAGGAGCCTCAGATGACTTTCATGTTCTATTATTCATTCTGTTGCTCTTCCTTTACTTTCCACAGTTTGAGTTGTGAGCTGCTGCAGTGAGCGTGTGTGCCTGCGTGCTGAGAGGAAGGACAGGACATTATGTTTCTATACTCAGCTCACAGCAGAGCAGTGACAGAATGTAGAAATTAGAAACTACAATTACACAGTACAAATCCTGCATTCACAGTTTTACATTTCACTGTGAAGGACAGGTTCAGCTGGTGATCCCGGGCCCTGAAGGAGCCATGAGTGTGTTGTTATGCTCCTTTAATATGTGCTCCACCTCCCTACTCTGACTCATTCTCTGCATGCAGGATCAAAAAGCCTCTTAAACCCACGTGTGGCTTCTGAAGTCGTGACTTTAAATAATTAAGCTTTGGTGATGCCGGTTGGAATGTGGACCAGCTGGGACACGTCGGAAAGGTTTGGGAAAACACGGAGGACCTGCAGCAGCCAGTAACTCTTATGAAAGTTCACTCAGTCTACAGCATTCCTCTCTGCTCTGGATGTCAAATATTAGGTTCATATCATATCAACACAACCCCTCTGTCAGCTCTGTGGCTCACCCTCATCACTCAAGACCTTCACTGGTAAACAAAGGCTATTGGTTCACCTCCAACATTATACAACCATTCAGACTGCAGGTGACAACTAGATCTGGATTAGTAGGATCTGGATCTGGGTCAGTAGGATCTGGGTCAGTAGGATCTGGATCTGGTGGTCCCTCAGTCCTCTTCAGATAGGAGCTCTGTGTCTCCAGGCAGAGCTGAGTGTCTAGCAGAGCTACAAACATGTAACTAGCACCATCATGTAGCTGAGATGGAGCTGAGTCAGTGAAGGACAAACAGGCTGAATGGATCTTCAGCAGCTGCAGAGCTCCATCCAGAACTGATCACACTGTATCGATTATTGATTTACATTCAGATCTCCTACACTAATGAAGAGAGAGATCATTGAGACAGAGATGCAGATTAGAGTTGTCATGCCAATTTAGAGACTCAGTCACTCCTTCTTTTCTGTTGTGATGTGTTTGACAACATCAGAGCGGTGCATTTATATTCCCACTAGGTGGCAGCAGATGAGAGCTGGACTGATGAGTGAACAAAAAGATGAGACCTGAGGTTCACATTTATCATTGGGAAAAGTACGTTAGTGATTTGGAGTTTGACAGGTTCCAGCATGCAGACACATCAGGCTGAGGAGTTTTGTGTTTTCTAACGTTATGTGACATAATCATCCAAATGACGTAAACGTTAGTCATGTCAAGGTGCTGAAAGGGAAAATTATCATTCCAGAGCACAGGTAAACACAGAGGCCTGGGCGTGGCTCACAACACGCTCAACAAGTCTGCACAGTGTGTGTGTGTGTGTGTGTGCCCTCAGGCTGTCAGTGAATGACAGCCATACACAAGCAGTAATTACTTCTAACAACTATTGGCTAACAAAAGACATTTATGGCATTTAAGCTGAAAATCAGGCCCCTCTCTCTCACACACACACACATACATACAAACACACACACACCCACTGAAGACATGTCTGTGACAGTTTCCCAGGCTCAGACGTCACCTTCACCTTATGTCAGTCTGTGTGGGGCACGGTGCATTAACCATGGGAGGGACAGATTGATCATTGATTGTTCTGCATCTCAGCTCACCTGCGTCTCAGAAATGGCCACGGCGTCCTTAAAGACGATCCACTCCACCGTCTCGCTGCAGGGGGGCGTGGTCAGAGAGCCATTGTAGATGAAATATTTGTCTGTGTTGTTTGGCAGGAGACCTCGCAGGGTGAAAGGTGAAACCTCGTTGCTCTTTCCTGAAGAGACAACAACAAACCGTTTCCACTGACACTTTGTGCGAACTCATGCAAATCTAACAAGTCGACAAACTGTTTGGGTGATTGTTGCATTAAGGGAGGACATGTGAAGAAGTCTGGCCTGCTGTTTCCACGCTGCACACTCCTATAGATTGACTACTTATCTCTGTCTGTCTCCTCAGAGGTCTCATAGCTCTGGGTCAAGTATTAATCTTTACATCCTCAAATCTCACGATGAAGAAGAAGAAGAAGCAGCTAAGAGACACAAACAAAGCAGAGAAGGTCGACCCACCGTATCTGCTCACACTGTCGATGGCCTCTATGATGGCTGCGTAGTTTTCGTTGTCTTCAATACTCGTCTGTAGGAACAAAGAACAGAATATGGTCTATGGTTGCCATGGTAATGACCTTATCTTTCATTCACTGGTTCATAAATACATAAATACAGGATGCTGCTCAGTCTATGGATCCACATGAGGAAACTTGCAGTGAAGATTTGAGGGAGTCAAGTTGAATGCATTGAATTGAGTGAATGACGCTCAGGATGTTTGAATCACAAAACTTTGGGGAAAAACACCTGCAGGTTTTGCTTCATCAAACATTACACAACTGCTCCTTGTGTCACGCTCGGGCTCACTATTTATCAGTCATCCTATGTACAATTAGACCGACAATGAAACAGTTTCAGGCGAAGCAGCAGCTGTAATTATCCACTGACAAAGCAGGCCGACATGTGGACTCCATGATGTCACAGTGGGCGGAGTCTCGAACTCCATCACAGGGTTCCACAAGTGAAACCACGCAGGTGACCTCAATGTTTTTAACCTAAAAGTCTACATCTGTTTGAAACACAGAAGCTTTTAATGTGACAAAGCCTCCCCACTAACACACGACATCATCACAGCATAACAACGCACAATCATCTCAGTTTGAATTTGTCTTCACAAACTTTGGTGGCCTACCGATGAGGCAGATTATGAGACACACAAACACACACACACACCTCAAACAACACAGCCAGTGCAATGATTTTCCCTCCGGCCTTTATGGTTTCATCTAAGGAGTCAAAGTGTTGAGCCTCATAACAATAAATCTGCATCTGTAGGGGGAGAAGAAGAAACAAATAATCAGTCAAGCTGCAGTCATCAGGACAGAGAGCGACTGCGCCTAACAACACTGTGGAAAGGATGACAACAAACCAGTCTGATCTCTGTCCTCCATCTGGAACATTCTTCCATTTGAGTAAACATGGAGCCAAATTGAACCATCTCACACACTCACTCACACAACCTGTAAATGTTATGTCACATCTAACGCCATGTTTATGTCATATGTGAGAAATGAATCAGACATGTTTGACTTCCTGTTTTGTCGATTTGTCTCACTAACATTCAAACACATTCATGAGAGAAATGAATGAAAGACCGCGGAGGCTTTTTAATGCAACATAAACTCCAATACAGAGAATTTCCTGTAAAGTGATGGATGACCTCACCTCCAGCGGGTATTTGGCTCCATCCAGACTGTGCTCTGATCCCTCTGAGGAGGCGTTACAGCGCCCCCAGTGGAAGGTGATACGTCCCACCTTGAACGTTGACCCCAGACCTCCTCCGCTCACGGTGAACTCTCCGTCCACATCCACCGCCACTAGAGACAACATGAGGCACTCTTATAGCAACGCTGGTGTTTACTGAGTTCTGTCTGATTTCCTCTAAACGGACAGCCAATATTGACTGGAGCTGAGGATGATTCAGTGGTGTTGAAAGGTTTCTTTGCAGTGTTTCAAAGGAACAAAACGAGCCAACAAAACACTCATCATCACCGCTTTAATCAAGGGAAACCTTACATTTGGTAAGTAAGCAGGAAGTATTGTTCTTCATGCTACATTTACCTGCAGGTGGGGCAGAGTTCAAACTGTCAGGAGATGAAAGTCACATGCTCCCATTTACTGTCTTCACTGCCTCTGCTTTGATGTTTATATCCACTTTGAATTGAATTGGAATTGGAATGATCTTCACTCTTCATGTTGCTTTGCAGCTGTTTACACTCCAAACGTTTTATACTACTCATATAGTTTTACTTTGCAGAACGCTCCAATTTCTTCCATTGTTTCCAAAACTTAAAGTAATGATGACAATATCAAGAAGGCAGTATGAGTGAAAACAAGAGGGCAAACCGGAGAAGCTGCCTCCTACCAGTGAACTCTTTATTACTTCATCATTTACATACTTCCTCCATGGATAACTGACAACTGCGGCGGCTACTGTCCCTTTAAACCAGGACTGGACCCGACACAAACACGTCCAAGTCTCCATGAAGAAAAGCTTTTAGTTGCTAAGACGACGACTGTTTGGGAGGGTGAGACAGGATTTCACTTAAGGAGATGGAGATCGAGTTTCACAGCACCAGGGAAACTTTACCCTTCACAATAAAAGACAAAACAACCCAAAACAGACTCGGCAACAGAGTGACCAAATGTTAGACAATGAAGAAAGGAAGAAAGGAAGAAAGGAAGAAAGAAAGAGATAACACTTCTTACCCGTCTTGCCGTTGTTCTTGATGGTGGTCCGCTCGGTCGTCAGCCCGTCCCAGCCGTCAAACCTCAGCTTCTGGTACTGCAGCTTCACCTGAGCCAGGCTCTCCTCCAGGTTGATGGGAGACTGTTTGGCGTTACTGCAGGACGGAAACTTCTTGAACCAGTTGTTTTGGTTTAAGGTTCCTGGAAAAACAGAGGAAAAGAGCTCAGATACAGCAGGGATGAAGGGATTCCCAAGTGCTTATGGGAAAGGTTTACATCACAGGAACCAGGAATGAGGTTCTTTTCATAGGTGAGCCAGGGGAAAAGTATTGTAAATGTAATTGGTCAAAAGTTGCAGCCGATCACAAATGTTTTGCCTCAAGGAGATGAAAGGGATGAAATATGAAGGGGAAGATGTTTGAAGGAAGTTTTTACTGAAGGTCAAAGCAGAACGCCCTACAGCACTTTGCTCTGGTTACACTAATGGAATTGGCCCAAACAGACAAACGTTTGTTTTTCTGACAGTAAACGCTGCAGATGAATGAAGGGAGTGTTTCCACGCGGCGTACGCCACGGATGGAAGCCATGCCAGGCTTATCAAGAACGGGGGGAAGAACAAAAGCATGAAAAGATGAAAGGACGCAGTGCTCAAATTGACAAAAACATGTAAAGACAAACACAGCAGCTTTTACAAGTTAACCCTTGGTGAGATAACGGTAATACACAAGCAGTCAGTCCCTCTGCTCAGCCTTCTCTACGCTTTCATCACATCTTACCACTTTTATTGCCTGAAATTGTAGGATTAATAATCAATAATCATTCATGGGCTTGAGTTTCCATCCCAGTGTTTCCTTCCTGTTTCAGCTTGATTGGCTTCACTTCCTGTTTGTGATGTTCGTCGGTAGCTTATGGTTCAAAGGTCATATTTTTAACTAATATTGATCTGAACACCACATTTAAAAAAAAAAGTAGTTCAAAGATAAAATGAGTCAATTTGAGTGTGAAGTTTAGTTTGTTTAGTTTAGTTAGACTGCACTCAAACTTTTAAAACACGACTCACCTGCATAAGACCAGTCCATTTCCTCTGAGAACTTCCTCTGATTTCTGTATCCATAACCTGAAACCATTTGATCTGAGAGAGAGAGAGAGAGAGAGAGAGAGAGAGAGAGAGAGAGAAAGAGACAGAGAGAGAGAGAGAATTTATACTGGATTAGATATTTTATTCCGTCTCAGTCTTGTTTTCACTCACACACGCACACACACACACACACACACACACACACACGCACACACACACACACAAACACACACACACACACACACACACACACACACACACACACACACACACACACAAACACACACATTCACACACACACACACAGCGCGGCCCAATGCTCATGACTGTCCAGTAGCCTCGGTAGAGCTGCACAGCATCACCACCAGGGGGCAGCATCTCACAGACGTTTTTCATTGGATGTGATGGTTTTTATCCATTTTCATCAGATTTCCGGGTCAGTGTCTGCAGTGGAGCCTTCACTGACTCCTTGTGTGCGTGGAGCCAACGCAGAGGCGTCGTGCCCTGAGGATGTTTGGCTGGTCTCTATAGGATGAAGGCGTTGTTGGGGTCTCAGTTTCAGTGGATGTGTTCAGAGGCGGACCCTCCTCGTCCTCACAACCACGACCCATGCTACACGCACACATCAAACACTGATGGGGTTTCAGTTACAGGCCACACCAGCATCGCGACAATGCCTGACACATGAGCCTGTTGTGTCGGTGACTACAAAGCAAACAGCTGCTCCGTTCTGCTGTAGGTTAAAGCAAACGAGGAAACGAGCTTCCAAGGCAGAAAAGCTCCTTTCATCCTTTCAGTCTCATGCCAGTTTGATCAATGCGGACAAATCTTCTCAAAGACTCTTCACAAAGGCAGAGATCCAAACCCGCCTTTCAAACAGGAAGACACTTTGATGCATGCAGCAACATATATTCAGCCTGTAGCCCAGACACACACACGTCACACTAAACACAGCAACGGACGACTGAAACACAACTGTCTTTGCACAACATCAAGTGCAAGAAGCAATTACTCAACATAACAAGGCAGGGCTATTTGTACATTAGAGGAAGGAGGACGCCTGGGGGGGGTCTTGCTTATGTGAAGCCATAGAATGAGTAGAATAGAGTGTACAGTGTGCACAATGAGGAAAACCCTCACGGCTCAGGAACCAACTCAGGTCTGTGGGGGCCCGACCCCCCCCCTCCCAGCCCGACAGCCCGCTGAATAAGAGGATTAGCCCAGAAAGCCTGGCTGGTTTGCAGGGTGACAGAATGTGTGACACCCCCATGCAGCCAAATCCTTCCAATCCACTCCTTATACCCGCAGAAAAGAGGGGCGGGGTTAATCTCTTTTGTTCTTCATGGGATGAGTTCAGCATGTTTAAAGTGATACTCTGATGTGAGAAAGCACCCGGAAGTTCCTGTAGGATAGAGATCCATGACAACATGTAGAGGGTTCAGGGTCAAAGGTCAGAGGTCAGCACATTAGTCTCTAATTAAGCTCTTCATGTAGAGGAGCTTCAGAGGCTTTAAGATGTGTTCATGGATCCATCAGGGTCCATTAGAGACCTACAGACCTGAAGTCTCATCTACACAACGAGACGACGTACAGAGAAACATTTCATATAATTGGAATTACAGTGTTTACATCCACTCAGACTCATTTTAGCCGCTTGTGTCCACGATCTTGTTGTTTTGTTGTTTTGTTGTCACTGCCCACAGTTCAAGACGTTTACCAAGCGTTGGAATGTAGGTCGACCAGTAAATTGAGAGCTTTGCCTTCAGGCTCAGTTCTCAGACATTTTGAAACAGTATCTGTAGTGATGCAGGTAGTTACTGTCGTCGCCCAGAGGAAGTCCCCGGTGGGCACAAAAGCCAGTGCCCCCTAGTGGAGGAGCATCAAGCCAGGAAGCGAATTTACAAAATGGCAGTACAGCTGTAAGTTGAGGCTATTTGACCCTAAATATGCAGAAACTAAGTATTTGTAGGTTTTCTTTGCTTCTTCTAAGCAGAACCAGAGCTTCACAGGCCACCTGAGCAGAGAGGCAGAGCGGTAAACAGAGCTGCAGGTCAGCTCTCCTCTGGACCAGGCTGCAAGAAACCAGCAGAACTTCCCCAGAAAAAGGTCAAATGTCATATGGACACAAACACTGAAAGAACACAACACCTAAAGGAAAGCTTTAGCATGCAGGAATCGTGGTGCTTAAGTCCCAAATAACAAGTGTAGATCCTTACAGCCACCAGCCAAAGTGACTTCCCTCTGCCCCTGGACTCATTACCATGGACACAGCTTCCATCCGTTTCCCTCTGCTGTCACACTGAGCCTGTAAACCCTCAACCAACAGAGAACCAGCCTGAAGGATGATTTTAGAGCAGGGTGCAAACAGCACAGAGTCTCTGTGTCTCATCATCATCACTCAAACCTGAGTGAAGTCCAATCTGCCTCATTGAACAACCAAGACTCCCATACGCTTGCTCGTCCAGTAAGAACTATAAGGCAGACTCCAGCATCTCTAGCAAATAACACCCCGTACAGCAACACACCCTCTTTGCTCTCTCCATGCCGGTCTACATGCCGGTCTCCTGGTCATTCCTTCAGTTAATAAGTCGAGCAGAGAGCAGGGTCTGAATGTTGTGGCTGTATTTACATTGCTGACGTCCTGTCAAGGTCAGACTGCTCCGCTCTCCAACTCCAAGCTTTGGCAGCCAACAGCGTCTCGGTCCATCTAAACATTTGGACGTTTTAAACACAGAGCTCCCACTTACAGCAGCTTGTGTACAGGAAGAGGACGATTTAAAGTCATTTGGAGAGCAGGAAGGTTTATTTCAGAGCCTCGGCATGCGTTCAGCCCGTTTACGTCTCGTTAGAGTGGCAGGACATAAATAATGATTTAGACCGGTTTGAGGCTTTGGAGCGCTGGATGAAGCGAGCGGCTCCTGTAGGTCAGACAGGAAGCAGCTGTGGTGTGTTTGTGTACTGAGAGTGGGAAGTGTTGACTGATAAGTTCTGACCCAGCTGGCAGAAGGCCGCACTTTACTGAGCACTCAGCCCACCATTTAAAAAGTCTGTTTATTTACAGGAGTTTATAGGGGTTGACTGATAAGTTGTGAGCCAAGCAGGTATTCGTAACTTATGTTCTGAGTTTATCACATCTAATATCCATTGATAAATAACCAAAATCATTCAAATCAAATATCAAATGATCTCTCAGCTGTCTGGAGGCTGAACACAGTAATGGAGTGTATGAATGAGAAACCAGGCTAAGTTCAGCAGACATTATTTAGAATCCAATCAGAGCTGCACATCACAGAGCCCTGTGGTCCCAACTGCATAACGTGTCTCTGTATTCTATTAATAAGCTTTTATCTCTCATACAAAAACACTTCACCCTGGTGCTTTAAAGGTGGTGCACTTGTATAGTTTACACACTGAGAGCTGAGCTTCCAAACAGTGTGAACAGCAGACCGCTCTTCATTCATCCGAATAACCTTTCCCCAGATTTCCACATGTATACAGGCTCTGTTCTAAACATGGAGGCCGTCTGGCTCCCAGCAGACCCGCTTTAATCTAATTGTACACACAGTGACGAAACAGTTTGTCAGAGGCTCAGTGAAAAGCTTCTCCAACAGAAAAACGACTTCATTAACCCAACCCGGAGCTGAATGGATGGAGAGCCGTGCCAGCGCTGTATATCCCCCCTGAAAGAGAATGAGACAGGGAGTGTGTGTGTGTGTGTGTGTATGTGTGTGTGGGTTCTATGTTCAGCCACACTTATAAGGCCATTAAAACTCATATACATTTGCAATAAGTGGACTCGGCCGACTTCAAAGCTTTACAGGGTTCTATATTCAAACGTTTCTTCAGGATTTACTCCTCAGCTCAGGCTGAGCGGAAGAATCACCTCCTGAATGATGTCCTCCAATGAAACGCTGTCTAATTAAAAGATAATTTATGCAGTGAAACAAAGGACTTTTAATGGTGCTTTCAACTCTTATTGGATTTATAAGCTGCCAAAGAGGGAAAATCTTCACTTAGACGTTCTGATAACAGCAGTAAGTCCTGCAGCAAACACACTCAAATAAATACAAAGGCAGAGTACAACTTCCAGCACAAAAAGCCCACAGAGCCACGAGGGCCTTACCAGTCTGCCTCTTCTACATACCTGCTGCCGTCCTAACTGGTATTAGAAATATCTCAGAAATAGAAAAGACAAAGGACGTAAACTTCATTAGATGCAGAACTCTCAGCACAAAGAGACGTCTCACCAGGCTGAAGATGTAGTGATTCTTCTATGCAATGACACTTTCTATCCTCTTTGTGCAGGGCCAAAAGGGGGACCTTCTGTCTTGACCTTTGTCAATCAGGAACAGAAAAGACAAAACACGCTTCTGGAGAGGTCCCAGTCAGCTTCATGAGAAGTAGAACTGGTTAGGACAAGGAGGTTCAGGTCTCTCTGGGCCTGCAAGGAGAACCTTTATGTCTAATTCTGTAAAGTCCCCCGGACCAGAACTGGAATCAGGACAGAAAATATGAGGATAAAAGTCAAAGGACCATTCTTCAATCTTCTGAATAAACTTCAAAAGAAGTACAACTTTTGAGGACAAAAATACTTCTAGACTTTCTAGACTGAACATCCAGGAACACTTTTGTCTTTCCTACTTTCCTCCTAGATCCTAGGTTTCACTTCCACTGTAACTCCATTCGTCATATTGACCCTCAACATCTCATAAGTGCCGTGTGTCACATGATCTGAAGGTGACCATGACGACCACCACCTGACATCAGGTCCTGTCTGGTTCAGTGACGGCAAATCCTATTGGTCTCACACCCCCATCTAACTCATTCAAAAGATGATTTACATGTAAGGGACATTTAGAGTTTCCAGTGGACATCCAGCATCAGGACGTGTCCGTGAGTCCTGATGCTGTCAGCAGGACAGAGCTGTGGGCTGCAGTCTCAGCAGAGCGCCTCCTGCAGGTCAGACTGCTTGACTCCAGCTGCATGAACTCTTCATCCTGTCTCAGATTCATTAAAAGGAGACATTTTGTCACACGACCTTGGGGATGTGAAACTATTTTGAGGAGTGACCTAATTAGAAAAGGCGGGGGAGGGGCGGCTGTGAGATTGCACCTTCTCCTTCACTAACCTTGACACATTTATATCATGCTTTATTATCATGATTCTTTTTTCCCTGTACTTTCTATTTCTGCCATCTATGTGTTTATCTGGATCAATCAGTAAATCACGGATAATACTTTGATCCTGATAAAAATTGATGAATAATTGATTACTTTTTGGGTGACGAACACACAAAGCTTCACTTCCTGTGTGGAGGTAAGGAACCACACCAAGGGAGCCATGACAACAACAGCTTCCAATTTATAAAAACATCTTAAACACAAAAGCAGATTTTTGCCCAGATATTTCCATTCTATTATGTGGCAGTGAGTCGACTCCACCTGAGGCACAAAGCAAAGAACCAGTCGGACCAGGACTTTGGGATGTTCCTTCCCATTAGATGATCGATGCCTCTAGGGAAAACATCTGCTCACTGTGGAAGCATCAGAGCAGAAACACCATGGAGCTCAGGCTTCAGTTAGAAACACTGCACATGCCGAGCACAAACAGAGCTGCAGGTCTGCTCTGCTCTGGACCAGGCTGCTAGAAACCAGCAGAACCTCCCCAGGAAAGGTCAAAGGTCACATGGACACAAACAGACATGCAAGAACTAAACACCTAAGAACTAAACACCTAAAGGAAACTTCCTGTAACACATCTGAGCTGAAGTTAAGACACTCATACATGTTGGGAGAGTTTCTGTTCTGTTTTGGGTCATTTTGTCTAAAGAAGCCCGACCCCTCATGTATTTGTCCGTCTGGTCTCTGGAGTCACAGCAGGACAGGCTGGGTGCTATGTGGGTCGGACCCCCTGCTTCTGTTAGCTTGTAATGCCGCTGATGGAGGCATTGAAGCTCATTCTGCTGCGACTCAGTGGAAGCTGATCTGGATAAGAGGATCAGACTAATGCCTGAAATGTAAATGTTCTGTAAATGGCTGAAAAGCCTTGTTGAGGCCCATCCAATCCTTTTGTGCGCTCTAACATCTGCCTAAAGCGCCTTCACATTCACCTGCGTAGATCCTCCAGCAGTGAATGGGCAGAAAAGGAGGAATCGGCCTTTTGAGAGAAGAGGACTGTGACCCATCGGCTCCTCCACACAAGCCTTTCATCGCTGGCCTTTTTTGGCAATTTCACATTCAGCGGTTTTAAGAGCCCATCGAACGTACGGGGCGAGACCACACACACTATCAGGCGGCCCAGAGAGGACAAATGGCTCTCCACCAGCTTCTCCACAGGGGCTCCACTTGTTCTCCTCTGCTTTGGGACTTGGTGTGAGTGGACCCCCTTTTTAGAGCTTCCCAGGCCACCCGGATCTGCCCCGTCATCCATTACAGCGTCCAGCGAGGCGGCGGGCAGCGAGGAGGAGGAACGGTCGGATAACAGCAGCGATGGCAAAATGCCAGGAGGACACCAGCAGAGACAAGATGGTCGGCCAAATACCCCCCGACCCCCCCACCCCCCATCACCACTACTGAGAGAGAACACGGCAGCCATGAAAACAGGGAGCGGAGCTGAAACCTAAAACACAAATGCAGCCCTTCATTCCAACTCAACACAAACGGCCACAATCACGTCCAGAGAGAATGTTTACTGTTATTGATATATTGTTCATACATGTCACAGTTGAATGACTAACAACAACAACGAGGAATTATTAATATTATCTACATCCAATCATAAAACAAGATCAATTCAATTCAATCCAAATCAATTGAATTCTGTTCACAGTCAATTTTAACACAATGAATTATCTTTCTATGTAAGTCCCTTGATGTTCAAATACATTATTTTCACTGAGTGTTTGTACAGTTGTCTTTTCAAACTAACACACACCTCCAGTTGTGTTATTGGCCCCACATCCCCGGTGCAGCCTGCTGTGTTTCCCTCATCATGGATCACAGCAGGAAAACGCTGTGAGTGGAATTTACTTTTGCTCCAAAAAGCACTTAACAAATTATAATTAACGAAGCAAACCTCACCTCTCAACCCTCAGGAAGGAGAGAGACAAATGAGAGGGGGGGGGGGGCGCAGAGGGAGTGAGCATGGAGACGCTGAGAGCCAAACAAGAAAAGAAAAGTGGGACAGTGAGGTGAAAGAAGACGAGCAGCAGCAAAGACCTGGGAGAGATTAGGAGGTGGGAAAGAAGGGAAGAGAAGGAAAAGGAGCCATAAAGGAGACGAAATATATATATATATATATAACAGTACTACACAGAATATATATATATATGTATACACACACACAATATAAGACCAAAGTCCTCACAAACTGTAAGTCACAGTTCTCTTCTCTGCTCTGGAACAAACAAACTCCCAGCAGAACTCAGGTCAGCTCTTCTTGATTTAACATTATTTTATGTTTGATTTTACTCATCGTTGTTTTAATGCCTTTTACACCAAAAGCTGAATGGCTGGAAGAGGAAAATGACTTCAAACGTGTGTGAGCGTGTGTGTGTGTGTGTGTGTGTGTGTGTGTGTGTGTGTGTTTGTGTGTGTGTGTGTGTGTGCGAGTGTGAATGTGAATGTGTGAGTTCAAGTGTGAATCTGAGTGTTGAGCTTTGGAAATCTTTAACATGCAAAGTCTCACTGATCCACTTCTAGTCTCTCCATGAATGCACAACCGTGCACACCCAGTGAAAACAGGACAATTACGGTACCATCTCTATGAGGCCCCCTCATGATGTCATCATGTGACAGAGCTGAAGGACCAATCAAAAGATCAGAACCGACAACTAAAACCCAGCATGTGGCCTTTAACAAATCATTGTTTTCACTCTGACAGCCATAAAATCTCACTTTGCTGCCAAAACTCATTCAAATAAATTCATTTATAAGCTAAACATTCAAGAAGATAAAACCAGAAAATAAGCAAAAAGCAGAAGGTTAAAGGTCAGCTCAGTGATCAGCTGATGTAGAGCTTCCAGAGCTGCGTCTCATCACGATGCTGAATGAACCAGAGCCACAGAGCGCCAACAGAGCGCCAACACGAATGCTTCTACAGTGAGTGAGGGCAGAGGAGGCCTGAGAAAAGAGGAGGAGGAGGAGGAGGAGGAGGGATGTTAACGAAGACGAATGAAGGCAGGAGAGCTGCTGAACCTGCGCTCCATCGCTCTGCCAGGCCTCCAGCCCAGAGACAAAAGTGTGTGTGTGTGTCTGGGCTGAACACACTGCGCTCCCACACTCCTGCTCCAGCTTCTCAGTGTGAGAGCGTCCTTCACTGCACACAAACACAACACAGCTCCCGTCCCTGTGCCATCCCGCGTCACGCTCAAACACTTCCCCCCAGAAACACTGAAAAAAAAATCTCTGATCTTTGTTCTGGTTGCTGCTTCCAGTCTGATCCCACCCCAAAGGGAAAATACAAAACAGTCACACCAGTGTTCAGCGGAGGCCTGTTACTCCCTCAGAGACCAGTCGGGGCACCGCAGAGCACGGATGAGTTTCCAGGTGCATCACATGACGATTAGCGACACTCGGTGTGACGGGAAATTGAGACGGCGCCTCGCAGTTACGCTGTGTCAAGAGCCGCCACCACAAGAGGGCAGCGTTTCACAGTGTTGACTGTCTCAGCAGCTATCAGTTGGGTCTAATGATCCATTTTCATCAGCTTTACGGGTTTGTGTCAGCAGGGGAGCTTTCCCTCACTGTCACGCCCCCTGGTGGAGAACTTGTTGAAAGGTCTATGTCTTCGTAAAATTTCTCTAACTTTATGAGGAAAGGCTTGATTTAGATTGAAATTTACTTGGAGGCTCAACACACCAAATGTTTCAGTGTTAAAAAGTGTGACACTGTGCTGGTGTATAATATGATAGTTTTGATAATCTGATCCTCACAATCGTTTCTAGAAATTTCCCGAAAATGGAAATGGGCTGAAAAAAAATAAGGCTTCACAGATCGTGATACACAAACTCTTCAAGCTGCCCCCTGACTGCTCTTTTTCAACTATAATAAAACCAATCCGGAATTCATAGGGCAGGCCCTCAGCTAACCTCTGCTCGGGCCCCGCCTGGTTGTTTCCCCACATAACCCTATTCAGCTGAGGGCCAACTGAGGGAAAAAGAGTAGAGGAAGGAGAGGAAGGAGAGGAAGAGGGGGGGGATGAGGAGGCCCCCATGTACGCTGAGCCTAAAACCACTAATCTGCTCCTCAAACAGAGAGAAAGAGACAGATGGACAGAGACAGAAAAGAGAGACACAGAGAAAGAGAGAAAAAGAGAGAGAGAGAAGCAGACAGACAGAATGAGAGAGACAGGGACAGGAAGAAAAGACAGAGAGAGCGAGAGAGAGAAAGAGAGAGACAAAGACAGAAAGAGAGAGAGAGAGATGTCAAAAGGAGACTAGTTGAGGCCTCTATGCTTGGCTCATATCAATCAACCCTCATATCAGAGTTCGTATCAGGAATTGATGAGAATCAGAAGCTGCACTGTTCACACTGAAAAATGACAATAACGTTACCATGAGACATGAAACAATGCAAATGTATCTCTGTGCACACACACTCACATGTTTCTGTGACCCCAGTAACAGCAGCACCATGACCCCCCCATGACCCCATAACCCCAGTAACAGCAGCACCATGACCCCCCCATGACCCCATGACCCCAGTAACAGCAGCACCATGACCCCATGACCCCAGTAACAGCAGCACCATGACCCCACCATGACCCCATGACCCCAGTAACAGCAGCACCATGACCCCCCATGACCCCAGTAACAGCAGCACCATGACCCCCCATGACCCCATGACCCCAGTAACAGCAGCACCATCACGTGGAGCTTCCAGGTTTTGGTGTGTTTACTGTCATATTTACTATCATCCCAGATTCTTGATTGATGATGATTGGTTGATCACATGAGGACAAACTGTGATTTTGAGAGAGCAGACTGATCCTGGCTGCTTCCTGCTGCGTGGTGGCGTGGTGGGCATGGCGTTCACCCCCCGTGGCTGTGATTGATTGACAGACTGACCCGTCGTGGCGGCCATCTGTCCTGGTTAGGAAACAACAGGCCCTGGCACGGCGTGGCACGTGGCTCCTGGCACACAGATGGCACCGCCTCTCCGCACGAATGTTTCTCTTCTCTAATCGTCAGCCATTGCTCCTTTCATCACCGCTCCATTTCAAAGAGGAGGAGGACGAGCGACGCAAGGAGGCGGAGCCTTCCCACAGGTACTGAAGCGCATTAATTCATTCATCTTTAATTCCAAACTTCTGATGAGACAAATGGTCCTCACATCAATCTCACCCCAGCATGGGACCTTGCTGGGTTGGGACCAGCAGGCACAGAACGTTCCGACCGTCACAAGCAGTTAGTGAACGCTCGGCTGCCCGACTTTGGAAAAGTGGATAAAATCGATAAAAACAAAGCGTTCCATCCAGTGGAGAGGTTTAGAGGCAGCGAGACGCCACAGAGCCGAGCTGCAGCGCTGACCCCCTTTGTGACGCTGCACTCCAACACAGCCACAACAACAACAACAACCCTGGAACCACCTAGGCCAGCTCACACGAGCAGAATCAGACACAAACAGGACAAATGGCAGCACGTTACAAAAGGCTAAAATGCCTCTGAAGCCTCTGGAAACCACAACAATTCAAAGAAAAATCAATCTAAAATCTTTCCTCATAAACTTTGAGGGAGGAAGTTAGCCATGGCCTTCCACCAGGGGGCGTGACAGATGACAAAAATGAATATGTGCGCATTCAGAGGAGAGACCAGTGGAGGAGCTGCTGCAGGTTTGTGGTTAGTGATGTCACTTCCTCCATGGATTAATTCACATGATCAGTCTGCCGTCATCATTGAAAACCAGTTAGGTGTCAGTTGCGTGTGATCATTCTTACAATGATTTATGAACCCCGAGGGTGACTTTGTTCTTTTCCTCTGGTGATTTCCCGCTTCTTCCTTGTGGTGGTGCCGTTTTACCGTGTGAATATGTGTTATTGTTTAGTAAATGATGAGGACTGAGTGGTGGAGCTGAATGAGCTTTATTTGGCTCCTGGCTTCTTCATAGCTTCTCTCTCCTCCTTCACCACACAGTAAGTTTCCTCTAACCCCACTGGAGGAGCTCATGAGAGACAGAGCTGTCCCATCTGCAGCAGCTCTAAAGGCCTCACAGGATTACTGTGGCGGTCGTGGCTGCCAGATACGCAGCCTGTAGTACTCTAATAAGCCAATCAGACGGCCGTGTCCAAACTTCTCTTTTCATGCTTGACAGCCCTGGTTGCAGCTGATATCAGGACGCCTCGCCCCGCTCGCCAACTCCACACTTTAATCTGCCATCCTACAAACCTGGAGAGGAGCACCAATGCTCATTATCAGCATGAAACAACAGGAGGACTTCAGTTATCAGTTGGCAGCTCTGTGGAGAAAATAGGAACCTCTCTGAATAGTGGACAGAGTTTATCAGTGAGTCTGATCAGCAAACATGGAGCAGCTCTTCATCATCTCAGGGCTCCAGTGTGTCTCATGTTTGGTCTCTAACAGAGAAATGAGCCTGTGCAGACATCATGTTCTCCTAAGAGCATTCAGACAAACATGAATCAGCTCAACGTGAGCTCAGCTGAGGATAACAGAGCTGAGTTAAGGAACATCCACAAACATCGCCCTGAGCTGAATGCTGTCAGATCACAACCCATCCTTCCTCTTTACTCTGTGTACCATCAGCAGCCATTCATAGAAGAAGTTAGAACTTCCTAGCTCAGATCAGCGTTCACCACACAAGCTCCCGTTCAAAGTAACGGGAGGATGGAGGATGGAGGATGGATTTCCATTGTATACATTCAGTCCATACATTAGCCCTGTGCTCCAACTTTGACCTTAGACTGTGACCTTGACCTTTCAGATCGCCTCAGTTCGATGTGTTGATCCAAAAAGGGAAATGAATTTAGCAAGTAAAGTAATAAAAAACAAAAAACAGAAGCAGCAACTATCTGTAAACAAACCGACAACAGTCCTGACCCTTGACCCTTGACCCCTGACCACAACAACCTGCCAAATTTGATCCAAACCCAATAAAAACTGACAACAAACAGACAAACATGAAGTTCAACATTAGATGAACTTTATTAATATTTGTAACTTTGATGCGTTGCTTTGAACCTCGCCTGTTAACTCTTTGGGTCGTGACCGAACACTTGAGCGTTAGATCAAAACAATTTAATTTTGAATGAAAAAAAAAGAGTGGTGTAAGTTGTTGAAGCGGATTGTTGCGCTGAGAACAAACGGAACAAAAGAGGACCGAAGAGAAAACATGCGAAGGTTCTACGGTCAAAGTCGGTGTGAGTGATGAAGAGGAGTCTTACCTTGCTGGATGAAGAGAAAGTGCGCAGCCAGGAACAGCCAGCAGCCTGAAGTCTCCATGTTCACTCAAACGCTGAAACAAAGATCCGCACTCAATGCTCCATGCCGCTCCGCTCCGCCCGCACACGGTGACTGCTGCTCGGTGTGAGTGGGGACAAACTCCCGGTGCTCCGCTCCGCTCCACGCCGGCGGACAGACTGAGGAAGACACGGGAGGGGAGGGGGAGGAAGAGGGAGGGGGGAGAGAGAAGGGAGGAGGAGAGGGAGGAGGAAGCGTAGAGGGAGGAAGAAGAGGAGGAGGATGAAGAAGAGGAGGGAGAGGAAGAGAAGGAGGGGGAGGACGAGGAGGAAGAAAGGGAAGAGGAGGAGGAAGATGAGGAGGAAGAGGAGGAAGAGGATGAGGAGGTACAGGATGAGGAGGAATTGGATGAGGAGGAAGAGGAGGTAGAGGAAGTAGAGGAGGAGGAGGAAGAGTTCATTGAGAGGTAATCGGCTGATGATGTGGAGGTTTAGAGGAGAAAAGTTACTAACCATTTATTAAGTTTTGTGTCATTTTGCTGATTTGTTTCTGAGTCTTTTCACTCAGATTCACTTTATTTGTGTGTAAATGATTGTGGAACTAAACCATCAGACTGAAGTCCCTCTGCACAGAAGCTGACAGCTCCGACGCTTCACTTCACTTTTCTGTCTGTTTTCTTCTACTTTTCATTCTTTTTTCCTCGTTTAAAGTTTTCATATTTTGATGTTTTTCTCTCTTGTTGTGTTTTTCGTTTGACCTCTTCTGCTGAAATCATTTTAGATTGTTTGTATGTTTGCATATCTTCATCTTTTCACTTTGATGGATGCTTTTGTGTTTGAGATTTGGATCAGTCATCTGCATGCAGACGTTCTCCCTCAGCTGGCCTGCAGCACGACGCCGCCCCTTCCTTTGTCTGAGCGAATACATTTGCATAATTTACTCTGGATTATCTTTAATTTATGCAGAAACTTCTCTCCACTTGTTATCTTGGATGTTTTGTGGAGGGCAGGAGGAGCTTTGCTGGGTTTCTCTGCTCTTGGCTTCGGCGTTCCTACAAACTCTTTCTCCTCTGTGACCTGAGATGCTCTCAGATCTTCCGCTCTTTCACTCAGTCACAATAAAGACGCCCTCAATGGGCCTCGTTCTCCACGGTGCCCCGTACCGCACACACAAGCAACCACAGAGAGGGTCGGCCGCTCGGCTCGCAGTATTGATCAGCCTTCAGTCAACACAGGAAGTGAACGTGGCGATGGAGCCTTTATGAAGAAGGTTAAGGTTAGGGAGGGTCGTCAAGGTTACCTGGAAAAAAAGATAAAAAAAGAAGCAAACTGTAATAAGACCATAAAGCAAACTTCCACTGAGTGGCACTGTAAGGCTGGGCATGCAGGAGGGTTGACTGTTCTTATCCAGAGGAATTACAGAGGAGGGGGTCGACGACACAACATATCACACACATACAATGCTGATCTCTCATCTCCCTGGAGACCAAATGACTGTTCAGCCTCTAACAAACCCCAACCACTGTCGTCATCTTCCACACCTGGACACAGACAGACGACTCCAATCTCTCTAACTGCAATCATTACAACAACCAGGAGGACGAATCAGGAGAACCAATGACCCTGACTTCTACTCCACAGAGGTTAAACCCCCTCAGTCTGTCAGGAGGGGAAACGTCTTCAAGCCTTTACTAACAAGTCCAGCTGCCTAAGATGAACTTCCCTTGGATGTTTGTTAACATATCGGGTACAAATTGCTGCTCCTCCACCTTTGTGTCCACACTCATCTTCCTCTCATGTGGGAATTGAACCATCAGCAGCAGAGATGCTGCAGAGGCGATAAGCAGGTGGACACATTAGGCTGCAGTGTCAGATGCAGACAGGTTCCACCCTCGGATGAGGTTTCGTGGGAAAGAACAGCAGCATTGAAACATACAGACAACAACAAATCCCAGAGGGGAGATTGAGTTTGAGGTCATCAGATTGGTTGTTAACTCTTTTTTATTGTTGTTTTAAATTTCCAGAAAGTCTGTTAAGCTCCGCCCTCACACACGCAAACATCAGCACACACTCACTCACAACAACACTCTGAAAGCACGTGTGAGGTGTGTGAGGTGTGTGAGGTGTGTGAGGTGTGTGAGGTGAGCACGTCAGGCAGCGTGGGCTGGATTGGTTTACGATCGGTGCTGATCAGAGCCAGGTCCGGGTCTGGAGCCAGGATTCAGATGTTTGGAGGGATTCTCCTTTATAACTGACGCACATACAGCAAAACCTTTAATATAACAGCTGCATAGAGCTCAGAATCAGTGTGTGTGTGTGTGTTAGGGGGGAGGGGGGAGGTGACACACGGTTACATGTTGGTCATTAAAGCACACAACACACACACATCAATACAGGGATTGAGGTAATGAGGTCATGTCACATGTACAGACTGGGTGTCATTAAACACCTCCCCCTCCTGCCACATTTACACACCCCAACACACACACACACTCACTCAGAACAGAAGAGTGGGGTCAGAGGTCAGGCAGTGGAGCTGGTAACAATCAGGGAGCAGTCTCACTCCCCTCAGGGTGCCAACAAACTGTCCATCTGAGCTGTCAATCACAATGATCAAGTTCACTGCATCTTAGTGATCAAATCTGCTCACAGTACTGTTTGACAAAAGATCGCTATAGTAACAGAGGGATGAGTGACAGGTTTAACAGGAGGAACTCAACTCAACATTTCAACTCAATTCCAGCGTCTCTGCATAGAAAACCAATGCAGCTCTGCAGACGCTCCACTAGAGGGAGCTTTAGAGGACACGTCTCTGATCTCTCACACACAGACACACACACACACACACACACACACACACACACATACACACACACACACACACACACACACACACACAGCACTAACAGGTTTGTACTCAGGCGTTACTACAATTTGAAACATGTGTAGCTTACTGGCTTCACACACTGCACAACACATGACCTTTGACCCTGCTGCGCCCGTCAGCCCTCAGTCAGAGGTGTGGAGTTGAGACACCTGCAGCTCATTACACACACATGAAACACACGCACACTCTTCATCAAATGTATTTCATTTGTTAAACTGTTCTGATTGGACGCAGCTGTCAGCTGAAGCCTGACCGAGGTTCAGAGTGTGAGGCGACTCAATCAAAGCTGCTCATTAAGGCCAGATGAGCCTCACATCAGCAGCACACACTCTCAGGAGGACATTCAAACTCCTCCACACCTGTGAGCGACCAATGACACAACCAGTTCAGAGGCAATTGGCATAACGAAGTCATAAGCTCACTGCTTATCAATCACCAGTTGTGATTGGGTTTAGGTATCGACCTTTACCAGGGCTTCCCTCTGTAATCAATCAATCAATCAGCCAGGATCAAACTTCCTGCTCTGTCCACTTCCCTGTTTGTCCAACTACATCCACAAACCTCCTGAAGCTAATTATAGAATATTGATCACCAATACAGTGACACAGAAATCTGTTTGACTTTACTTTGTCAACAGCAGCACTACTGGGCAGCGTGGAGGATAACACAGCTTTATTATTATCATCGCAGACAAACAACGAGAGCTGAATCCATTTGATCCAGATGTTCCTCTAACAGGTCACATTCTCCTGGTCTTCAAACCAGTGAAAGTTTGGATAATATGAAGCCATGAAGGTTGGGTTAGGAGTACAGGCAAGAACTGGGGGGCGTCAAGGAGGCCTGTATGACCTTTGACCCTAGGGACGAGTGGTTCTGCTGAGATTTCCCCTCCAAACTCAACAAAGAGCAACTTAAAACACACCGGAGTCAAAAGAACTGTGGACTTTTGTGATTGCTGACACGGCATCATAACTGAAAGCAAACCCAAGATGAATGAGAGTAAAAACCAGATCCAGGTCCTGTGAAGGTTCTGGCTGTGGCGTCAGCACCGACACAGAGAAAACAACACAGAACTCCATAAAAAGGCAGCAATCCCCAGTGCCGTGTGCAGAGCCGATGAATGAGAAGACACAAAAAGAAGGCGAGAAAAGGGAAAGAAATGAGTTCCTCAGAAATAGAAACTCTTTACATGAAAATAAGAAGGCAGAAGGTGTTCATGATCTCTCCTGACCAGCGGGGGGAGACAACTGCTTTGGAGGTGATGCACACAAAGGCTTTGGTTGTAAATGAGGAGTTTTACTTCCCCCAAACAGAGCTTCTATTGAGGGATATGAATGAGGATGTTGGCTTTTTGTGAGGAAACCTTCACACCGGGCCAAAGCAGCCGACCGCTGGCCACTCAGAGCACAACAAAGCCACCGGCCAGCAGAAAACCACCTCAATACCTCCATTAAGCCGCCGGCGCTTTCTGAGGACCAAGAGAGGAGAAAGACCTTTCCAGAAGACAGAGCAACTCCGAGCTGTAACCCGGAGTTTCCTAGCAACGCACTCAGTGAGATGAAACCGAGTTTTGCTGAAATCTGGTTTCTGTCGTGGTTTTCCTCTCCGTGCTGCTTTATTCTCTTTTTAGCCGAGCAACTTTTGGTTTTGTGGGGTGAATACCAGGCTGTTTGTGATCTTAACCCCCTGAACCTCCCACCCAGTAGCATTTGCATGTTCTGTGTTTTCACTGTAATCTCTCTCTGCCTCGGACCTGTTGAGTCTTAAACCTTGCACTCCCCACACACACACACACACCAAGACAAAAGCGTGAATGCATAATTAATAAAGCGAAGCAGCGTTTTTAATTGTTGCCGGCCTTCAAAGTTGCTCACTGGTATTGTCTCTCGATTGGGGCCGGCTGCTTCCGATGGCGGCTGCATTCAGGTCTCTTTAGGCCTCTGCGCGCTGCAGAAGCTCGCGTCCTTTCTCAGGGTGTCTGCACACACAATGGACTTCCTCAGCCTGCACACAAAAGAGCCCTGGGCATGAAGAAACAGCCACACTGAATGGCATTCCTCACTACAATACACGCTGGCGATATGGCCCGCCCTCTATCTGTCTCTCTCTCCCTCTCTGCTCTCAGTGTTGGTGATGGATGAGGATGATGAGTCAAGATGAGGAGGTCTGAGATGAGGAAGGAGGAGAGAGAGGGAGAGAGAGATAGAGAGACAGAGACAGAGAAAAAGAGAGAGAGAGAGGCAGAGAGGCAGAGAGAGAAAGAAAGTATGCCTCATTGTTTTTATTATTATTATATTCATTATCCACAGCACAAATTACAGCACAAATTGTAATGTCAATCTGTCATTTCACATTTAATCTCTAATAATCTCTTTTTATGACACACATTAGCGGATGTCGCCCTCTGGTGGCGTTTAGGGAAAACTGCACCCCGAGGCCATTTGAGGACAGACATCATGAAGAGAAACAACTGCATTTACCTGACAGCTGAGCTACTTTAGTTATTTTAGTTACTTGAGCTAGGTTAGGGTTGGGTTAGGTTAGAGTCGGGTGAGTAAGAGAAGGTTGGGGCATCTTAGTTTTGGTTGCCTGTTTATTTTTTATTTAATAAAAACTCCAGAGAAAGAAACAGAAGAACAGAACATTTAATGATGGCAAACGATGGATGTTTTATCAACTGATGCAATTCAATTTGTTCAAGGATAAGTGCTAAGAAAGTAAAATATAAATCTCTTACATCTCATATAAAACCCATAATATTCTATTAAACAGCTTTAATGAACTGAGGGACAAGAATGATAATAAATGTTCAAGATAACAATACACAGGTAGGTTTGAGCTCCTCAGCTGCTCTATGGACTTTGGCTTCTAGTTTGACGGAGGCGCACTAAATGCTGCCGACACATCACCATAGTAACAGATGATAGCAGGGCTAATTAGATATACGTAATGAACTGTGTGGGCTACAGGATAGCAAGGCTTTCTACAGATCAGACGGTGTGAATGTCTGGTTAGGAGGCCAATAATGCCTGTCAGCATCTCATATAATACATTGTTTCAGGAGAACTGCAGTCATAATCTGGAACATTTACAGAGAAGACTGGCCTGACCTGAAAGCTTTGATTGGTCCTTTGAGTGTTTTGAGACTATTTGTAACTGTGGAGCACAAATATCTAAATAATGATCTGTAAGAGGCAGAGATGAGCAGGGTGATTGGTAGTTGATACCTTATTATGGTTTAGTTGTAAGTAACAGTTTTTTGACATTTGACAGGTGTTACTCGGTGCACTTGTTTACCAGGCGTAACCAGGAAGAGACACATCTAAGCTGAAAAGGAGGCAAGAAGAAGTGCCAGTGACAGTGGATGGTCTCTTGAGCTGAGCTGAGCCAGGAGCTGAGCCGGGGCCCAACATGTGCAAAGGGTGAGAGTCAATGACGTTCTTCTGTCTGAGCGGGAGAAAAGAGTGAAAGCAGCAGAGCGAGGATGGAAGCAGCACCAGCAGACACACCTGCCGGCCGCCTACGTGGATCTCAGGTGAGTCGGGCGTCGCCCCGAGCCTGAAGGTAAAGCAGCTGGAGATGATGAGGGTTTGATGACTACATGAGCTGAAATCAGCACACATTTAAAAGTGTTTGAAATAACAAAGGATTTGCTGTCTCAAAATCAACTAATTGTTATTCTGATCATTTTCTAAAGTAATTCCTTTACGTTCATTCCATTTGCTTCATTCCATCATGAAGTTACTTTGTGTTCATGATTGATCTCCTGCCAATTTTCAGTTTTCTTGTTTAACTGTGTAACAAACGTAAACTAAATTATTATATAAAGTTAAATTATAGATTAAATCACATGTAAGAAGTCATTGATGAGTTTAATTCTTTGTCTGATTTGTCACAAACTTCTCAAATCATTGCTGCCAGCTAGCTTGAGTCTAGCAAACTTTAGCAAAGTTGCTAATCGTGTGTGAATAGGGATTCGCACGATGTCATCTCATAGCAACCCTCCCATAGCAACCATCACTGCCGATAATACCGCCCGCTCATCTGCTGAGACGATATGAGAGCAGGTGAGCCACAACGGCGCCGCAGCGCTCTGAGTCTGTGTGTTTCCTGTCAGAAGAGCTTGTTGCTGAAGGGGATGAGCTTGCTCTTGATGATTAGCGTGGCGTTGACCTGCTCGGCTGTCAGCAGGCTGTGCCACTGAGCCACGGGCCGCCGTGGGTTGGACAACATGTCGGCCCAGTGCGCCAGCTGGTTCCCTGTGGAGTCGCAACCCAAGAAGATTTTCCCCATGGCGTCGTTGCTGCTCACGGTATCATGGTCCCACACTGAGATCACCAGGTTCACCCTCTGTGGAGACAGACAGCTGAGAGATCACCAGGTTCACCCTCTGTGGAGACAGACACCTAAGATCCTGTCCCAGTGGGAGGCAGGGTTCATCCTGGATAAATCTCACAGAACACGCAAACTCCAGTGGGAAGAAGATCAATCAGCACGTTATCTATGGGTGTGAGGTAAAACCCGGGCTGGTCTCTTTCTCACAAGGATTCAAACCTGCACCTGGTCCTCTGAATGAGGCTCCTTCACTTTGAGGCTCTAATCTCTCCACACTCACCTGGATCTGAGCAAAGGAGACCACAAAGGTGAAGGACTCGTTGTAGTAAGGGTTCAGCGTCTTCTTCTTGACCGTCGTCTTCTTTTTCTTCCACTTCCTCTTGTCCAGAGTGAGCTGCACCTTCACGTACGGATCTGAGACAGAGAGAAAGAAAGAAAGACAGAGAGAAATCTGTTTATCATACATTCAGTTTAATTTTTTTAATTTTAAGGTATGTTTCTGATTTATTTTATAAAGCTTCAAAAAGATAAAGATAATTCATCCAAAAGCAGAAGAATTATGGAACTGGAAAACTCTTTCTAGGTGACTTAGATCTTAGTTTACTCAAAAACATGCAAATCTCCTTTATAGGAACTGTTTATATAGAAAATGCTTGTATAGTAAAAGGTTATATGCAGTAAAATATGCAGCTTTTTAGGTGGAAAATAAACTGAATATGTAGATAAAGATTGTGATTGAAAGGTGAGATGTTTGTAAATGTTTCACCTGAAGCTCCTCCCAGATCCATGGCCTTCAGGTTCTTGGCCTCTAGGATCACCACGGTCATCTTCCCCGTGGTGGGAACGTAACGCAGAGAGAAACAGATCTCCCCTAAGTTCTCATCCTGAATCAATCAATCGGAATAAAGACAATGCATGACAAGAATGGCGTTATTGGTTTGTATAAGACTATGATAACAGCAGGTTACAGAGAAGAGAAGAGAAGCAAAGAGCAGATCATCATGAGGGGCCTGCTGACCTCAAACTGGGGGGGCTCACTCAGTTCCTCCCACTCCTCGATGACGTGGTTCCAGTCCACGGTGTTGAGCTGCAGCCTCAGCTCGCCAATGACTTCATGTTTGGAGAATCTGTCGAAGTCAATCACCCGCATCACCACCGTGGACCGGCTCAGAGCGGCCTTAGATATCTGGAAACATCACAAACATGAAGAGAAGGGAAACAACAAACTGACCTAGATTCACTCAGAAACTGAACTAAATACGGCCATGACCCCACAGGGGACAAAGGTCATCTCCATAACCTTCTGGATGATATGGATAGGAGGTGAACGTGTGTTGTACCTGGAAACTGAGGTGCTCGTTGAAGACGGGGTTCAGCGTACTCCGGAACACTTTGGTCTCGCAGATTTTGGCTTTGTCAGGTAAGAGGTAAACTTTGACATAAGGGTCAGAGCTTCCTCCCCGGTCCATGGCCTTCAGCCCGGCGGCCTTTTTGATCCCAACTACGAGCTGGAATGTAAGAGCCTGCGTTGACGTTACTGCGACAACAACATAAAGAAAAGTAACACGCTTTCTTCAAAAGATGTCAGCCCAGTTCCAAAGTTATGAATCTTTTCTACTTCTGATGCCTCCTGGTGGCTGTGATTGGTCCACATGACTGATTACATCATTGGTGAGGGGCGGAGCCATGGAATATTTGGACCAATTTGGTCAAAATACCTTCAGTGACTTCACACTTCTATGTTCAATCACTTTTGGAATATTTCATGACTGCATACATTTCCAAAACTTTTCCAGAATGTTCAAAGCTGTGGTCTTTAAAAGTCTGAATGCTTTAAGATTTGGTAAGATTGGTATGAGATCACGGCCTGACCTCGCTCTGAGCAGCCTTGTACTCCAGAGAGTAGAGCATCCTCCCTCTGTACTGTTTATCAGAGTCTGATGTAGATGATCCATCAGGCTGGACCTGCCACACACCAACACACACACACACACACACACACACACACACACACACACACACACACACACACACACAGGGGGGTTATTGGTATTGGTTTTGGTCTTAAATCCATTAATCCATCTTTAGGTTTTGATGTGTTTGGCCACTGGGGGGCGCCATGGCTCACCAAAGCTGCACTGGTTCTTCCTCTATGCCCCTTCACTTTGATCTGCTCGTTGTCCTTCTGCTTCTTCTTCCCTTTGCAGCAGCACTTAACACAGATACACATACAGCAGAGGAAGATCAGCAGAATGCCGATCGCAAGAATGGTGAACACCGCAAACCGAGGCACTGACAGGGAGAGAGAGGGGGGAGAGCGAGGGAGGAGAGAGAGGGAAAGAGAGAGGGGGGGAGAGAGAGAGAGAGAGAAAATCTGTAAATTGATATCTTGCATTGTTGCAGCCAAACAAACTCTGGTTTCAGCTAAAAAAGTGGCACAAATATCTAGAACTTTGTGGGACAAAATGTGTTTCCCAGTTAAAACAACAAACCTGCAAACATGATTTGGGGAAAAGCAAACGGAGTGAAGATGTTTGATTAGTGGTTACAACAATTTGGTGTTTGGAGACTTACAGGGGATCTTCTTCAGGATGTCATCAATGAAGCCGATAGCGGCGGCAGCGGCTGGGTTCATGGTGGTGTTGGTGTGGGTGGTGGGGGGGGCGATCGTGGTGTTGTGAGAAGTGAGGTGTCCAGGTGCCTGGGTGGGGGCAGGTGGTGGGTGTGGTGCCTGGGTGGTGGCAGGTGCTGGGAGTGGATGGGTGGCAGGCATGATGATCAGGATGATGAGAAGATCTCTGGGAGCAAGAGAAGAAGGGAAAAGGTTAAAGGTTAAAGCAGCACTGTGCTGACCAGCAGATGTGAGACGATCACAGCACCTTGTGTGGTCGCTGTGCTTACACCAGAGCTCCTTCAGTCCAATGACACACACTCCAACATGAGTCACCAAGCTGGAGGTCAACAGTCACAATGGGCACATACAAGAAAGCCACATCATGATTCAAGCTGCTGCTTTCAGGAGCACATTTAGAGGTCAAAGGGCGTGAGGAGCAGCTGATGACTGAAGAATGATCACATCCACATCGGTGCATCCAATTTATATCCATAATCACTGAGATCTTTCTTGTTTGGAGTTCACCTGTGATAAAGTCAATTGATTGGACATCATTCACACACACACACACACACATCTGTAAGGACCCACAGCTCACAAAACATTTCAGAGCTGACAGCCTCCACCATGAACAAACAGAGCAGCTCATTAAGCCTCAATAACAAACAGTCACATAGCCTAAACCATCCACTTAGAACAGCAAACAGCCTGGAGACACACACACACACGGACACACACACACACACACACACACACACACACACACACACTGTTTGTGCTGGCTTGGTTGTGAGAAACTAACTAACTCAAGTGAAACTCTCCAAACATGTATTAGTGTTTAACTTCAACTCAGATATGTTACAGGAAGTTTCCTTTAGATGTTGTTGTAAATGACCTTATGTTTAGTTCTTTCATGTCAGTGTTTGTGTCCATGTGACCTTTGACCTTTACTGGGGAAGGTCTGCTGGTTTCTAACAGCCTGGTCCAGAGGAGAGCAGACCTGCAGCTCTGTTTACCGCTCTGCCTCTCTGTCAAGCTCTTTTTCTGGGGAAGTGGAGCTGGATGCTCTGCTGAAGGCTCTACAGAGCTCCTCCACCAGGTAAGGACAGTAACTACCTCCCTCATATCCCTTATATTAGCCCAGTGCTACAGTGCAGTGAGTTCCACACAGTGCTGTGTCCATATTTACACCATTGCACTCTCAACAAAGCCCTAATCAGTCCCATTAGAGAACGCTTCATCACTTTAATCATGAGTGCAGTGTGTCGCCGCCCCTTCTCGTACTCTGATTAAGCGGCGAGCCGCGTATGTACAGTACGTTTACCTCAAGCTAGAGTCAGAAAGCTCATTCAGGATCATCTGCTTGTAAATGTCTCAGCTGACCAAAGGTGAAACCAAAAACACATAAGGAGCAAAGGAAAGGTAGCAAAATCCACTTCAGATCTAAGCTTAGTTTGATACTCACTGGTTTACAGACGCAGTGACGGCTGAGCGGCACCTTCAGACTCACTCTCTTAATTCTGATGTCCAGCACTCAGAAAATGGAGGAGTGGAGTGGAAGGAAGTGGCGGCTCCAAGCCTGAAGCTGTCTGAGCAGAGACAGGAAGTATGTCCCCCTCCCACCCTACTTACACAACATTCTCACCACAGCCAGTGAGGACTGGTGTCATGGAAATGTGGTCCTCTGCAGTGATTCAAGACATTTGACCGTCATTGCTACTTTGGAAACTTTGCGCACGATCACGGTTCAGCTTGGGTTTGAACCCAGAGAACCCAGACCCAGATTCTGGCTGTTAGGCAGCCGGGCTCAGCCGTGTCACCGTGCTGAAGGAAAGAAGAATCAATAACACAACAACTGATAGATTTGTTTGCCGCGGGTTGCCGACCCCTGCCCCGTCCTAGCATGGCTACATCGGCTTCCTATCAGATCCAGGGCCGACTTTAAGGTCTAACTTCTTACCTAAGACACTACATGGCCTAGCTCCAGTGCAACTTTCTGACATTATTGCCACTTACGTTCCATAGCATTCCGTTCAGTACATTTGGATAACTTTTAAATGGGCAGGAAGCACTGGCTCCTATTTGCAGGTGAGTGATCAGCCAACCCAGGTTTAGCACATTAGCTGATTCTCTCTCTCTCCATCCTTCCTGTACTGATCGCCTCTCTGTTCCCACACCTGTCAGCTGTTGTTGTCTCAGCAATTGATGGCTTCTTTCCCTGAGGGATGCCCGGGTGCTCCACCTTCAGGACTGTGCGGCCGCCATCTTGCATGTTATTTCCGTGTCTCTTTGTGTGTACGGCCTTGCATGCCCTTTTTTGTACCTTTGTATAATAGATGTTCCTATTGGACACCCAGGGAATCTCTCCTTCAATACAAATATTCAACAAAAACACAAGGATCAAACCGTTCTTGACTTGATATACTTTGTTACTTTCATCACTGCTGCTGGAGAAGTTTGAGATCTAGAGAAAAGCCCTAGAACATTACAGCAATGCTGTCAACAAACATGACGGCAGAACAAGTTTGGTTAAAAGAGAAAGAGAGATTTTAGATAAACATGAGGGGGAAAGACGGGGAAGATGGGAAGCAGAAAAGAAAGAATGGGAGAGAAGGACGGTGGGAGATGGAAGAATGAACAATGAGAAGACAAGGACATCAGGACAAAAAGAGGAAAAGAGAGGACGCAAGAAGAACTGAGACAGACAGAGAGAAACAGCATGAAAACAGGTTTTCAGTTCAACAGCCAGGAGCACAACACTTTCACACACAGATGGCCATACTGACGCTTTAATACAGAACATTTGTATTCATTTGAACAGAAATCAACATTACCTCAAAGGGAAGATGAGTTTCCGTCCAAATGTCATTGTGTTTTTATAAAATTCTCATTCCCGCCTGGTTTGTTCTGTTGGCTGTTTGTGTTTCTCTCCTGCTCCTTCAGTCGCACATCTTCAGTTTTATCTGAGACACACCTGAAGAACACACACACACTCAGACTCACACGCACAGGCAGTGTTCAAACAGAGGTGGAGTCAGTGTTACCTGAAGCACTGACGCATTTACAACACAGAACATACATCCTTATCAGAATGATTACAATCGAAAAATCTGGGACCTGCAAATCTACAAAGTCTGCCCTGATCCACTGCAAGGCTTCCATTGTGACACATCACCAGGTAGCCTTGAATTTGATGTGACAGCGCTGCCAAATGAACTGATGGGAGGAATGTGATGAAATATAAATGGGAAGTGTTGAGTCTGTATCAGCAGCAGCAAATCAGACGTACATTACTTTAGATCAAAGCGTCTGGACTCAATGTACATGAAGAATATCAGCTGTGAAGGTTTCCACCTGGTCTCTGCCTCAGTCTGAGTCTGTTTAGTGTGCAGACATTTAGGAAGAAGGTTTAACAGCAGCAGCATCAGGTTGGTCACATGCTAACAAGAAGATACGTGTTGATTGATTTCAATTCAATTTGTTATTAAAGTTGTTTTTTTGTTTGTCTTTGTCTTCTTTGTCATGCAACCTCACCCCTATTTCTTCTATACTAAAATGGATTCAATGTGACAAAGTAGAACATATAGCGCACACCTGGATGTAACACACGGAGCCTCTAATCAAAGCCTTTGATCAGGTGAGGAGACCCCTGTGGAGCGGTGCAGCTGTGGGGGTCCATGGGAAACTCTCAGTGGACCCGTCATATTTAAATGAGGACCGGACCTCATCAGACCAGGAGACCAGAGCAGCAGAGGCCAGTTTGTCCTAATGAGTCTGTGACCACACCAGCGTCCAGCAGGAAGCTGAGCCCGTCTACTTCCTGTTAGCACAAATTGTGGCGTCCGCAAACCAGGGAAGCTTTAGACTTGAAGAATAAACGCTCAACACAAAACAAGTTGAATATATTGTGTATTTATTGGTTGTGACAAGATAAGAGCAGGAAACAGCCAATCACAGCAATGGAACCAGAGCAGGAAGACACGTTCCCCCGGCAACGGCTCACCGACCAATCAGCTGATCTCAGAAATAAAGAGAGCCAACCTGAGAGACACATGCAGCAGATGTGCGAGCTTCACTTCAACCTGCTGATGCTTCCTGCTCTGATCAGCTGCTGCTTGGGTTCTCACACTGTAAAAAACAAGCCACGCCCCCTTTACAGTCACTCACGTTCCCTGACTACAAATGAAGCTTCCTGTTAGAGATATGGTTTGAGCAGCAGTAAAGCTGGACGGCCTCCCATCAAAGAGACAAATAAAGACTTTGTTTTACCGTCCAAACCACATTTATTGGTTTGTTGAGAACATTTAAATAAGATAAGGACACGAGTCGTCCCGCCGGGCTGCATGAAGGTCTGGCTTTGCGTTCTGTACACGTGGACCAAGCAGCGACGGCCCATTAGAAGTTGATGGCTTTACCGAAGGAGGCGGCCAGGTTGGCTTCTCTGAAAGCCTCCGACACCGTCTGAGGGGAGGGAGAGGAGGGAGGCAATGACAAAAGGACGAAGGAGAGAGGAGAGAGAGAGAGAGGAGGAGGACAACAAACAGAGGAGGAAGGCACAGAGACAGATTGAGAAGTGGGTGGAGAAAGAGGAGCGTGTGGACATGAAGAAGACAATGGGGAGGAAGAGGGGCATGAAAGGAGAAGGATGAGGGAAGTGATGGAGGACAGGAGGGAGAAGGAAAGGGACGGGAGAGAGATGGTGGACATTAGAATTAACAGATTTATTGTTTGTAATGCTTAAATATTAGTTGTGTGTGTGTGTGTGTCTCTTACAGGATGGGCGTGGCAGACTCTGGCCACGTCCTCACAGGAAGCACCATACTCCATCGCCAGAGCAGCTTCGTTGATCATCTCTCCTGCCCCCTGTAGGACAAACAGCAGGAGGCTTCACCTTCACCTTCCTCTTCGCTCATTCAAACAGAAACCTCATCATATCTGCACATTTACTGAATGTAAGGTCAGGTGTGTGTGGATGCTCTTACAGATCCCAGGATGTGAGCTCCCAGCATCCTGTCTGTCTCTTTGTGGCTGAGGATCTTCACCAGGCCGTCAGTGTCGTTGTTGGTCTTGGCTCTGCTGTTGGCGGCGAAGGGAAACTTGCCGACTCTGTACGGGACGCCCTGAGGAGGAAGAGGAACAGGGGGAGGGGGAGTAGGACGATGACAACCTTCAGACTCACCCGAAAACACCACATCAAAATCCAGGAGCTTTTGATGAACCCTTACTATGAATTGAACCGTTTAACCCTTATATCCATACAGCGATGCAGACAGTGTTGTTAAGAAGGCGCGGCCCCTCACCTCCTCTTTGAGCTGCTCCTCCGTCTTGCCCACCCAGGCCACCTCAGGATGCGTGTAGATGACCGAGGGGACGCAGTTGTAGTCGATGTGCACGGCGCCACCGGCCATGCCCTCCACGCAGATGATGCCTTCGTCCTCGGCCTTGTGGGCCAGCATGGGACCGGCCACCACGTCGCCGATGGCATGAATGCTGAGGAGGGACAATCAGGTCACGCCTGGACGCTAAAGGCTTTGTAATGTCCCCCGTTACCCGAGGCCCTCACGCCCGTACATACCTGGGAACTTTGGTCTGGAAGCGGTTGTTGGTGGGAATGCGTCCTCTGTTGTCCAGCTCGATGCCCACCGACTCCAGGCCCAGGTTCTGGGTGAAAGGTCGTCTGCCGATACAAACCAGCAGCACGTCGCACGTCAGGGTTTCGTTCTTTCCTCCGGCCGCCGCCTCGACTCTGGAAGACAAACCGGGCGCACAGTGTCACATAAGCGGTGAAGGCTCTGGCTCACGTAGCTCTTCTGTTTTGCATCGTATCTCCAGACTCCTCAGCTCCTCCTCCTCCTCCTCTTACTCACGCCACATCCAGCTTCCCGTCCGGCCTCCTGGTGGCTCCGATGACTTTGGTGCCGAGCTTGAGCTTCATGCCCTGTTTCTGCAGGATGCGCTGGAAGTTCTTGGAGATCTCCATGTCGATCCCCATGCCGCCCACGTGACCCAGAAACTCCACCGCTGTGACTTTGGAGCCCAGACGCTGCCACACTGACCCCTGCAGACAAACGCCACCATCAACCAAACTCTTCAAACATTTATGAGTCAAATCTATAAGACCAGATGCCTTTGTTTTTGTTACTGAGTATAAATCTACATCACACTGATTCCTGATACGCATGCTGGATACTGACCAGCTCCACACCGATGACGCCGCCTCCGATGACGATGAGCTCCTCTGGGACCTTCTTCAGAGACAGAGCTCCGGTCGATGACACGATGGTTTCCTCGTCGATCTACAACAACAACAACAATCGTCCGACACGTATTTATAATCTGACCAACTTGAATCATTGTCATCATGACATCATAGGAGCTAAAGACTTGGTGGTGGCGGCTTGGAGGCGGTACCTCGATGCCTGGGAAGGGCGTGACCTCTGACCCCGTGGCGATCAGGATGTTCTGAGAGTTGATGACCTGCTCGCTGCCGTCCTCCGCCGTGGCCGTCACCTGGTTCTTCCCGGTCACCCGCCCAAAGCCGCTCACGTGGGTCACCTGAGGGGGGCGGAGTCACAATGGCTCAGTGGGAGCGACGGGGCACTTTAAGCTTTTATGTCACAGGTATGAAAGAGAGGCAGGGAGGAGGTTTGTTTACTTTGTTCTGTTTGAAGAGATGTGCGATTCCTCCAGTCAGCGCTTTGACCGCTCCGCTCTTCTGGGCCATCATCTTCTCCAGGTTCAGCGAGATGCCCGAGACTGAAACAGAGAGATGCACACACATCAGCAAACCTCACACTGGGTTCAGCTCCTGACCCCATGAATGAGGACAGCAGATGTACAAAGCTTTATGTGTCAGACTGGAGCTTCAACATCCTCTTACTTTCTATGCCTCTGCTCTCAAAGTCCTTCCCTTGAGCCTGGTGGTACAGGTAGGAGTTATTCAGCAGAGCCTGCAGGAACAAACATGGGGTTAGGTCCTCTGGAGGATCAGAGACAGGAGAAGAACAGATAGACACGGAGGGAGAGAGAGACTGTGTGGTTTATGTGTGTGTGTTATGTAGATGTTATGCTCTCTCTCTCTGCTCAGTGGTGAAACTTGTTTTGGATGAATTGGTTCATTTAATGAGCATGAAGGTTCCTGAAGGTCTGCAGGTGCACCTTTGGGTTTAAGGCTCTGTATTGATTACCTTTGAAGGGATGCAGCCGACGTTCAGACAGGTCCCACCCAGAGTGGGGTTCTTCTCCACACACACCGTCTGCCAGAGGAAAGATCGCAAGAGCTCAGAGTGAGTAATGGAGACCGGAATCTGTGAGCAGGTGAACACACACACACACACACACACACACACACACACACACACACACACACACACACACACACACACACACACACACACACACACACACACACACACACACACACACACACACACACACACACACACACACACACACACACACACACACACACACACACACACACACACACACACACACACACACACACACACACCTTGAATCCCAGCTGCGCGGCCTTGATGGCTGCGACGTACCCGCCCGGTCCGGAGCCCACCACTGTGACATCTGCATCCACTACACAAGAGAGAACACAGAGTCACGATCCACAACATGCAGGAGAGAGGAAACACAGCAGAGAACAGAGAACATGCAGCCAGTTGTGATGACGTCAACGTGAACCTGCTGCAGGCCACCGACAGCCACGGAACTGATCGAGGACACGACAAGACGCGGTAGGAGAAGAAAGGAAAAGGAAACAGGGGAGGAAAGAAAAAGGGAACCCCACCCAGAGCTCCTCCAGCCCTCTGACACACAGCAGGCCAGTGAGAAGATCCAGACGGGACCGGAGCAGGGAGGAGCCAGAGGACACGACCAGCAGGGGGCAGTGAGGAGGCAGAGACGTGACGGGCCTAACATACTTCTGCTTCAGTTTGAATACAAACAGAGCACAACAACAAGTGAAGGGAAACTCCGCTGGGTCCATGTTTGTCACTGCGACAACAAACATGGTGAGCATCTGTCAACGTCACTAAGAGGAGGAGAGCATGAGAAATGGCCTGACATCATCTGGATAAAGGCCAGCAGAAGGACAGCAGGGGCACAGCGGTGAAAGGGCTCTTACTGGCTGCTTTGTCTGCGTAGGTCCTGACGGAGAGAGCTGCGGCTCCGTGCAGCTGGCAAGGGAGATGGTGGCTCCGCTGTGGAAGCAAACACACCAGACAAAAAGTTAGGAAACGGACGGGAAGCTGCAGCGTTTCTACGGCGATAGATCCCAAACGAAGAGGAGCAACGACGAAGAAAGACAGTTTGTGCTGTAATCACACACATTTGGAAATGGGGCACGCACACACGCACACACACACACACACACACACACACACACACACCGGAGGCAGCCAGCACCCGTGAGGCAGGTAAGGGTTCGGTGCCTTGCTCAAGGGCGCCTCGGCTGCCAGTCCACAGGGGGACTCAAACCGGCTCCCCTATGGACTGAGCCACTCCCGGGATGTGAACAGGAATAATTCCTACACTCTGATGAATCCAAACTACACAGGTGAGCTCATCTATCAGATCTATAAGCACTCATGGCACACACACTTTATAAAGTCCAGTGTTTAGCAGGGGAGACGTTATTACTGCTCATTGAAAGTTAAAAACATTTATTAGCTATAACGTACCCATAACAGTGGCAGTTTGTGTTGATGTGTTATGATTGAAAGGTTCATATTAGGTCTAAGGCCGGAAGTTGACGTCTAGGTAACTGCTGTTAGCTACCATAGCATGCTACGTAGGGATACAACGACATATCGACGACGTGTTTGCGTTACAACACACGCAGAGAAATCGATTGGTTTGATTGGAAAAGTTGTTGGCGAGTTTCATCCTCGAAATTCAGACGCGTTTGTTTCATCTGAGCCGAATTGACCCCTGAAACATTCTGACTCATCGCTCTGATTCGTTCTTGTCCGCTGCGGCTCGTGACTTTGTATCGAAGCACGCGAACCTTTAGTGTCGCACTTTCTAACGCAGTTCGCCGGAGCAGAGCAGCTAGCCCCTCCGCTAGCCGCTACGCTAGCCGGGAAGGAAACATTCCCCCGGACAAAGAGCTCGTCACAACGGGTAACGCCATTGCGGAGGCTGTCTGCTAGATGAGGGACGCGCTTACCGTGGCCAGCGTGCGGCACATGTGATTCCAGCTCTGCATGATGTCGGTATCAGTCAGAATCAGGATCGGGATCTGGATCTGTCACCTCCAGCAGGGCCAACCAGCCAAGGACTCCTGCCACTGCGCATGCGCAACTTCTTCTTCTTCTTCTTCTTCTTCTTCTTCTTCTTCTTCTTCTTCTTCTTCTTCTTCTTCTTCTTCTTCTTCTTCTTTTTTTAATGGCAAAAAACGAAATTGTAATTATGTTATTTCAATAATAATAAATAAAAAGAATTCAACTTTGTCATATATAACTAGATCTGCATGAGTTGCAGTATAGCATTATTTCCTTAGTTATGTTGTTTACTCAGGCATTCTTACAGAAAGAGGCTAAATTGTTATTATGTTATTAAGTTTATGACAACTCTTCAATTCATTCTTCTTGTTTAGCATCCCTTACCTGCATTCCATAACTCTGAACGTTTTATAAAGTCGACTGTTTTGCAGACCTGTGTAATGTTATCACTGCTAATTTAAAGTTAAATATATATTAGACAGTGGAAAGTATAGGCTTCTAGGCGTGTAATTGATGGAAACACATTCTTGGAATTAGTATGGAGAAAGAAAGACAACAGATCAAACTGTTATGTGTTGATTTATGAGAGTTCTTATTACATGGCTCATCTGGCAGGCAGATGTATTAACTCCAACTGTCATTCACACGTTGTGACCAGGGGCACATGCAGTTTGTATACTGCCCCCTACTGGAGTTGGTTGTCAACTGCAGGCACTTTCTCAACTCATCTTGTTCAATCGTCTCGGCCTCAACTCATTTTCACCGACCAATAGAGAGTCCTGCAAAGGTCAAAGAAGGCAAAAATGAGCCAGGTCACACCACGCAGTGAATTCATATATGTAAACATGTGTAAATGGCGGCTTCACATCACCCCATGCACAGGAACAACAGCAGCAGCAGAGCAGTGAGACAGGCGGTGAGAAGCACCGACCAGGGGAGGACAGGGGGAGGCGGGGTCGGAGGAGGCCTAGTAGTCAGGTGTATTATCTGACCTGCTGGGAGGAGAGCCAGGTCAAACGTGTCCTGCAGCTCCGTGTAGCCTTCCATCACCTCCAGGGTCACTTGGAGAAAAGAAGCAGAGAGTCGGACGGAAGGAATACGGAGAAGATGAGTGACGTTTGTCTTTAGAAAACATTATACTTCAAATGAATGCAGGTTTCCAAAAGCTGCTGTGCTCTGTCAAATTACAAAACTACAAACTACTGAGATATACTTCCAGGCCTTGACATTCAACTCTCTGATTTGTAATTGTGCTAAGTTGACTTTGAGCCCAGGCGTGTTTGCATGTATCTTGTTACCGTTGACGTAGAAGTACAGCCGGACAAAGGGGCGGGTGTCTGAGGTGATCTCACACTGGTAGGTCCCTTGATGGTGCCACTGGGCTGAGGGGATTGAATAGAGGGCGTCCGACCCTGCAGTCACTAGTGTGAAATTATTCCCCCACGCCGATGTCTCCTGTCAGGGAGTCAGACGCACATCCTCTCTGTAACACTGTGACACTGCAGCGACTTCTCAGTCCATCCCACCGTCTTTGAAATTTACAATCATCTCCCTGTGTTCTGTGGGTGAATGTGAGCGTTAATTGTACCTCCTCTGCAAAACTCCAAAAATAGACCACATTGTCTGGTAAGCTAAACTTGACAGTACAATTCATTTGGACCGGGGTGTCCTCCATGACGTTGATTTCTATCACTGAAACAAACACAAACACAAACCCACATTTACACACGCAGACATTTATATATACACACAGAAAAGGAGGATGATAATACTTCAACTCAGTCTCTCTGAGGAGGGAGTAACAGGGGCTGTGAGGAGTAGCGAGTATAGGAGCGTTTCAGTAGTGAGTATAGGAGCGTTTCAGTAGTGAGTATAGGAGCGTTTCAGTAGTGAGTATAGGAGCGTTTCAGTAGTGAGTATAGGAGCGTTTCAGTAGTCCTACACGGCCCCTCATCCCCTGGGGGCTCGGTGCAAATGTAAATGTAAATAAACCTTCTCACTGTGTCACTCTGTTTCAAATCCAGTATTTCAAGACAAGTAACCATGGTTATGTGAAGTCTGGATTAGTAGCACCCGTATCTGTGTATTCGACGGCGTGTGTTGACTCACCCTCACAGTCCAGAGGACGGTCACAGGAGTCGAACCAGCAGGATTTACAGTCGTAGATAAAAACCTCATACTGGAAACCTGACGGAGGCATGAAATAAATACTGATACAGGGTTAGATGATAGGTGGGTAACATGTGATATTGTGTTTCTAATAACTGCTATAATATGATGAGTGAGTCAGAGATGGAGAGGAAGACAAAGCACCAACCGCATGGATGACAAAAAGCTGTGGAAAGAACAAAAGTTAGAGTTTAGTTGTCACAGATTCAGTTAGATCACCAGATCACCAATCACACGGGTTAAAGCTCACACAGATTCTGTTTGCTTTTTACTACACAGTATCTGAAAGGCTGAAATATTGTAATGATCTTATCATACAGAGAGCAGACAAGATGCGGTGAGAAAGATTGAACAACATTGGAAGTCTCACGGTGAGGTTTTTTGGAGGCTTCTGCAAGAAACTTGTTGCCCATCTCCATCCACTTTTTGGTCTGGTCTGATGGAGAGGAGACAGAAAGAGGTGCTGTGAACTCTCCTCCATACGTGACCTACACATCTCATCATCTGCGTGCTTAGCTCACCCTTTTCCCCATCTTTTTCACGCCGGTCGATCTCATTTTCCAGCAATGTTTTCAGATCATCAATGTCATCTTTCCCTAGAAGATGAACACATATATCAAAAGTATACAACTTCCTCCGTGTAGATGTATACCTGTTAGCTCCAGTGCTTGCAAATTGTTTTCAAATGCTGTTTAAAGCTTATGTGCTGTTTTGACAGTGTACCAAGATGACAAACAGAGAAACAGAAATAGAAAAATGGATTTTCCTCACCAATCCGAAGAGCTTTAAACATTTCCTCTCTGTTGAAAAGTGCTATGACGTCTGCCGCACATTTGTGGTCATATTGTGTATATGGCTTTTCCTGCGTCCTGCACACCCGTGTATCGTGAGTAAAACATGAAATGCAGCCTGTAAGGCCAAGGAAAATCTGGCCCAAAGAGCTGCTGAACAACAAGCTTACACACGCCAAGCTCAGAGCACACACACGCATCTTCACTTCATTATATCACAAGTGTTCCACTCTGTGGACTCTCACAGTTTTCATCCAAGTTATGATGTCATAGCAACCAAGTTATGATGTCATAGTGTCACAGGTGTGCGTGCGCTCAGGGAGTCTCACACTTTCTGTCCTCCAGGTTGTCCATTATGCCGCATTATGTGTGTGTGTGTGTGTGTGTGTGTGTGCTATAATAAGAACAACAACCCTAATAAAAATATAGGGCGAACGCACGCACACGCACGCACGCACGCACGCACGCACTCACACACACACACACACACACACACACACACACACACACACACACGGGTCTATTTAGGCTCTATCTGCAACACGGATGGCACACATGTTTATCATTATAATAATATATAATCATAAATATCTGCTCATGAATATAAACAGGCAAATAATGTTCTATTTGAGATGAGGTCACAATAATCCATCATAATCCCCATTTCTGAGCTGGTGAGCAGAATCACGGCTGACATTAGGGCAGATCCTTTGTCAGCCTTATCTGCTGTGAATTTCCCTGCCTGCTTGTTGCTGAGGGCGGCTGGATGTGCTCTCACTTCATTATGGGGAGCAGTGACATCAGCAGGCTGGTGCGTTACCAGGATACGTGGAGAGGGGCCGAGCCATCCAATTAGAGCAGAAAACAGCCAACAAATCCAGACAGAACAGTTTTCCAGGCAGAGCTACAGCATCAAGACACGCTGAGAAGCATCTCCACCTGAGGAAACACCAGCCAGCTCTACACACACACACACGGTTAGTGCACCAAAGAGCTGTAGCAGAAGTGCAGAAATACTTTGAAGCCTTGATGAACAGCACAGAATAGAATTTGAGCTGATGTTGTATGTTTGCTAAGCTTTCCCGACATGAGTGAGTACATGTCTGATGATTTGTTTCACTCACTGTAAATGACTTCATATTTTGGTGACCTGGAAGAACCCAAAAAGTTTCAGAGGTGAATGAAAAGCAAATGTTGAAATTAATTGAATGTTATTTCTCATTTTGACTTCTTTTTATACCTCGTATATCTTCATGGTCCGTTATAAGTTCTTGTTAAGTTTCGCTGATATACTGTACACATTTACAATTTCTGAACTAAACAACCTTTACAATATAATAATAGAGTTGTAATGATTTCTCGATAGATCAATCAGCAAAGCAAATCTTATGATTAGACTTTGTTTAGCCCAGAGTCATGTCTGACAGGCTAGTTTTCCTCATCAAACTGTGGCTGACTTTTGCCTGCAGTTCATTTATTTGATCATAACTATGTCCATTCTTAAGAATACCAAAGATGCTTTAAAAGCATGTTGCTGATATAATAGAAACATAAATGACAATTATTTGGGCTGGGACTGCTGAAGCAGCTCAGTGTGTTCAGATGAAGCCAAACCTGAACTCCTGAAGAACAAGGGAAATAAATCAAAGACAATATGGTCGTAACAGTGTAAACACATGGTAATATACATGAAAGAAACAAAAACTGGAGAGCAAGGAGTATTCCCAATACTGAGAAACGGCAGACATGTCCTGGAAATAATCACGTATTATAGTTTAAGATCTTTCTGTCTCTATCATTGTATCTTAATGTTTACAATTTTGAGATTAGATTTTTTTACATGATAATATGATCTGAACAACTCGCCCTTTCTAAGAACCAATCGTTCGACATGAAGCCCTGGCCCTGAGCCCCAGGGACCGGTGGGGGCTCACACACCCAGCGTGCCCGCGCGACTGCAGGAGTCGGGCTCGCGCACAGGTGGACGGTGACGCTGGGCTGCGTAGCACTGAGCTAGCTAGTCAACGGGCTAGTCAGCGGGCTTGTTAGCGGGTCAGTTAGCTGGTCACCTCGACTCGACGCGTGTTTCTCTTGTTTGTCGGCGCCTTTGGTCGCTGCGGCCGTTATAGTTCATCTGTAGAAGCTGCTGATATCGTTTACTCAGATTTATTCCCGGCCATGGCTCATTCGCGGTGCCTGCAGCGAAATGCGGGTTGCTAGCAGGCTAATGTTAAGCAGTTTGAAATAAGGGCGCGAGCCGTCGTGTTGACTCGTGTCCATGTTTGTGCTTCATGTCGATGTGCTTTGACTTTGCGGTTCCAGCCGCTTAGAGGCGCCATTAGCGCCACATATGAGTCAGCACAGCGAGCTGAGGTGGCACCGTGAGGCCCCGCTGCGGGCTGATGTGTAGCCGATGCAGCTGAAGTGTTTGCTGGCATGCCAGAGATGATGAGACGTCCGCGGCGGTGTTTGTGCCTCTGTCCTGTCCGCAGGAGCAGCGACGGAGAAGTGGAGCAACGTGCACACAAGCTGCGGGGTGAAGAGGCGCAGGCTCGGTAAGAATGGCGACGAGACTGATATGGGGTCAAATAGATGGGGAAAAGAGAGAAAAGGGCTCAGCAGAGCTAGAGAGACAACGCGATATATCTTCATCATATGTTTATTGTTGGAAGATGTTTCTCAACCCAAATGACTCATTTAAGGGACATGACATAAGAAAAAGCTATTTATAGATTTCTGCTCCTCTGCCGTTGCTGAAGGATGAGAACGGTCAGATGATACAGGCCGTCACACACACACACACACACACACACACACACACACACACACACACACACACACACACACACACACACACACACACACACACACTCTCTCTGATGAGGCATAGAAACTCTTTGCGTTGTGTCCATCCAGACATTTGATTAACTGCCGCTTTTCACAATTAAACTAATTTCATATTTTCTGTTGTTCAAAATTCTACAATTTAAAATGGAGCTTATCTGGTTTTGCTAATGATTCTTGACATGTTCTCCATGTTTTAATGCTGCTAACCCTCCCGTGCGTTCATTAAACACTAATATGTCATTCCCAGGTATGGGTAAGAATCTACACACCCCTCTGAAAACCCCAAACACTCTGCAGACTCACTTCCTCTCTCGCTCACAATGCACAGGTAGGTGACACAGATTCCTCTTCTGTTTGTTTGTATTATTCAGAAGAACAAAGCCTGCAAACTTGTGAATTTGATGAACATTATTGAAGAATAAACAAATTGGCTGTAGCGGCTTAAGTGGCGCTCATGTTCTCTTGATGGAACCTTCATTATTTTGTGTCTTACTGTTTGTTGTTATTATTCCAGTAGAGTGCTGTGACTCTGAGTATTGTATTGCATTATGTCGTTATTGTGCTTATCTGAAAGCATTGTCACATAATGTCAACAAAAGACAACCATATTCGAAGGGGGCTCTGGGTTAGCAATGGCTCAGGATCTGCTTGGTGGAGGTATCACTGATCAGTCGGATGCAAACCTCCCCAGGTGAACTCAGCAAAGAGAGCATTTTCTGTCCTTTGGTGACTTTGTACCATATTTCCTGCGACCCAGGCTCCAGTCCAAATCTGATGATGAGTAGGAACGATCAGGTGGATGTGCGCCCCTTCCCCCTGGCCCTCACCCCCCAGCTCCCCCCCAGAGCCCACCGGCCTCTCTGCATGTCCGTCTCCTCTGACAGCAGTGGCCGATTCAAGGCTCTGGAGACTCAGGAGTGGAAGAACAACCTCAAAGCTCAGGTTTGTTGGCCACACATGCACCTGAGACTTGAGTTCTGTGCGTGTTCACATGAAGTAAATGCATCCGTTGCGTGTGTTTCAGATGGAGCAGGCGCACAGTGCAGGAGCAGCCAGCAGCACCGGCTCTCTGGAGCGAGCGTCGCTGTTCTGCGCCTCAGCTTCTACTACAGCTTCCAGCTCGGCCCTCTCCAGTCCACTAGAGATCCTCAACAAGAGCAAATCCTCCAGCCGCTTCTCTCTCTTCTCGCCTCCTTGGAACAGCAGCTCTGAGTCCGACTCCAACCCGCCGTCGCGCTCCGGCTCCAAGAAGTTGCGTAACTACAGCCGTCGAGCGGCCACGGGGCCGGCGGGAGCGGCAGCCAGGGGCCTCGACACGCCAGAGCCCAAACCCGCCGCTGACAACGAGCACTTCCAGTACTCTGAACCCGTTATCTCCAAGGTGACAGACTACATCTACGTGGGTAACCTGAACGCGGCCTACAACGGACGCGTGCTGTGCCGCAACAACATCGACAGCATCATCGACATGAGCGGCGTGCCGGGTGAGCCGGGTCCCAGCCTGGACCTCATTCCCTGCACCTGCTCCCGCGGCGCCCGGCACAGTTGGTCGCGACTCAAGGTGGACATGGACGACGTGGCTTTGGGCGACGGCCCGGCCCTGAAGCAGCGCTGCTTCGAGGACATCAACGAGTGCATCAACGCCTCCGCCGAGAAGAGGAAGCGCGTCCTGGTTCACTGTCGAGACGGCTTCTCGCTGGCTCCGACCTGCATCATCCAGTACCTGATGGTGAAGCAGAACATGAGGCTGATCGCCGCCTACGAGCTGCTGAGGGCCAAATACCCGCTCAACATCAGAGAGGGCCACCAGAACCTGCTGGTAAGTCTGGAGAGAGCGCTGAGGCCCAGAGGCAACGTGGACCCCGAGTGCTTCAAGCAGGCCATCTCACGCAGAGTGGCCTGGACCTGACTGCTGACAGCACACACACACACACACACACACACACACACACACCTGCGTATGATCCTTCCTCACCTCAGTTCAGTGCTTGTGAAAGTAACTTGGTGAATTTGATGTATTTCCTCTGCAAACCTGTAAATGTGACCCGGCTGTGATTCCTCCTCCCCCTCACTGAAAAGGAGGCACAGTCGACTTTACACCCTACGTCTCCTCTCAGACCTTGATCCAAACCTCCCACACACTCCTCCCACCATGAGACAGTTCAGCCCAGAAATCAGGAAGCTCCCCGGCTCCCCGCTCTAAGGTTCAGTCAGGGTCAAAGTGTGCAGTGTGTGCTGTTACTGTGGTGCTGGTGTTGTTTCATCTCAGGAGATTACTGATGTCGTTCCACTGCAGGGTGGGAAATCACTCACTGGTTTAGTCTGTGGAGCTTTCACACTCGCCACTAAAATGTGTGTGTGTGTGTGTGTGTGTGTGTCCCAGACTAAGGCCTGATGCCACTGTAATGCATTTACTGCTTGTTGTTTTCAGCTTTTGTCAATTGTTTTATCTTCCTCATCCTCTTCCTCATTTCCTGCAGCACGATGACGTCACTCTGCAGTAGGATGAGGCCTCCTTGTTGTGAGTGCAGGTCAGATTGTGCTTCCAATAATAGAAATTTAAGAATAAAATGAAATCGAGTTAAAGTGTATCACGAGTCCCGGCTTCATACCAACAGGTTACATCATCGTTAAGATTCTAATGATGGGATCAATCAAGAGTTAGATCACAAAGGGAATTCATATTTTTCAATCCTCTGTTCAGGAACACAGGAAGACACACTCTTATTTTAAACTAAGACGAGATTCCAGGTCCAGACAGGCAGGGTCACCTGAGGTCGAGTCCAGACGTGTGGCAGCTCTGAGGCTGGACTGGTTCCTCTCCTGGTTCCTCTCCTGGTTCCTGGCCTGGTTCCTCTCCTGGTTCCTCTCATGGTTCCTCTCCTGGTTCCTCGCCTGGTTCCTCGCCTGGTTCCTCTCCTGGTTCCTCGCCTGGTTCCTCTCCTCTACGCTCGCCCCTCTCAGTCTAACTGTTCCAGTCGCTCTGAAATCACAAGTCACTTCCTGTAAAGCGACTTCATGCAAATTTAAGAATGTTCGCCTGATCTATTCTACTGAGGCCACACAGATCAGGAGGCTCCAGAGGGAGAACTGTGGAGGAGACCATCCAGGTCTCTGTGACAGGATATGAGAGTGTGACAGACGTGTGCAGCAGCTCTCCCCCTGCTGTCACTCAGAGGTTTGCTCAGGAGCAGGAGTCGTACCGGTGAGTCGCTCGCTCTTTGTCTGAACCGTCGCCTCAAACCAACGGGACTTCATCTGCTTCTGCTGCAAGAGTGAACTCTGCACCCCTGTGACCTTTAACCTCTTTGTGTGGAAATTGTCCTCTGTGAGGAAGACTGTAGTGCCATTTTCAGCCAGCATTTGTTCAGATCTCCGTGGCGACGCTGTGGCGGTGACTCTGTTCATGCTGTTTCGCTGATCTTCATCATTCGGGGTTTAAGCTGCAGGACAGGGTTTAGTGTTCCTGTCAGCCAGGTCACCGCTCTCTGCTCTCTGTGGTTCTGTGTCTATGATCACTTGGTATCAACTGAAACTGTGCAGGAAATAACCAGGAGGAGGAGTCACAATGTGTTTCCCCCCAAACATCCAAATAAGGGGGGAAACCCTGAAATGTAATAAAGTGCTCCCAACGAAGGCTTCCTGTTATTGAATCTGTGTGAGTGAGTGAGAGATTACAGACAGCTGAACCCTGACCCTGCTGCCTAGAGACTGAAGCCAGCGCCGCTGAAGTTCCTGGAATGAGGATATACTTAGAAGAAGATAAATGTGGAGTCACCTGTCGAGCACCGGAGCCACAAACAAGACCAGCACAAGTGAAAACACTGCAAAGACCTGCAGCGGTGGACAATGGAACCAGGAAGCAACAAACCCCCCAATGATGATGACAAACCAAACTCCAGCTTAAATTCTAAAAACAACCTGACAGGAGAAGCTCCAAAGCGTCAGGGGATCCAGATCATCAAACCTCCAACCAGCAGGAGGAGGAGGGAGTGGAGACACACAAGCACGTCGTCTCTCCCCAAGATCACACACTGCTCTCCTGGGTTCCCCCTCCAGCTCAGATTATAGCCACCGTTGTTATTTGAGGCCAATGTAAAGTAAATCATCACAAAGTTAGATACTGTGTCCACTAGGGGTCAGCGTGAGGGCAAAGACACAAAGGTCCCTCAGGAGCGCCAGAACACAGCAAGGAACATTTTGTCCCAATGCAAAAACACTGGAGGTTTAGTTCCATAAGGAGTCCATTGGTTTCCTGGTCACACTCTGTGTTTCTGTGGCTTCTTCTCCTCTGACCTCCTTATGATTCACATGATGTCCTCCCTTATATGGTTAATCCTCTCCTGTTACCCTCCATGAGGTTTGATCCTGTATGTGGACTTCCACGTCAAAGGGAGACGTGTCCTCATGCTGCGGGACACGTCACGCCAAGTTTGACCTTAAATGTGATCTTTCTCTTCCAGTTTTGTCACTAACTTTGTCTGAAGCGAGCACAGCCTCGTCCACAGGCTGTTACATTTCATCAGCTAGAGTCCTAACTGGGCCGACGTTGGAGGCCCGGGTGGAGGTATGAACCGGGTGTTTCTCTGGGGGAGCATGAAGCCTCTCAGCACACACACACCCCCCCCCCCCCCCCAGCAGCGTCTTAATGGCTCCATTAGTGCGTCTTAAATGTCCTAGGTGACGTCGGCGCTGCGTTTGTGTCTTCTGCTCGTCCACCTGCTGCCTTCTGAACTTTCATCACGGGCAGAAAATGACTCGCAGCTGTTTAGTGCACGAGAGATTTTCACTTTACACAAGGCCAGGAAGTTCACTGTTAGCACGCCAAGGAACACACACATACTAAAGCATCGATACCACCAAGTCAACGCCCTGCAGACTGATGGACCTCAAGTGTTATAAAGAGAAGCAGAAATATTAAACTGTCACAGGAACGAAAGAAGGAAAGGGGAAATAAGACTGAAAGGGAGAAGAAGAAAACAGAACAAGGAGAGAAGGAAGCAGGGAAAGTAAAGGGGAGAAGGGAAGGGACACGAGGAAGGAAGAAATATGAGACAAAAGAGTACAATAGAGGAGAGAAGGAAGCAAGGAAAGAAGAAGCAGATGAGGAGACGTGAAGGAAGGGAAGAAAAAGGCAAGAAAGATGGGAAGAAAAAGCAATGGGCGAGAAAGACGGGATGATGAGTGACAGAAAGGAGAAATGGGGAAAGAAAAGAGATCCATCTGAGAGGAGAGAAGGGAAGGAAAGCAACCAGGCAAGGAAAGGAAGAAACAAAGGAAGGAAGGGTGTGTGTGTGCGTGTCTGTTTTTGTGTGTGTGTGTGTTCATGTGTGTGTCTGTGTGTGTGGTCTGCTCTGATTGGTGGCTCAGAGTCAGACTCCCTCACAGAGGAAGAAGCTTCGGGATAAAACGAGAGACAAACTTCATCCGTTGGTTTCCGTCCGTTTCTCTGCAGCAGAAGGTGAGAAAATCCATTTGTTTCATGATTCAGGCATCCGAGTCTGAGCTCTTCATCTTCATCTTCTTCATGACAAACTCTTCATCTGCATCAGTTTGCTCTTTTTTGTCAGTTTACTTATAGAAACATGTCAACAAGGAGCGAAGAACAAACTTCTCCTCCCTTTTCTCTCTGTAATTGGAGCTTTTGGGAGTTTTGTTAGTTAATGTTTCTACTTAAAAATCACTTTTTTACTGTATTATTTTTTCATGGCGTTCTAGAGGAAGTAGAAAGTGTTTTAAGGTTAGTGTATTTGTGTGAAATGTGTATTTGGTTCTTTATATTTGGAGTTAGCTTGGTGCTCATAATGTTGATCTGCTGTCAGAGACAAACTAATGTCTCACTCACATCAGGGAGGTGAAGGTTGGGCCAGCAGAGGAGTGAAGTTACACTGGGAGTGCAGTAGACTTACTTTACTTCAACTTTTACTTTGCTACCTTTCAGAGGGAAATGTTGTAGTTATTCAGTGATTATTCAGTTGTGGGGATGGAAAGACATGTTGAGTTACTTTGCAGAAGATGTGAAGTTAACATGAGAAATGACTCCAAACGTTAGAATGCTAACTGAGAGGATTTGTATTTATTCCCCATCACTTCCATTATTCATTCCAAACTCTCTTGTCTGTCTGTCTGTCTGTCTGTCCTTCTGTCCGTCCATCAGGTGGTTTCTTTTCTTTTTCTTTTTCTTTTCTGCAGTGTGTGAAGCTGAACAAACATCAAGATGTCGGAGTGAGTAACAAAAAGTTTCCCAGTGACTTCATGGCTTTACTTTAAGAAATCACAGTAAACTGGCCCCGCCCCTTCCTACCCTGAACACTTTGTATAATGCTGCAAACAAATGCGCGCGCACACACACACACACACACACACAGGCTTTGTGTGTGTGTCAGCTTTTGCTTATGAACTTATTTCTGTTTTTTTAACAATTCCTTCAGGAAAAAGATGTCATCCAGTCGCAAGCACCATCTGAAGGTAAAGCATTGAGTTCTCACACACACTCTTAGTTTTTATTTGCAAATCAGAACAAAGTCGGTGATAAAGGAAATAAACTCCATACCAGAGTGAAAAATAAACTCAAGCCCTCAGCCGGCCTGGGCTATAGTTACTGTCCCTACACAGAGGAAGTCCCTCCCGGGTATTATATGAGATGCTGACTGCCAGAGTGAGTCAGTAGAACAAGGCTGATGAGAACACAGAGTCAAAGTCATGTTTTTGTGCTCAGAATCCATAAATGTAAAGAAATGACAACGCAAAGTTTCACAGTAACAATCCGCAAACAGTAGAACACAAACACACGTACACACACACACACACACACACACATACACACGCACGCACACACACACACACAAAAAAACTGAAAGAATGATCTTTAATATCTGATGTTGTCTGGATGCTCTTACAGAGTTTGATGCTCTCCATTGCCAAAAGTATCCTGGAGGAGGAGGACAAGGAGCGAGAGGAGGAGAGGAGCAGGTACATGGCTGAGAGCTGTCCTCCTCTGTCGCTGCCACGAAGCATGCAGGAGCTGCAGGTGACTGACCCTCACAGCATTCACACACACACACACACACACACGCACACCTGGGCGGGCACGCACACACACACACACACACACACAGAGCAGACACCAGACATCAGGTGGCTTGTTGTGTGTGTGTGTGTGCAGGAGCTGTGCAGGGAAATCCACCACCAGATCGATACCAGAGACGAGGAACGATACGACCTGGAGATGAAGGTCAACAAGTCCAACAAGGAGGTGAGAGAGAGAGAGAGAGAGAGAGAATCTTTCTGGTGACTCGTGCCTGTCGTGACTCCACTCTCTTGTCTTCCTCTCGGTCTTCCTGCTCCACATGGATCAGATTGACGACTTGAAGATCAAAGTTCAGGACTTGATGGGAAAGTTCAAGAAGCCCGTCCTTAAGAAAGTGCGTATGTCTGCTGACGCCATGCTGAAGGCTCTGCTGGGCTCCAAACACACCGTCAACATGGACCTGAGGGCCAACCTGAAGCAGGTCAAGAAGGAGGTGAAAGAGGAGGTGAGGAGCTTCATCCAATCGTCTCTCTATCTCTTTGCTCACTCTCAGAATATTGGGGGATTTTTCGATCGATTCCAGCTGCATTTATTCTGCCTCAGTGATTTCTTGTCACTTTGTGCAGTTTCCATTTCTGCCGCCAGAGGGCACCAACACTTCACCTTCCTGCTAAAGCTTCACAATAAGCCTGTTTATAGTTGAACTTTTAATTTCACTTGACTTTTTGTTGAATTTGTCTTTGATTAAATTTGCAAAAACTCATTTAATGTGATCCATACTGATCTAAAGTCAGCCAAATATAATATAATATGATATAAAATGATTTGTGTTTGTCACTGGAGCTCAGAAGCCAAAGCTCAGCATGTGCCCTTTGCTCTTTCAGGACAAAGAGCTGCGCGACGTCGGTGACTGGCGTAAGAACATCGAAGACAAATCTGGCATGGACGGGAGGAAGAAGATGTTTGAGGCCGAGGCTTAAACCACACACACGCACACACACACAGACACTTGAGCTCTCAGTTGTTAACACATGTAATCTGCTTTTTAATGAACAAATCATCCTGATAACAAATTCATTTTAGGAGCCAACATGTAAGATGCAAAAACGCTGAAATAAAGAAGTCCAACCTGCTGAATGAGCTCATCGCTCTTGTGTGAATTATAAAGAAATACTGTGGTTCAAATCAAACAATCACCAACCTGCAGAGGTGAAATCTGCTTCATTTACACTTCTTTACATTTAGTTGTTTCCAAAGACTCCAGACAGCAAAACCTGAAACAAATCATAGAAGAAGAAACGTGAATCAGCCATGCAACCCAACGCCAAGACGCACATCTGTGTAGCAGCAGGGCCACATGGAGGCCACATACAGAGGGTTCAGGGTCAAATGTCAACATATTAGAGGAGCTTTAGAGGAACACGTGTTCATGGATCCATAAGGGTCCGATCCCTCTGTGTCATCACATGATTTGTCAGCGTTAGCGCCCCCTGCAGGCAGCAGAGATGTGCTGAAGTTTAGAGCCAATGAGAGGTGAGTCAAGTGTCACATGACTCAAAGGATTATGGTTTAATAGTAGAGGATTCTCTCAAAGCCTTTTGTTCTTTGTCTTCAGTGGAGCAAAGCGTCTTCATCACCTTCACAAAGCTGTGGACCAATCAGGGCTGAGTGGAGAGCTCCAGACCAAGACTGAGGCTGCTGAGGCTGAGGAGGCTTCTTCTTGTGAGTGCTTGTTGCAACTCCACACACACACACACACACACACACTCACACTCACACTCACACTCTCACACTCTCACACTCTCACACACACACGCAGTAATAAAATAGTATAATATATAAAAATACATAAATAAACACATCATATATTATATGAACATATTTTGAATGTACAATGAATTGATATTTTCCGTTATTTAAAAGAGAAAGTTTTGTCTCTGCTTCCTCCCTGAGTCGTTTTGTTGTCTTGTCATGTTGTTTTGTCCTGAGTGAGTTTGTCTTCTGTCTTGTTGTTGAGAGGCTGAGGATGATGAAGCTCTGTGTATGATGAGGATGAGGCAGAGAAGAATCTTGAAGGCTAAGTTATTTATACTGAGCGAGCGGAGGAAGGCCCACATGACTCTGGACTGTATTTCATGACCTTGTCAGCTCATTGGTTTGAGCGCTAATCCACTTCCATAAAGAGAAAGTGGAGGATTTGGCCGGCGATGGCAGATTGAATATATACCTTCCTCTTCACGCCGGCTCAGCCCGTGAGCGTCCGACAGCTGAAATCACATCAGGAAAGGTACGAGCTCTTCCTCTCTCGCTCCCACTCGGGTGCTTTGCTGATGTTTTGCTGTATGAAGGTTTATCTGTGTGTGTGTGCCGGCAGCTGTAAACAGTGGCCGGAGCTGTTCGCTGTGTTGTAATGTCAGTAATGTCAGTGAGGCGTCTGAGGCTTCACGTTTGAAGTTTTTGGCGTTTTGTGGGATTTCTCTGGCGCCCACAGGGTCTGGACGGGAGGTTTGGATGGTCGGGGATTGGCTGCTGTTGACTCCCTGATTTAGAATCATCTTTTCTGAATTAGAATTCAATTGATCGAGGAGCAAAAACGCATCTGTCAGACGTTTTAGACTCCAGCCGGCTCAGAGGTGATGCCAGCCTGGTTCAGGGATGGGACGACCCACTCTAAGCAGATTCACCCCATTCTCCAAACCTCTCCGGTCTCTGATGGAGCGAGGCGTTTACACGGGCAGCGGGCGAAGGGTTTGATGTTTGCAGTGTAGGTGTGAGATGTTGATACTTGGTTTGGAGCGAGTTGACATGCATGGATACTGCTGAGTGTGTGAGAAGACTGCTGAGTGTGTGAGAAGACCGCATCGCCGTCATTCCATAACTGCTGTGGACGAGGAAGGAGACGGAGAACACCACACCACACTCTCAAACGCTCCTTGATTTGTGTTTAACGCTGGTGTGGACACGATGTACAGCAAATAGTTGTGGCTTAAATGCTCTGAGTTGTGTTTGATCAGCTGAGGCGTCTCACACAGATGATCGTCGACGCTGGAGTGAGACTGAAGGAGTGAGACTGTAGAGACACACTCTCTGGAACACACAACTGAGTTTCCCGTTGTAGTTTTGGCGGTCATTGAAGGTCACGGTCGTATCCGTCACATCTCAGGCATGCGCTCGCTCGGCTTGCACGGCGGTGATGTACAAGCTGATGATGTGTCTCTCTGAAAGTCAACACCGCCTCAAGCAGCTCGCATGAAAACGGATCCGCCGCTGTTTATCCTCCTGTCAGCGGCAAGACGTCGGGAGGAAGACGAGCTGTGATCTGCCGACCTCCAACCTCTGTCTTCACTTCACCTCGCGCTCACGTTCCGTCCTCACACACCAAATTCAGCCTCTTTGCATAAACCTTTCAGTGTTGTGACTGGTTTGAGGACAGGAATCAGGGCCGGGCACTGTAAACTATTTTTAGATTTGAAAGGAATCAACATGTTAGAATAGAATCTCTTATCAAACGACTTCTTCAAGTCTCATTTTCTTCATCTGTCTCCAATATGAATCAACTTGTTTCAGGCATTTTCTAGATTTGAGCATTGGGATCTGGAAACAAGGCAGAAACTCCAAACTTCTTCATTTCCCAGCATTTAGACGGATCCTTCCAAAGTCTACACATCAACTGTTCCATAGCGGAGTCTAGAATAGAATTCCTTTGACGCCTGTGCGCTCTGCTTTCATGTTGAAGGCCTCGGCACAAAGATCTCCATGATTATGTTTCCACATTCTCCGTCTGAAAGCAACTGATTTGTGTTGGAGACAAGTGGAGACACAACAAAGTGGAGAGCGGAGAGAATGAAGCCGGAGCGGAGCGCCCGGACACTCGCTGGCCCGGCCGCTCGCACAGTTTAGGAGCTGTGAGGCTTCCATGGATTAGGAATCTATTCCTGGATCCACAGCTGTTCCTCATCCTTCCTAATGTCTTCATTATGGAAAAAACGGAACAGAGAAGACGTCTGACAGCCACCGCAGGCATGTTAGCACACGTCGCTCAGCGGGAATGTGGAGGCGGATCTGTGAAGCTGAGTTCGGATCTCCAGACACTGGAGACCGGACGGGATTGAAAACGATCTGCGGGCCTATAAGCCTAAGTGTGTGTGTGTGTGTGTGTGTGTGTGTGTGTGTGTGTGTGTGTGTGTGTGGTACGGGTCAGCATGTCTCTGGAGGGGTGAGGGAGGGCCCGTGGAAACCCAACACCTCCCCTGGCCAAGACATTACAACCAAAATAACTGACCTTAGATGCACGAGCGACTTTTGTGCTTCGGGCGGACAAAATACAAACGAGCTTTACGAAAAGTGTCAGAGTGAGTGTGTGAGCCACTGACACACACACACACACACACACACACACACACACACACACACACACACACTCCGTGCTCTTGAGTTTTAAAAGTGTGTGAGGTCATGGAAGCATTCACACTGAGCCGACAGTCCGGCTCCATATTCCACTGCTGTTTTCTTCTCCTTCTCGACGTCACAATAAGACGTAAAACACAACAGATCTGAAGCACTTGCGCCTATAGACCACCAGTGTTTAATCCACAAGCTCAGTCGAGCAAAACAAAAGTGTTAAAAAACATAATTCATCATAATTCTGTGGAAAACAACAGCAAAGTATCAAAGACCTCCTGATTCATGTTGCAGGCAGATCTCTGTCTGAAACCACTAACACCGCTTCATTTTCAGTTTGATTTCAGGTTCCAGCTGCCATCATGACTGAGTAAGTCAACAGAGTGTCAGACAGAGTGTCAGGCAGAGCGTCAGACAGGAGTCACTGCAGTCACTGGAGTCACTCCCACATTCACTTCTTCTGTTTTGACTCTTTGGACTCTTATTCTTCTTTATTTTGTAGAATCATGACTAAATATTTAAAATATTCAAACTAGAAAAATGACTTTTGACTCCAGAGGATTGAAGTCTTTGAACTCCAACATGTTGCATGTTAATAATAATAATAATGTTTTCTCCTTATAATCTCTTAAATTGCTGTTAAAACGTAACATTTGTTGTATTCCCTTATTATTGTTGTTTCAATACATTGTATTGTTTTAATGCTCATTAACTTTGTGAATGTTGTTCTTTCATTTGTCAGCTTTTAATCTCTTTGTGTTGTCGTTCACCTTTCCACGTATGTATTTGTGCTTTTTTATTACTTCTGCAAACAACGTAACAGAATTAACTTCACTAATTAGCTCAACCACATTCAGACATTTGATCCAACAAAAAAGATGCGAGTGTGTATTAAGTTTGTGTTTGTGCAGGAAGAGGATGTCAGCGAGGAAGAAGCACCAGCTGAAGGTCAGACACTCACACACACACACACACACACACACACACACACACGCGTGCGCACATAAACAGCAAAGATCCTGCAGTACTGAGGAAGCGCACTGCTCTGTTTGGCCTCTAGGTGGCACTGCAGTAGCATCAAATCATTTATAATACGTTTCCAGACATTATGGGATGTTAACTCATGATCAGAATAAAACATCTACACTCTCTGTGTCCTCAATGTCGGCTCTCTCTCCTTTTCTGATCTCCTCCCATGTCTCTCTCAGAGCTCCATGCTGGTAGTGGCGAATATGCTGCTGGAGGCTGAATCGAAGGTGAAGGTTGATGAGCGAGAGAAGTTCCTTGGAGACAAGTGTCCTCCTCTGGACCTACCGGGCTCCAAGGAGGAGCTCATGGTGAGACATGATGACCTTAATACCTGTGTGTGTGTGTGTGTGTGTGTGTGTGTGTGGGTCTTGGGTTTGAATCCCCTGGTGCGTCCTTTGTGTTCAGCATTGACAGATGGAGTTTCTTCTTCTACTGTAAGCTCAGTACTTTATTCATTATTCTTGTTTTTCCTGAATGCAATTGTTTTTTCTTTTCAGGAACTTTGCAAGAAGCTTCATGAGCAGATTGACCTCAGTGAAGAGGAGCGATACTGCTCAGAGTTCAAGCTGGACCTGGTTCGCAATGAGGTCAGCACCTACAGAACATCAGAGTGTAGCTTTACCACAACAGGGGAGGGCTGCCTGCTCTGTCCGCTCTGTCCGCTCTGTCCATGGTAGCGTCTTATTACATTACATTACGATCATTTGGCAGACGCTTTTATCCAAAGCGACTTACATTACATTATATTACCACCCTTCGCAGAGGGGGGAGCAATTGAGGGTTCGGTGCTCAGGGGCACCTCGGCAGGGACTCGAACCGGCAACCCTCCGGTTCTTAAGCGGAAGCTCTACCCACTCGACTACTGCCTCCCTCAATCATTATTTGGTCATTAGAAATAGTAATGTTATTTGTGCGGTAAAGTTGGGAAGCAAAGAGCAGAAACATCTGTAACTTCATGAGGAAAGATCTCATTAAAAGCACAGAAGCTCAAAATGATGAAATTGGAAATGACATCATGTTGGCTGAGTCTACAGGCAGACAGGTGAGTGACATGTTCATCAGGAGCTGTAAGTTGGAGGATCTATTGAGCTTTAACCCTTACACACCCACAGTGGCCACAGTCTTCTCAGTAAGGACACTCAGAATGACCTCTATTCCAAGTTCAGAACCATAAATCTATTTTGCATCTCTCAGTCATAATGCCTGGTGAGCTGAGAAGGTGTATTTCTTTAGAATGACACTTCTACTTACATTCATATATGGAGAAAAGAAGGCATCGTAACGGTTCCTCCTGAATCCTCCCAAAGGTCAGAGACCTGAACATCAAGATCGTGGATCTGAGGGGAAAGTTCAAGAGGCCCCGGCTGAAGAAAGTGCGTATGTCTGCTGACGCCATGCTGAAGGCTCTGCTGGGCTCCAAACACACCGTCAACATGGACCTGAGGGCCAACCTGAAGCAGGTCAAGAAGGAGGTGAAAGAGGAGGTGAGGAGCTTCATCCAATCGTCTCTCTATCTCTTTGCTCACTCTCAGATTATTGGGGATTTTTCGATCGATTCCAGCTGCATTTATTCTGCCGAAGTGATTTCTTGTCACTTTGTGAAAACGTTGCAGTTTACATTTCTGCCGCCAGAGGGCACCAAAACTTCAACCTTGAAATTTTTATTTCTTTTTATTTCTTGATTTTTAATGAAATATTCTGATTAAAATTTGATTTTCAAATGTTCCCGATTTTTTATATATATATTTTTCATAAGTTCTTGAATATGTTCCCTGCTTAATGAGACAGTTTTTAATTTTATTGAATTTTCTAGAAATAGGGAGAAAATCAACAAATTACAATTTTTTTACATTCTTCACATTTTGGTGTGAGTCATTACAGTCGATATCCTGTTGTGTGTTTCAGGACAAGCTGGCCAATGTGGGTGACTGGCGTAAGAACATTGAAGACAAGTCTGACAGGAAGAAGATGTTTGACGGTTAAAACACATTTCAGGTGTCAAATCTTTGTAACTGGAGAGTTTTATTCCAAAATATGACAAAAGAAATTATGCAGAATAATGCAACTTTATCGTACAGAACCTTTGAAGAACACAGGAAGTGGTTGGTTGTGCCATATTTTATGTCCTTTGTGTCGCCTCAGCGCATAACAGCGACAAAACGACAACTGCGTCTCTTCTACGACTGATCAACGGAGACGTCACATGTTGTTTTGTTGTTGACAGTGTGTGTGACGACGTGTTAACGGCCTCACATCTCACACGTTGGCTTGCTCATGCTTGTTCTTAGCGTTCTCTCAGGGCATTCTGGGAAATGTAACAAATGTCCAAAGTGAGTAGAAGTTTGAGTTATTTAATGTTTGTCTTTTGGAATGAAACTCTTCAGTGGCGGCTCCTCCTCCTCCTCTCCAGCCTGTGTTTACACTCGACTGTGATGGAGCCAGACAGCACAGATGTTTCTACGCACCTATGAGCAAAATAAATGTTGGTTCAAACATAAAGTTGGCAGGATTGTGACTTTTGTCAGTGCTCAGAGGAAAGACGTTCACACTCAGCATGCTGACACTTTTCATGCAGATTCCAGAAGCAAAGATCACAAACCCCTTCAGGCAGATCACATGATGCTTACACACCTGGGTCATCCCATCAGGTCTGCAGAGGTCAAAGTAAAAGAGAAGAATATCTCCTGGCCACAGCTTGGTTAAGTGTAGGAACAAGATGATTGAGTGGTGGCCTCAGGTTCCAGACTGCTCCTGATCCTGCTGCAGGTCCTCAGGTCCTCAGCTGCTCTTCTGTTTATCAATATAATCAATCAGCAAACCCATGTGCTTTGATCCAGTGTTGAAGCGGGTGGGCAGAAAACAAATGGAGCCTCCAAACTCCCAGAAGGTCAGAGAGCGCAGCTAAGAGACGGACCATCAGAGGATTCCGTCCCCTGGTGTCGTCCCCGTGTGTGTGTGATGCTTTGGTTCTTGAGGGTCAGGATTGAAAACCTTCAGGTCACAAACGTCACTCTGACTCTTCCTCTCATCATCATCATCGTTCCTGTCACCGCCTCTTTCTGCCTTTGAGTAAAATGTGTCTCTAAATAAATGTTGATGCGTTGCCATAATGAGAGTCTAACTGCGGTTAGAATGTATGTATTTTACAGTGAATGGTCGTTTGCCTCAGCTCACTAATCAACACAGGTGCCTCAAATGAAGCCTAGTCCAGGAATTCAGGTGAAGACATCTCTCACCCAGAAATCCTGGCCAGGTCTGGGCCTGAGCCTGGTTCATTAAACCCTTTGTAGGCTCCCGGTGGTTGATGGTGATGCATGGTAAGTCATTTACTTCTACGGTGCTAAACTAATAAACTAATTTTTAGCTGAGGCCATTTATTGTGGTTCTGTATCTCAGAGAAAATGGAAGAAAACGTTTGAGGCTTTTGTTGTGGAAACCACTGCGTAAAGTCATCTCCTTGAACGCTCTGCTTCCTGCTCTCGCTTTAGGAGAAGTTGCAATCAGGAATTCTGTATCTTCAGTGTGTTTTTGTCTTTGCGCACTTTTCGTTTCCCTGCTCTCTGTGGAACATGAGTTGGAAATACAAAGGGGCAAACTGTCACTTTAAGGCCACAAAAAAAAGATTCACAGTTTACCTCTTTTTCTTGCAGAGCACCCCTCCACAACAGGTGACAAACGCACACACGTGTGAAGATACAGGCACACACTGCAGCAGCTGAGTGATGGTGTCTCCCCATCTGTATTCCAAAAAGAAGTCTGCAGCAGAAGAACAGAAGTAAAGAGATCCTACCAATACTACATTTAAACGTGGGTATAGAGATGTTAGAGCAACTGGGACGTGGGACGATTCTGAACCTTCATAAACACTAGTGTTGGTCACTGGGTGATGTCATTGGTTGGCTATAGTTCAGCCCCAGCAGGCTGTGTCTTTCACAAAGCTTTGATAATGCGACGGTCTCAGTCTGCTGATGGACGAGCTGAATTGAGACACAGCTGGTGTGAGCTGACATGGAGTGACAGGCTGGTGAGGGATTAGGTGCAGGATTAGCTGAGGTATCTCTGGGTGGATATGACACCGCGCTCACGCCGGGGAGCTCTCAGCAGCTGTTTGTTAGTTTAGTCTGCCATCTTCTCTGGCGGGAAACCAACCATTTTCTATAAATCCACGCTAATCCAGATATCATGTTTGTCTGCGTGTCAGAGGACAACACAGTCTCACTCAGGATGAATGACTCCGTGAGTCATTAAAGCAGAGATGAGTGTTGGTTTAAGGTTTTAATTCTGACAGAATATTGAAAACTGTTCGAATAATAATGTTAGAATAAAAAAGGCACTGCCACTGCAGTTACCAATGTGTCCAGCAGGGTGCATCATTACATTAATGATGTAGACCTACATGCTTGGAAAGAAATAACGTCTGAGCTTTTTTTGTCATACAAAGCCATTTACAGATTAAACTTCTACAAACACTCCAACAAAGAGAAGAGATATGAAAAGAGGAGGACAGAAGAAAGACAAGTGAGATGGATCCAAAAATAGAAGCACAGCAGTAAAGAAAAGACAAATGTATTTGTACGATGATGCTCACTCTTTTTCTCGACTGTTTTAAAGATTTCAGTGTTTTTAGGTTTTCCCAAACAATTAATTACAATATTCAGCCAACAAATGGTGACATGGTCTTTGTCAGTCTAGGTGTGTCCAGCAGGGGGCAGCATTCCATCAATGTCAGCCTGTACACCAACGTCATGTGTTGTGTATGATGACTTGTGTTGTGCAAACATTTTGATGCCCCAAACTGACCTCAGAATGAAAACGTGCGTCAATCACTCCTGCCAGAGCGCTTCACCAAGGCATGAGAGTGTCGATCTGGAGTTTGTCCCAAGGTGCTGCACTGTGGCTGGACACTGTCTCTTAGGGTAAGGACGGGTTCAGTGCAGGGAACGACAGGACAAGTTAGTCTTCTTTGTCTAAACAGTCTAAGTCCAGTAATGTCAGCAAACACACACTGGGAGCAGCCAAATGGGGTCAAAGCCGAAAAGGAATTCCATTGTTTACCTAAGTTGTGCCCATACATCCAATAACATTTTTCCAGCATTTATCCTGAATCACAATACTGTAAGTAATCAGTACAAAAATTAAAAATCCGATGGTATGGCTCTGTACCGCCTCACTTCCTGCCCCACCAGATGACAACAAAGACACACCCACAAAGCTAATACCAGGTACCAGAAACCCTAGGAATTATATGATGAAGATTTGCATTATTAAAGAAGAGGGGACCTGGTGTGAAATAGAAGATGTCATGAAAAGATAAAAATGAGAAAACTATGATAGTTATTTTCGGGCAAAATCAATGGAAGTGGCTGACTGGAATAAGTGAAGTGGTGACAAACACTAAGGTGTCCGGCAGGTCTGTACCTCGCTGTGATTGGTTCAGGCTAACCCTAACTGTAACGACACAATGTGGACATATGAGAGGGTTTGGTTAAGAAGGTCTCAAAGGGTCAGAAGACGAGATTGACTGAGTGGATTGATTCAGAAAGACTAGTTCCAAAGAGGATCAGTTTCTCCTTCAGAAGGTTTCTGGGCTCCTCCATAAGTTCCTGGGTTGATGGAAAAGATTCTTGGTTGAATGTTTAGGGTTAGATTTTGGGAAGAGGGTTGTTGGGGCTCTTGAAGGTTGTTGTGTTCTTGGGAAGGTTTGTCATTCGCTGTCTGTTCTTGTGTGACATACCGAAAACCAATGAAGTGCCAAAAAAACCTCTCTGCGGGAGAGGACACAGACACTTTGGCCACATTTTTCTACTGTCATCTGTAGAAACAAGCAGATGGTGGATGAATGTAAACTAACAAGCCCGATGAATATGCATCAAGTTGCATTGGTGAGCATCCACATATATTAATTACTTCACATAGTGAGGAAAGGCTACACGCTTCATCCGCATGTGCGAAGTCTAAGCTGCTGTACGCGACATTCTTGAGGCGTCTTCACCAAAACACCTGCCCGTCTCTCTGACAGAACCACGAACCTGACCCCTCCCGTCGCCCTCCACAGCCACATTCCCGGCATGCCTCAGACTCCATCATGTCTGCTGTCTGCACCTCACTCAGACCTGTCATCACGCCTGGAGGCCCACCTGCTGCTCACACCTTTAGGCTCATCGCTGCCTCCTAGTCCGGCTCGTTCTCAGGTGGAGCTTCGCTAACTAATGAAATGACAAGGATAAAAATTATGTTTCTGTAAACTCAACTAAAGGGCGGCTTCTAGGGATCAGAAGATTTCTGGTTTGATTCCAGCCTCATCCTCCGAGAAGAAGAAGTGTTGTTGAGCAAGACACTGAGCCCCTCACTGCTCCTGATGGGCAGGTTGTCTCCTTGCCTGGTATGAACCTGCATCAGTGTGTGGATGTGAGTGTCAGTGTTTGGACTAAAGTGAAATGCGAGTACATTAGGTACGTTAGCAAAATCAACAATCCCAGAGGTGAGCTTTGGATGTAGCTGACTGCTAGCTTTGACTGTAGCCGACTGTTAGCTTTGGATGTAGCTGTCTGTTAGCTTTGACTGTAGCCGACTGTTAGCTTTGGATGTAGCTGATTGTTAGCTTTGACTGAAGCCGACTGTTAGCTTTGGGTTTAGTTTGAGACCACAGTAGTCTTCGCTCTCCTTGTTGCAGCATCACTCATTTCGCAAAACAATGCTCCGCAACTCCCTACGTCCTGTTGTAGTTCACAACTCCAGAGCGTGTTTGTCCCACTGACCAAAGGAATGTCTGTGATACATTTGGTACTTAAGCTGCTCTATGTGACACAACAATGAGCTGCTCTATGTGACACATCAATGAGCTGCTCTATGTAACACATTATCAAGCTGCTCTATGTGACACAACAATGAGCTGCTCTATGACCTGCCAGGTTCCAAACCCAGGTCGCTCTTTGTGACTCACCACATCTGTGTTCAGGTCCCAGTAGTTTGTCTCGTAGCCTCTGTCACTGATTTGTCCCAAGTGAAGCATTTGAGTAAAGCTACTTGTGATGTTTTAAGTCTTTTCTCATTTCTAGTTGAGTTGGCTACTTTGTGACTTGATTCCATGTTGAATGTCACATGACTGTCACATGTCACAACACTGGCTGTTCCCTCATTGGACGCACGTTGCAAAGGTCACCAAAAGGTCAGAGTTGAATTTTTTGTTGAAGTTTGCGTGAAGCAGCAGAGTGGAAAGCAGCAGCTCTTTGTTCCGCCTCTGTTCTGTGTTTGGAGTCATCTGCTGTCACATAACACAGCTTACTTCTCTCTGGGTTTTGTGCCAGTATGACTTCATTTTAAATCAATTCCCTCCACATCTTCTCGTCTTCACCTCCAGTACGCTGGGCCAAACTATAAAAACTCAGTAAAGAGCAAATCCGTGTCTTTGACATTTCTATTTACATCTCAGCAGCTGCACACAATGTTGACTTTTTATAACCGAACGTTATCCAGTGACTTGGAACTAATTTGAGTTTTCATTAAAGCATGAAGTCACTTGATATGAACAGATGGTAAACAGGTGACGGAGGGAGTTTTTTTTATTTTTTTTTAGCTTGTTTCAGAGCGACAGGAGACAGAGAATCAAAGCTATTCAGCAATCAACAAGAAAAGCTGATAGAGACACATTTTGGACTTGAATTCTAGTTTATGCAAAGAAAATAGCAAAATTGTAGTTTTGTAAAAATGACATCATGAAATCAATTCAGAAGGAAATGTAGCTTTTGTGGAGAGAAAGTGAGTAAAGGCTCCTGATCAGTGTGGCTGTGAGCTGCTGGGATGAGGGTTAGCTTGTTGTTGAGCTCCGTGTGAGGCTCCGGGTCCAGCTGAGGTTACCGCTCGGAAAAGCTGCAGCTACCTGACGTGGTGCCACATATTCCTTTAGCAGTGGAGTGAACATGAGAGGGCGAGAATCCCGCCTAAGGTTCACATCACAGGCTTACATCAGCAAGAAGAGACGGAGCACCAACCGGGCCTGCCGCTGATCAGCCGATATTTATAGAGGGAGGAAATGTGAGCTCGGGTTTTATTTGGAGCAAATCAAAGTTTCACTTTGTCTCTTTTCCACCTGTTTTCTCTGGCAGATTCCTAATGCGACGGCTTAAGTATCAGATGTTGGCTTTGTGCTGCATGTGTGTGTCTCTGCGTGTGATTGGTCTGTGTGCTGCAACGTCACACACCTACTCTTAAATGATCTGAGGCCTCTCAGCTGTTGCTTCCCTCCATGAGTGTTGGTGACTTCAGACTCGAATTGTGTGTCATGATTTCAGTTCAGACATGATCGTTCGAGCTGCTTTTAGAGTTCAAAATATAAAATTTAAGGGGTTCTTTCTTGTGACTGCCTCACAAATGAGTGCTGCATGTTTGCATGAGCTGCAGAAATCGAGCGGGCGGCTGAGGAAGAAGTGATGTCATCGATGTATTGATCTGATTGAGCAGTTACTTTCCACTGCATGTAAAATGGCCTCGTTCTCATTGGCTGTTACATCTTTGTCTATATTTGTGTTGAGCAAAATGTTTCAGACACTCACAAGGGACATTCTAGGCATCAGCCCCTATTGGACGAAGTGTTTAATGCTCTAGAATCTAGAGATGTTTCTGTAACTCTGCAGCAGCAGCTTTATTGTCACCAGTCTCTGGCACACTACACATTCATATCTTCATACTGTATGTAACCCGTAACCATGACAATGCTCCCACAAAGATCTTACGTGCCACCGGACTCTCTCTCTCGCCCGTCCACACACACAGAGACGTGATAACTGCGTCTCCCTGCTGAACAAGTTTGGGAACCACTGGATTATGCAATGTAGGAGAATTACATCCAGCTCAGAGTTTTCCCTCTTTTCGCCTGATCCTGGATCCGTTTAAGCAGGCCGTTATTTTTCCTGTCAAATTCGGCGATCTGTCCATATATGTGCCAATATTTGAGGGGCCGCATTAAAGCGGGCAACGGGCCGCATTAAAGCGGGCAACGGGCCACATGTGGCCCGCGGGCCATAGTTTGCCCACCCCTGCTCTAGATTGACATTCAGTATGCAAGAATTAGAGCAGCAACATTTCAGCATTTCTTCTTCTGTAATTTCCTCAGGGAGAAGCTGAGCAGCTGCTGTTTTACTAATCAAATCTATAAGTGGAGGCCCCACGTCCTGCTCTGATTGGCTAACTGGGGTGCCTGTAGAGCAGCGAGAGGTGGGAAACACGAGGACCTCAGCCGGCTCTGGTTTCCAAGCGTTTGGAGGACACAACCAGTGAATCCATTTCTGCTTCTAATTTCCCCAGAAAACCCCGCAATCAAAACAAAACAGGCAGACAGGATCATGGTTGACGTCCCGCAGGCCGTCCCACTGACAACCCCAAAGACCCAAACCTCCGCCCTCTACTGGCCAGAGGGTCCTTCTGTGCGTCCCGTGAACTGATGCCCCGGGAGAGAGACTAACAATAAGAGGACTACACTGTATTGTGCTTAAACATTCCCTCTCTCTCTCTCTCTCTCTCTCTCTCTCTCTGTCGGTCTCTCTCTCTCTCTCTGTCGGTCTCTCTCTCTCTCTCTGTCGGTCTCTCTCTCTCTCTCTCACTCTCTCTCTCTCTCTGTGCCCGTCTCTCTGCCTGTCTCTCTCCCTCATCTCTGTCTTTCATGTTATTTCCTAATGCATGTTTGTGTTTCCTGCTCTCCATGCCTTGTGTGTACCTCTGTATAATCCCACTGGGTGTTCCTATTGCTCCCTCAGATTTGTGGAGAGGGAATCTCTGTTGGAGAAGAAGTGTAAGAAGAAAATGTTTGTCTTTGCCCTGAGAATGACACATTAGTCCTTCAGATTCATCAGGCTCACAAAGCTCGACTCTCTCTGAGGTCCAACCTGTGGTTCGATTTCAGGTCAAACAAAACCAGTGCAGCGTCCTCTGGTGTCAGATCAGCACAGGACGCTTCAGTTCTCTGATCCAGAGCAGCACAGAGCAGCACAGAGCTGCGACTGCCTCCAGACACTCCAGGACTGTTGGGCTTTGGTGGAGGTATGGGCTCTAATGTCACAATGTGTCCTAATCTGACCTGAAAAGACTTGAAAGTGTTCATTTTGTCTTCGACTTCCCCCAAACATCCTGCAGAGTCTTTGCTTTGGTGGATTTGGCCTGTGGATGGTTGAATATTGAGTGTGAACCCCTTTCCTCCCTTTTATAGCATCTCAGTGTCTCCTAACATGAAACCAGGCTCCTCCTGGAGGACGATGGGCTCATATTTATGAGGAGACGCTGGCAGGGCTCGATGATATTTCAGGCACTTGCAGGCCGATTGGTCTGAGGATTCTCCATTTCCATAAACAGGAGCTCCATATCCATATTTGATCCCTCATATATATATACACCCTGCTGTGATTTCTTCCCACTGTGACTTGAGTCTCAGCTCGCTCGCTGCCCTCCTCCTCCTCCTCCTCCTCTTCGTCTTTCTTTCTGGTTGTAGGTGAGCTTGAGTTTCTCTCTGCATGAAGCTGCTGAGCTTTGGATGGATCTCTGTCCTGCTCTTTTTGTGGAAGGTTCTCGTAAAGTGCTGAGGTCACGGGTGTCTTGACCTCTGGGTGCTTGTAGCTCTGTGGTGAAGCAGAGGAGCTTTAACGAGCCGCTCTGCTGAAATGAGCTCAACAAGCTTCTGCACTTTAGAGTCTTTATCAGAGCTTTGTCTCCTGGCTCAGAGAGGAAACCTGTCGTTTTCTGTTCAGGCTCATTTCTCAAGCCATGTTTAGAAATGTGAGTGTTATTTTCCTCCTCAGGTGTTTTTAATTAGACAAAACATGTTTGATTAGGTGTTTAGGTGTGTTGATTCACTGTTTAGATTTCTGGAGTTTTGGTGTTTGGAAAGAAGAAGAAATTGCAGATTGAGAAACTTGGATGATATAGAAAATTTGGAAATTTCCTCACCTTGAATTTCTTTGGACCTTTAGAGTTTCTTTATCTGAGAAAAGATGAAACGTTCATAGTTTAAGAACAAAGCCCCTTTATGAGGAGGTGGTGATGATTGGATTGACAGAAGCTCTTAGGAGGGAAGAAGACTCGTAAAGAGGAAGAGGGTTGTGGAAAGTTAAACTGGGTGGAGATGGGTGGCGTTCCGCAGGGCAATGTTGTTGGAATTCACAGCTTGCACTGGGTGGCTAACGGGCTCGTCAGCTAACGTGCTAGCTCAGCACATAGCTTTTCTTGCCCCAGAGAGGAATTGAAGTGTAAAGTCCCCGAGCGTCTGTGGACCACCTGTAAGGTTACTTAGCCCAGGCGTCAGGGCGACATCAGAGCCCCGCCGCTCCAAACTTAGCCTTGTCACCACTCGGCCGTCGCATCATCTGTTTGATGGATCACGTTTCATCCACATCGCTCTGATATTTAAGAAGATCGAAGAAGCCAGCAGATGCTTCACTTCTTCTTCTCTTCTTCTCTGTTTCTCTCCACAGGCTGTGAAGCACAGAAACCACAAACATGTCTGAGTAAGTGATGACCCTTTAACTTTGGTTTGGAGAGAGAGAGAGAGAGAGAGAGAGAGAGAGAGAGAGAGAGAGAGAGAGAGAATGGTTGTGGGTTCTAAGTCATGAGGTTTTTTCGTCTGAATGTATTTTGTGTTCTTCTCCTTAAAGCAAGAAGATGACATCGAGCCGCAGGCATCATCTAAAGGTACAAACCTCTAATTGGGTTTTCACAGGCAGATATTGATCCTGATCAGTCTGCAGATCCATCATCATGGTGCCTCTTTATGCTGTACACACACACACACACACACACACACACACACACACACACACACTACTTACAGAATACAGCAACAAACTTTGCGCCCGTGTGAATTATGCTCTAACTACAGGGAACGTCACACACCTAACCACTGTGTGTGTATGTGTGTGTGTGTGTGTGAGAGAGAGCGTGCGTGCGTGCTCTCACTTACATACACATTAAACTTAAAGACGGAAGTAGTTTGTAACCTGGCGACCGCCTGCATTCAAAAATGTACTGTTAACGACCCGACACACTAACAAACATCATAAACATATGGTAATATAAGTGATGTCATATTATTGAGTTGAATTGAATCCAAGTTGTTGGTTTGAATCCCATCTGTCAGCCAGCAGCCTCAGGCCTGATCAGAGCGGGGCTGCGCGGCTTGGTGGCGCCATCTGCTGGTTAAAAGAGTGAGACTCAGGAAAACCTCGTCTGTCTTTAGATGAATTTGAAGATGAAGATGATGAGTTTGAAACTTTTCAGACCTGACAGACCACACTGAGCCACGCCCCCTCAGCTCACATGATACTGAGACATGTGTGTGACCTTTGACCGAAAATGATCAGAGCAGAAATAGAAAAAGTTTTTTTGAAAATATTTGAAAAATCCAAAAGTCCGGTCAGCTATAAAAGGGGCGTGGCCTATTTGGCTGATGTGGAGAGATTCAAATGAAAAATGAGTTTCGTTCCGATGACATGGTTCAAAAGTTTGAGTCTAAAAGATCAAACGTGTATAACAGCGCTCCCACCAGGCTGACAGCCTTCAGTGACTCTGATGAGGCGTTCAGGTGCCTCAGGTACCGGGATCCATCCTGTCCTCTGCTTGTGCCCTCAGAGTGTGATGCTGTCGATCGCGGCCAGCATGATCGTGCAGGAGAAGAAAGACCTTGTGATCGCCAAAGCGAACTACATGGCTGAGCATTGCCCCTCCCCCAACAAGAGTGGAGACCAGGCCACTCTGATGGTAACTGAACCCTCAACCCTCTGACACCTCCACTGAAACTATGGAGTCACACTATTCTGTTCACATTAAGCTCCAAATGCTCCTGAAAACAACAATACTTAAGTAATTTCTTGTACTTTTAAGAGAGCATAGAGCAGCATGGAGCAGCATAGAGCAGCGTAGAGCTTCAGAGGGAGAAGAAAGGGTTAATGTCCATGTCACCTTTGATTCAAGCCAATATTGTAACCTTTCATAGAAATAGGACAATTGATTCAAAATAATGGTGCACTTTTTGTACAGCCTACATTTCCCATAAGGCTCAGCAAGGTGACCAGACAGCCTGATGCATGCTGGGGATGCATAGTGTGTGTGTGTTTGTGTGTGTGTGTGTGTGTGTGTATGTGTGTGTGTGTGGGTAACAGTGCTGCTTATGTGCACTTTGTCCGCACAGGACACCTGCAAGAAATTGCACGGGCTCATCGACGCAGTGGATGAGGAGCGTTACGACCTGGGGTCCAAAGTGAACAAAACGGATCAAGAGGTAAAGCTTCTATTTGTCCTCCTTCACCTTCATCTTCACCTCAAACATCAAGACATAAACCACACCCACCCAACCTTTCACACAAACATCAAACTGATTCACATGAGGCGTCGTCCTGTTTGATGTTTACAAGTAAAGCGGGAAGATTTACCAGTCTAGCATTAATTCATGGAAGCAGCAGGTTGATACTGTACGTTCATTAGATATGAGCACCTGACCTGTGACCTTTGTCCGTCCCCTGCAGATTGAAGAATTGAAGATTAAAGTGATCGACCTGGCCGGCGTGAAGAAGCCCGCCCTGAAGAGAGTGCGCATGTCTGCTGACGCCATGCTGAAGGCTCTGCTGGGCTCCAAACACACCGTCAACATGGACCTGAGGGCCAACCTGAAGCAGGTCAAGAAGGAGGTGAAAGATGAGGTGAGTCATCACAGGAGGAGACAGACTCTCTGCCTCTGTGCTCCGCTTCTTCTTTGGTGGAAACGCTAAGAAATGACAGTTTGTGAAACAGAAGGCAGCATGTTGGAGGAAATGAGACGTCAGAACAGCATTAGAACTAAAAAGGGAAGACCAACTGGCACCAATCCAGTGTGGTGCCAGTTTCTCTGCACTGAAAGGTTCAGGTTCATGTTCCCCATCATGTGTTTGAGGTACGCAGACATGTGAGTGCGGCGTGTTGCGGCTGACTGTGGCCTGTGTTTGTGTCCCGCAGCCTGCAGAGGCGGTGGGCGACTGGCGTAAGAACATTGAAGATAAGGCTGACAGGAAGAAGATGTTCGAGACTTCCTAAGCAGCCTGACTTCCTCCTCGTAGTTTCTCTCTCCCTGGGGCACTTTTTACAGGACATTTATGGCTTTTGTTTGATTAAATCCGTGACTTTCAGCTTTGTCTGTGATTGTACATTTGTAAAGCAGCGTTAAAAAGCTTCAAACTAAAATCCACTGAAACCTACAGACACGTTTGATGGATTCTTTCTTTCTCTGTGTTTTTGTGTGTGGAAATGTTTTGGGGTTCGTTCAACCAAAGAGCCGCAGAATTGAAAGACAAATCTAAATGATTATCATTCAGCTAAGATAGACTAAGCTTAGGATAAACTGATGAAAATCTTAGAACAGAGAACAAAGAATCAAACTGTCTTCAAATCAGCTGGAGAGTCAGAGTGCAGATCAGTGAGTCACCACACGGTGGCAGCAGAGGACTTCACTCTGCTCAGCTGAGCTCTTTTCATCGTATTTGATTTAAATTTTACTTCATATTCAAAAAGCTGCACTGTAACGACAAATCTCTGACTTATATAATTAATATGACACTTTATTCTGGATTAATGTGTGCTCCTGTATGGAGAAGTGCTGATTGTTCATGTGGAAGACATTCAAGTCAAACATCCACTTAGTTTGCAAATTCAATATTATTTCTGTGCAAAAATTCAACAGCATAATTTAAAAATGTCAAACTTTCTAGATTTTTAGAAAGAGTTTTAAAAGTTTAACGATAATTCTTTTGTGATATTTGGAACAATAGAATGACACAAAATGCTGTTTAACTTTTGAGACGCTGTGTGTTTCTGCTTGTTTATTTAATTATTTTGTGTTTATTTTACTGTACTGACTCTAAGATTAAATGAAGTAAAGTAAATTGTAGAATAAATAGAACAAATAATGAAGTTATATTTGGTTTGATGTAATCTATCATTGTATAACCTGATCATGGTTTATGACAACAAACATCTGAGATGCTGCTCAAACTCTCTGACATGAATGTGAAGAACGGTGACATGGAGAAGGTAAAATGGATTTATTTATTTACAAAACATCTTTGAATGAAAAGAAAATGTCTAAACTATTTCACCCTCTTAAATCATGAAGGTTGACATGTTGTTCTCCTCTTCTTCATCGTGTTCAGATGGAACAATCCTTTGTTTATCTGAGCTTTTGCAGGTTGATTTGCAGTGAGGCAGAACTCATCCATGTTTCCTGCCGACGCTGTTGGTTTGCGAGGGGCGGAGCTGACCTGTGACCTCTGACCTCCTCTCCTGGTGATGGACGTTTTTAGGAGTCCAGGGTATTTCAGGAGCTCCGGCCTGGTACATGGCCATAAACACAAAGCTGTAGAAGCGTCCAAGCACATATATACCCCCCCCCATGGCCAGTCCTCCCCTGTGACCCCCCCAGAAGCCTGCAGCTCCTCATCCTCTTCATCGCCAAGGTAAGAAACTCTCTGATGTAACCATTCAGGCTGAAATGCTTCTTTTTCTCTGCATTTCTCATTGGAGGAAACTGGAACACGAAACAGGAAACAGGAAGAGAAACACCAGAAATGATTTTTAAACCAACCTCATAGAAGTGCAAGGGGACGACCTTCACCCTCACCCTCACCCCTGCACTTACCCTCACCCTCACCATTTAACTGTTTTTTTTACTTTTGTGACAGTCTAAGAAGTCTAGAAGCCAAACAGCCAAGATGTCTGAGTAAGTATTGATTTATTGATTTCTCTTTATTTCTAAGCTTTCTTTGTGTTTTCTGCCGTGTATTCAGCAAATATTCTGCTCAACTCCATCCATGTTCTCATGTCAGCCACGTTGTGTTTGTAGTGATTTGCTGTCTGACGGTTGAAACGCTGAGTCGCCATCTGACTGTTGTGTTTTTGTTGTTTTCAGGGGAAAGAAGATGAATTCCAGCCGCCGGCATCATCTGAAGGTAAAAGCTCCGTTCAACCTCTCCGTGTTCTGACTGATGAAGCTGTGACGAGTCTGTGGAATGACGTTGCTTTTTTTGTCCGTGCAGAGTTTGATGCTGCAGATCGCCGCCACCTGGCTTGAGCAGGAAGCCGTTGACATCGCCGCCGCCAAGGAAGCTCATATGGCAGAGAGATGCCCCGCCCCCGACCTGAGCGGAGACCAGGCCGCTCTGATGGTAAACAAAGCGCCCAACTCTCAGCCTGCAGAGATCTGAAGAGATGACTTCATCAGACAACATTTCCGATTTACACTATGAAACCTTTCCTTCTAAAGCAAAGAAACATTTCTTTGTGCCAACAGGAATTCTGCAAAAAGCTTCACCAGGCCATCGAGAAGATCGACGAGGAACGATACGACGCTGAGGCCAAAGTGACCAAGTCCGACAATGAGGTAGAGACAAGCATGAGGAAATACACAAATACTGTAATGATGACTAATAACCACCTAGCAACATCCTAGCAACCACCCTAACAACCAACCTGAGCTCAACCTGAAACCCAGATCCTGTAGATATCACAGGGGTTTGGTGCCACACAGCGTCACTTCGGCCATGCCCTGCCTCTGCCCCGCCTGAGCCCCACCTGTACCCTGCCTCTGCCCGGCCTGTGCCCCACCTGTACCCTGCCTCTGCCCCGCCTGTGCCCCGTCTGTGCCCCACCTGTGCCCTGCCTCTGCCCCTACCGCGGCACTTGGTTTTATAGTTTCTGTAGTTGGAGGTGTGCGTAAACATCCTGTGTGTGTCTCCAGATAGATGAGCTGAAGCTGAAGGTGGTGGAGTTGGCTGGAGTGAAGAAGCCCGCACTGAAGAAAGTGCGTATGTCTGCTGACAGCATGCTGCAGGCTCTGCTGGGAGGAAAACACAAGGTGACCATGGACCTGAGGGCCAACCTGAAGCAGGTCAAGAAGGAGGTCAAAGAGGAGGTGAGACTCGTCTGCTGGGTTTGTTCACGCTACACATGAAGGTCACAATCCACGGCTGCGTTCATGTCAAAGAAAGATGTTTGATGATGAAGTCAGAAATAAGTTGTTTTGGAGGTCTGACGCTCAGTTTATAAAATCACCAGGTTCAATTCTCACATGTAGGAACTCCTCAACCATCTGACAATGAAATTGAAGCAACAGCAGATTTGATCCATTTTAATTATTCAGTTATTTTTAAGGGGGGGGGGGCGTATTTGGTTAGGACACCAAAATGTTCGGAGCGGCCCTGCAGACTCCCTCAATAGGTTTGATGAGTGGAGTCAGATTCACAGTTCTCACTTTGTAATACCATGTGTGTCCTGCAGGCTGTTGAAGCCGTCGGCGACTGGCGTAAGAACGTTGAAGACAAAGCTGACAGGAAGAAGATGTTTGAGACTTCCTAAAGACTTTCAGACTAAAAGCTCTGTTTACTCTTTGCACGGACACACGACTCACACACCTCAGACACTTTTCGTGGAGAAACCTCTGCAATTAAATGTTTTTTCAATAAGGAAATGCTGTGATGCTGCACTTTTGTCAGAGGTCAGAGGTCATTGGGGATTTTTCAAAGATTGTTTTGCTTTTTATTTTTAGTCAAGCGAACAATGGAGGATTATTTTTTCAAAGGTTCGGTTGGTTAGAAGACGTTTCAGGCACTTCTAAACCAAACTTCCCCCCAAATTCTGGTGCTGAGTGTTGATCGAATGCAGAATTGAGTGCAGTGTGCAGTTTGTCACATCAGCTGCTCTCATTTGTGCCGATTGTAGATTGATTGATAAGTCCTGAGCCTGGCCATTATGTAGTAGTAGTCAATTGCCTTTGTTGGAGCTGATATCAAGTGATGATTGTTTCAATGATAAGATGATGGCTGTGGATAGTGAGTTGACTGAAAAGTTGTGAGCCTAGCACAATCATGACCCAGCTGGTAATTAAGTCCATGCTAGGCTCACAACTTATCAATAGTGACAATAATCAATTTTGATTTGAGTCTTTCAGTCCCATGATGCCAGATGTGAATCTGAGATGACCAGGTTAGGTTATAGTAGTGGATGAAGGGTTGATTGATAAGTAGTGAGCCTGAGTTATCAGGTTTGTAATAGTTTGGTTACGTTATTTATTTTCAGAGGTGTTCATCATCATTTATGATTTAGACAAGATGGGCAAGGTATGAAGTCTATGTGTGATACGAAGAGTCAAATCAGTGTGACCACAAAGAACGTGAGGAGGAAGAGGACGAGTTGTGCTGTGACCACATGATGTCGACAGAGAGCCTTCCCCTGCTTCCCTTATCCCTCTCTTCTTCACTCATCACGCATGGCTTCTTGCCACAAATCATCATCACATCATCCCATCATCACATCGCAGATCTTCATCTTCACCTCTATTCTCATCGCCATCATCTTCATCGTATGAGGTGCTTATAAACCCAGCTGCTGCTTCCTGAAGTTCAACACAAGGTGAGAAAATTCACTATATATATCTGTATCAACTTTGAGCTGAAGGTTCCAGAAGGTTTAAGAACATTTGAAAGATATTGCTTTCCTCCAAACAAAACCAAAAATTTGAACCCTAAGAAAAAAGTATATATATGTTACAAGGAAGTTGTCTGCTGAAAGAGGAACCTGCTCAGGAACAAAACACAACAATCTAAATAAAATCTGAAATTGAAAAAAGTCTTTATGCAAAGAGGTTGGAACATAGATCCTGGAACAATGTGAAATGTGTTCCACTCTGATGTTTGAAGGAGACCTTCAGACCTTCAGACCCTCAGACCTTCAGACCTTCAGCATGGCCTCAAACGCCTTGAAACCCAATCTCAGAGTGATTCATCGTGTGTCACTCGGCCCAGCTGTTGTGTAACAATTCCCTCCATCCTGACACTTTTCGGGGAGGAACCCGATAGTGTTTGGGCAGAAGACAATTTACGAGGTTTCTTTGAGAGGTGTGCTGGTATTTCTGGCGCCCGCAGGCCCATTGGTCTGCACTGTTTCTGCTTCCAAAAAGAGGTGTGAGCCTTCTGCTGAGCTGGCACTTCACACCATGTATATACCCTGTTTAATGTGTACTGTTTGTTACTCCCGCCTCCTCCTCCTCCCCCTCTTCCTCCTCCTCGTGCTTCAGTAGGTGAGAGCCTCACTTTGTGCGTTCGGCGGCCCGTAGCTCTGTTCGTCCTCTCCGGTAGGAAAAGCTAAAGAAAGCCGAACTCTCTTTCTCTGCCATCTCTCCATTCTGACGCAGGTTTGCTTTGGTTTTTCCCAGTTGGAATCATTTTTATGTGTTATGCTGTGTGGGGGCTCTGCTGCAGCTGTGACCTCTGACCTCTGAGCTGCTGTCAGAGGTTTTAGGGGACGTAGCGGCGCAGTGAGGACGCTCAGGGAGATTAAAGTTTGGATTTGGACGTTACGCTGGTTTGTTATTTTGCGAGGAGACAAAGTTCCTGTTTGCAGTTACAAATAAGGAAAAGTTCACTTTATTTTTTGCCAGATTTGATGTTAAATGTTGGAGCTGAACTTTGATCTAAAGTGAGCCTTTATTCCTCTTTATGTTTTATGATAAAGGACTAAATATTAATCTGCGTTAGTTTGGACAGATCAGAGATTTATTCTGAATATCATAGAAACTTGTCTGGTTAAACATTCAAAAGATTATTTTACAGTTTACAGTTCAGTGCTTAGAGTTTATGACTTCAATACTGAAAATGACAGGAAGGAAATTGTGCTTATGCCAAAGTTTACACTGTTAAACCTGCCTGCCTGTCTCTCTCTCTGCCTGTCTGTCTGTGTCTCTTTCTGTCCGTCTGTCTCTCTGTCTGTCTGAGCCATTTTGATGTCCTTGGTTCTTATTGGCTGTTGTTGTGTCTCGATCTTCGTGTGAACTGTTGTGTTAATATTTAAGGAATGTAAATTTATTGTAATTTGCTGATAATCGATCCTGTTGATCCGAGTGTTAAGGTCTGGAGGTTTTTGCAGTTTCCGTAGCCTCCCTTCACTTTGTGGCGTTCATGCCGGCAGGCTGGTGGATTCGCCGTTAACGGCTCTCCTGCATGCTTGGCGCCACATTCGGTTGCCATGCCGATGTCATTTCGTGCCGGGGCCCTCGGCTCGCCGTAAGAAGTTAAATTCCTGCAGAGGGACAACTGCTCAGTGCGGGGAAGGAATCTGACCCCACCCCTCCAAAATTAGCCATTTGTGAAGGCGGCTGCATGTTTCTGTATCCTGTTTCTGCTGGAGGTCAAAGGTGACTGAGAATGACAGTGAGTCTAACTGAGTGTGTGTTTCTGTGTGTGATCAGGGTGTGAAGCTACCAAACAGCCACCATGTCTGAGTGAGTACAAACCTCTCCTTTCATCATCATGTGTTTCTGTTTACACTAAGCACTAAACACTAAGTCACCCAATCAAGTTGATTTCTCGCTCAAGTTGATTTGCTGTATTTGTAGAATATTATATATTTATATTAAATAATATTCTAGAAACAATTAAGAATTTAATATTTTTTTGAAAAATGTTGATTGACAGAACTTAAGACACAAGATATTTTTGATATAGTCTTATACATTTTTCAAATAATTTGCTTTGAGGTTTTTTCTACATTTATTTTTAGAACAATTAAGTGTTGATTTATGATCTTTAATAAAAATTCATACTGTCTCTTAACTTCACCACAGTGTAAAGAAAATGACCTCCAGCCGCAGGCATCACCTGAAGGTGGGAGCACGTTTGAACTTCTCTAACATTCTAAATCTCCTTCATTAGCGATTAGATGACGCTAAATCACTTTGTTGTGTTCTCAGAGTGTGATGCTGCAGATCGCTGCTACCTGGATCGAGCAGGAGAAGAAAGACCTCATAGAGGCCAAGGAGACCTACATGGCCGAGAACTGCCCCGCCCCCGACCTGTGTGGAGACCAGGCTTCGCTCATGGTACCACAACACTGATCCCATATTCACTGATCAATAACGGCCCATCAGGTTTACCAGAAGGTTCCTTGTTAGAGACCGAAAATCTGATGTTTAGGGGCCTGACTAGCCACACACAACCTTCATCGTCTGCTTTCCTCTGGTTGGGTTAATCTCCATCTAGAAACAAACCTAAACAATGATACAATGGAACCAAAGGTGGCTGAACAAAAAATACCTAGATTATGAGTTCAGTTCATTCAGGCTGAATCAAACAACAGACAGACAGACTGCAGCGCTCTAACGTGTGTGTGGTGTGTGTTTGTTTGTCATCAGGAGCTCTGCAAGAAGCTTCACCAGGCCATCGATAAGCTGGACGAGGCGAGATACGACGCCGAGTCCAAAGTGCAGAAAATCGACAAGGAGGTGAGAGACAAACTTGCCAGAGCCACGTTTCTGTCAACCCTCATGTCTACCAGAGAGCATCAGCCAGCAGACAGCACTTCTCTAGTCTGTACCGACACTTAAATGGGAAAATCCTGCTCAGGCGCGAGGTTGTGTTCTTCCCTCCAAACCAGCAGGTGGCAGCAAAGGACCTAAGGCTGCTTTGCCAACTGCCAAAGTGAGGAAAGTCTCAGGACTAAACAGGCTCTTTGTGTGAGCATTCTCCAGGAGACCCAACCAGAATTTAGTCTTTTCTACCTCTGGTGCATGCACCTGGCTGCGATTGGTTCAAATATCACACGGTTGGTTGAGCTCCGTCCACTTGCTCCTTGTGATGTTTGGACCAATCACAGCCAGGTGTTCTTCTTGGGGGCGTTGCATGAAAAAAACAGCAGCAAGTGCTACGGTTATCAGGACCATCGGTTTGTTTTCAAGGTCAGAGGCCATCGTCAAGAAAACAGTTGATGTAAGAATGTTGACATTGACCAACCAGGATGGCATTAAAGACAGACAAACTAAGAAGATTCTCGAATCAAGAGACAAAGAGCGTTCTGAAAGACTAAACTGTGTACATGTTGTTCTACCATGTGTCCACCTGCTCTTTCATCTTCTTGTCTCGTGTTCATTGATGTAAACAATGACCTTTAATGTCCCTGTGATCAGATCGATGACCTGAGGCTGAAGGTGGTGGAGTTGGCTGGAGTGAAGAAGCCCGCCCTGAAGAAAGTGCGTATGTCCGCTGACGCCATGCTGCAGGCTCTGCTGGGAGGAAAACACAAGGTGACCATGGACCTGAGGGCCAACCTGAAGCAGGTCAAGAAGGAGGTCAAAGAGGAGGTGAGACTCGTCTGCTGGGTTTTTTCACGCTACTTATGAAGGTCACAATCCACGGCTGTGTTCATGTCAAAGAAAGATGACCTTGACATTAACCCCAACCTTGCCACTCACCCTGACACTAACCCTGACCCTGACCCCCAGCAAAGACAAGGATCCTCCACAATGTTTGACTTAGCTTGACAGTAGGAGGATTGGCTCATTTCTGGCTGTCTGTGTATTGGTTGTAGGTCAAGGTTCATAGCTTCAGCCTGTGGATAAAGTTGAATCCAGGTTCAGGTCCAGAAGATTGTACACGTCATAAATTCAGGGAATAAGGACCCTGAAAATATTTTCAATTCAAATGATGGTTGTCGTTATTAATGATGAGCAATGGGTTTGAATATTTCTTAAATATTTCAATCCCTCAATTTAGACATTTGTGCTTTTGTATGCTCACAATCTGATAAATGCTTTGGAATCCACGTCTTGGATTTAATCCTCATCATTCTCTTCGCTGAGCGAATGGCCGAGACTCGGACAGTGCTATGTCACCAGCATGCTAACGTGTTGGTGCTATCCAAGTTTGGGGGTGGGAAGGGGCGTGGCCATGTGACCACACCCACATCTGTTTTGGCCAAATTTCTTCTGATATTGTATTGGATAATGATTCTTAAATTTATGTCTGGATATCGTTGAGTGAGATATTAGTGAGATGCGGTGATGGAGACAGAACTGCGACAGCTTCATTGATTGTAGAAGAACGTGGTCAGTTTGCACGTGGCTAATGAGTCTGCGTCATTCTGCCCTCCAGAACACAGAGGCTGGTGACTGGCGTAAGAACATCGAGGACAAGGCGGACAGGAAGAAGATGTTTGAGACTTCCTAAAGACATCGATGAGGAGGACAGAAGACGACAGGGGGACACTTGATCTGAGGTCTGAGTGACTGAACGTTTTTGGGTCCCAGCAGGAGATGCGGGGACGAGCACTTGGCTTTTGGTTGCTTTTGTGATTTTTGTGGCAGAGTAAGAGACGAAGGATGGGTTTGGACAGGAAGTCATCAAGTTCACAGGTCTGACAGAGACATTTTCTCTCCATGTTCAGGTTTTGTTGGAATCATTCAATAAATGTTTTCAAGTAACGATTTATGTGTTTGATACATTTATCTTGGTCTGTTATTATTTTGGGTTTTCTTTGGATTTAACCTTCATCTCAAATCTGATGGTCAATTACAGCTCACAGTCACATTTGTTATTCTTTCAATTTTCTTTTCTATTGAAAGAGCCAAGATAACCACTGACACCGTAATCACCTTCACCAAGCAGTTAGACAAAGAACTCCTGCACCAGAACAGTGGGATCATAAAACGATCAAAGGTTGGGACATTCCTTCATCTTTTAGCTGCTTTATCTCTGATGACTTTGAAACATATTTAACTATTTACTTTATGACTGAGAATGAAGTAGATTCTAGAATCAGCAATTAGGGTTCATTTAAGTCACTCAAAGGGACATAAATTAGGGGGACACACAAACACTGAGTACAAAAATTAATGAGATGTCATGGAGTCCTCATCTGATGTAAGGACTAATGGCAGACTCATATTTGACATTTAAGGCAAACATTTAAGGTGAAAGTGCACGTAAGGAGAATATTTTTAATTTGGATCTTGGGCTGAGACTAGGATGAGACATTGCCATGCATTCCTAATCTGATGTCAGGAGTCTGTTGAGCTGTGAATCCCTTGAAGTTTTGGAAACTTTAGGGCTGAATTTGAGAAGTGAACTTGTGTGGAGCCTCAGCCATCAGATGAGCTCACAGAGGACAGTTAAGGAGCGCAGGGCTGGGCCGGGTGTATTTCAGGAGCTCGATGGCCCATTGGTCTGAGCCTGAAGCCATTTCCATAAAGAGGAACCTGGCGTTTTGCTGAGACATCGCATCTCACCATATATACCCTATTTCATTTTTCACTGTCTGACGCTTTGCCAGTGTGTCGTTTTCCTCCACCAAGCGTGTCTTCGTGAGCGCTTCGTCCTCCTCTCACAGGTGAGAAGCTTTATGTTTTCTTTATGTTCCATTTGCATTTTTAATCCACACAGGAATCCTTTATTCCAGACATAACATGAAGGAAAAATATTTAAATGGAGGAATAATTATCTGCTCTGTTCAGCTGCTGAATCAGAGTTTGTCTGCTCCTTTGACCCGGATCTTTGCAGCCTGAGCGCACTTTTTACGTGTTTGTTGCTGACCTTTGACCCTCTCTTGACAGATGTTAATGAGTTAGGCGTTGTGTTTTATGATCTGTTTGTGTTCCTGTCAGGGAAGGAAAAATCTGACAACTCAAGTTATTACCTCGATGTTCTAAGTATATTTAATGTGTGACTCTGAACAGAACTGATGATTGGAATTATTTCAATCCTTGTAAATTAAAAATCAGATTTTTTCTTTAAGGTTGTGTGAAAAAGATTTATGAAAAATGTAAATTAGAAGATCACTGTGTTGATCTTTGATTCCTTTTCTTAAACATGTATAAGCTGATCAATTTGAAGCCTTCACTGCTACATGATCAAATTTTAACATTTGTCTGAACACACTTGATTTGATAAGTGAATGAATTTAACAGGAACAAGCAATTTGATTTGAGGATTATTATTTATTTGTTGTGAGTTTTGTTTTGAAACTAAAAGGTAACAGCTTTTGCATGAAAAGATCAATTTGAACAGATTTGGACAAAGTAATTCAACATTTACTAATATCATTAGTGTTTGAAAATGAAATTTAAAAAAAGTTAAAAAAAGATTCTGTCTGATGAACTTGATGAATATTTTTTCCTTAACTTGATCTGGTTGTAAAAATGTGGAGATGCGACACCCGACACTCTGAGTCCCAGTTTAGTTCCGTCGACGTTGCTGCTGTTCAGCTGTGGACTCGGATCGCTTACAGCAGTATATTCCATCCATCACCTACAGCAGAGCAGCAGAACATGCTGATCTCACAGCACCTCTGACCTCACAGACATCATCGCAATCTGAACATCTGCAGTGTCAGACCAGGGAGAAAAAGACTCAACATCTGTTTCTGCGTTTGGTTTCAGGTCCTGACACTCCAAAAACGCCAAGATGTCTGAGTAAGTCCAAGTCCTTTACTGCCTTCAGGATTGTATTTTGAAGGTTCACTTTATTTTGTGTTCTTTTATTTTTAAGTCATATATTTCTAAAAGCAACAACAGAAAAGGCCAAAATACATTTTGAGACTTTGAGGAAATTTGTCCTGAACTGTCCTGCTCCTCTTCAGGTCTGTAGGTCTTATGGATCCATGAACACGTGTTAAAACCTCTAAAAGCTCCTCTACATGAAGCTAGAAATTTAGTCACATATTAATATCTTGACCTCTGACCTTTGACCCTTAACCCTCTGTATGTTGTCATGGATCTCTATCCTATAGTAACTTCTGGGTACCTTCTCGCATCAGTCTGCAGCTTCCTTCCTCATTATAGCATAACACAGTTGTATTAGTGAGTCCAGGAAATCCTTTGAGCTTTTACTGTGGAGGGCAGAACTTCTATCTCTGTGCTGGAAAAGAAACGCCAACATGGATCCAAATTTGACCCAAATTTCATGTCCCTGGCGGTGATGGTGGGTGGGTTTAGTAAATCCGCTCCACGTTTTCTGAGGTGTGACTTGTGTGTGACTGAATGTGGCTCTTATGTCAACCTGACGCTTTTTCTCCCAAACAGGAAGAAGCTGACAAACAGCCGCAGGCATCACCTGAAGGTAAACAGACATGCAGCCTGTCTGACGGCCTTTAAATGTCTAAAATTAAAACAGCTTTAACTTGAAAATGAGTTCGACATTTGGCTCGCAAGTTATCAATCAGCCCTTGTACAGTTTGAACAATCCCAGTGTTGTTTTGAGTCATTGAGTCTGGAGAGGATGAGTTCAGATTGATGTTGTGCATGGAGGAGCTTTAACGCTGTGAGCAGGTGTGTAACAAATCCTCTGCACTCATTTGACCTGATTTTAGATTATGAGGACTGATTGGTAAATTTTGAGCCTAGCATAAAACAGATTTGTCCTGTTGCAGTTGTGACCGACCTTCCTGTTTGTTGCCGTTGCAGAGCCTGATTCTGGGGATCGCTGCTAGCTGGCTGGAGCAGGAGAAGAAGGAAGCCATCGCAGCAAAGGAAGCCCACATGGCTGAACACTGCCCCAAAGCAGACACCAGCGGAGACCATGCCACCCTGATGGTGAGACTGTTGACTCACACACTCCAAGTCCTGTGATTCAGTATCTTGCTCCGACATCACACTGCTGGACTTGTGCGGGCTTATCTCAAAATGATGGAGGAGGAAGTTGAAAGCAGCATTATGTCATTTGCTGACATGTACAGCACACATGTTGAGCTGTGCCATGATATAAACTGAGAGATGCTGAGTGTCACATCGTCTGTGCTTGTACTAGAAATGTGCACTCAGATCAATCTAAAGCTAACAGCGCTGCTTGGTTTAGTGGCAGGTGACTCTGACCAAATCTGGACCTTAATCTGACCTCAAATCAAAATAAATAAATATCTGCATGAACAGGAGCTAATGCTGCAGCAGAGCTATGTAGCATAACACTGACAGCTGTCCTGATCCCTGTCCTGATCCACAAGCCTAAGTTTCTTTAACTGTCAACAGGAAACCTGCAAGAAACTCCATGCCCTGATTGACCAGCTGGATGAGGAGAGGTACGACACAGAAGCCAAAGTAATGAAGGGCGACATAGAGGTGAGCATCTTCCAAACCCAAACACGTCCCGTAAACCCAGAGGAGACACTAAGTCAATTAGAACATGTTCCCTTCTCGCAGTTGGAAGATCTGAGGATCAAAGTGGTGGATCTGAGAGGCGTGAAGAAGCCCGCCCTGAGGAAAGTGCGCATGTCCGCCGACACCATGCTGAAGGCTCTGCTGGGCTCCAAACACACCGTCAACATGGAGCTGAGGGCCAACCTGAAGCAGGTCAAGAAGGAGGTGAAAGAGGAGGTGAGTCATCACAGGAGGGGACAGACTCTCTGTCTCTGTGCTCCGCTTCTTCTTCTTTGGTGGAAACGCTGAGAAATGAGGGTTTGTGAAACAGAAGGCAGCATGTTGGAGGAAATGAGACGTCAGAACAGCATTAGAACTATAAAGGGAAGAATTCTGTGGACTTAAAAAGTTCTGCTTGTTGATTGAGTCCAATCCAGTGTGGTGCCAGTTTCTCTGCACTGAAAGTTTCAGGTTCATGGTCGCCATCTGTATCCGGGCTGGACTCGGCCCGGGTGGTTCTGCTAGCATGTTCCCCATCATGTGTTTGAGGTGGCTTGTGTTTGTGTCTCGCAGCCTGCAGAGGCGGTGGGCGACTGGCGTAAGAACATTGAAGATAAGGCTGACAGGAAGAAGATGTTCGAGACTTCCTAAGCAGCCTGACTTCCTCCTCGTAGTTTCTCTCTCCCTGGGGCACTTTTTACAGGACATTTATGGCTATTGTTTAATTAAATCCGTGACTTTCAACTTTGTCTGTGATTGTACATTTGTAAAGCAGCGTTAAAAAGCATTTCAAAGTAAAATCCATTGAAACCCACAGCCACGTTTTCTGGATTCTATTTTTCTCTGTGTTTTTTGTGTGGAAATGTTTTGGGGTTTGTTCAAGGATCAGATCTGCATAGGATCATACCTATTATAAAGTCACATTAGGACTTGTATGCCTGACTGATGTCATCACTGGCAACATGTTGAAGAACACCTCACAAGATCTCACAGCCTCAAAGAAAGAAGTCCCTGGATCCAGATTAGCACTAAGATTAAGGGGTTCTTAAGGGGTTCAGGGGTTGGGAGGTTTTCTGGTTTCATTTTGCACTTTGTCTGTCTGGTGGGGGGCGAGGGGTGACGGAGGGTTCACACAAGTTCACACAGCAACATGACACACACTTTTAACATCTTCAAAAACTTTTGCCGCAATCGTGTCAAATAAAAGAATAAAGTTTGGAAGAAAAGAAGTGTATGTTTATCTGTCTTAATGTGACATTTACATTCATTCATCCATACACTGGTGGCCCTGTGTTGTTGTCTGTGTGTTGTTTTCTGCTGAGGCTTCCCTCTGCTCCTCAAAGACCATGGATTAAATGCAGAGGACCTCAAGGGATCAGTAAAGTACACATTCATTTGTCAGCATCGGTTGGAACAAGTCAATGATATACATTGATAATGACAATGATATATTTTACATAAGTAGGTCTCAGATGTTCCTGAGCCAAGGTCCTGGCCTGTGTAAGCTGGTCCATCAGTGATCTATCAGCAAGAAGACAGGCTGGATCGCATTCTGCTGTCTTACCAGTTGGCCCAGAAATCTATACTGGGGACAAATCTTTTTTTTTAACATACAATCTTTACAGTAATCACAGTAATCTATTGCTCCTCCTAGTCAGTGATACAAATACATTCAACGTTTTACATAAGGATGTATGTATAGGCCCAGTGAGGTGCAGGAGTGGAGTTCATGGAGAAAAACACACACACACGCGCACACACACACACACACACACACGCACGCACGCACGCACACACACACACACACACACACACACACACACTGATTTTGCCTTATGACAAACGTGCTTTTTAGTGTTTGTGTGTGTGTGTGTGGGCATTTGTGGGCCAAAGCCTCTTTCCTACCAGAACTCTTAAAGTCTAAAAGTACTGCTCATGAGCTGAAAATCAGCTTGTGGAATTCAATAGATTTCATAAGATTAAAGATGTAAAGGATATTATCTATATTTTTTACTGGATAAATAAGAATATACCGTCCACCCCAAATCACATTCAGACCTGTTCCTAAATGACTTCAGTGTATTTTCTTGTCATTGTCGTCTACAATTCTGTGGACGTGGCCCTTAAACTATCATAAAAATCTGAAATCTAAAAATATCATAAATGACACTTTCAGCTTTAGCAATCAAATCTCGACTCTGAGCGATCCTGCTGTCTCTGCAGGTATTTGTCCAGTAGGTGGTGCTACAGCTGCACTATATAAATGACCATAAATCAGGGGTTTAGGACTCAGATTCATTTTGACGACAATATTTAAAAACCTTTCAAAAGTGATCCAAAATTTAAGAAGTTTGAATATTTCCACATTTTGTTAATTATGAACTTGTGTACCCTGAGGCTGAGCTTTGACTTGTGTGTGATACAGCGATCCATTTCAGATTGGCCAGAGGGAATCACATGAAGGGATGTATTCTAGGGCTAAAGAGTTCACTCTCCCTGATTCAGCTTTTGCTGAAAATACAGTTGTGGTTAAATATTTGGTATAGAGGCAAAAAATCAAGGGATCCTTCAGCTGATCCTGTTAATAATGTGAAGGGACAGAATGTGATCAGTATGGAAATCAACTTAACTCTTTCTTTAGATTCCCCATTGGGGTCTCATACACACACACACATACACACACACTCACACACACACACACACAGGTCGTCTAACAGTCCTTGTAAGGCTCTGTGGACTGGCTGGGCCCTGCTGGTTTCTGGTCTTCTAAGGTTTCTGGTCCAGCTAACTTTATCCTGCTGGAATGTGTTTGACGCTCCGTTATATTTGGACCAGTTTGTGGCGATACATTAACTCACTGCTCTCTAAAGTTATTTTTAGCATTTTAATTTTAATTTTTTTACTTTGCCGCACGATGAAAAAGTTTCACGAAATGTTGTGAAATCTGATTATTTCTGAGAAATCTTTCGATCTTCAGGCTGTTTCTTTATTCTTGAAAAACATTTTAAAGCAAGGGAAATTCTCAGAACAGATATTTAGGAATTTATTTCAAAAAGTTAAATGAAATTACTGGTGTGTGGATTAGCTAAAATACAATAATATAGAAATAAAACTGCAAAAGCTCACTACTTATCAATCAACCCTCCATACCAAACCATAATTTGAACCAAACGTTTCCATACAATTCAATACCCTGAGATTAAATGACAAAACCCCGTGTGTGTGTGTGTGTGTGTGTGTGTGTGTGTGTGTGTGTGTGTGTGTGTGTGTGTGTGTGTGCTGTCAGCAGGGGGCATATTTGTTCTGTTTTGTTGTCAGGTGACTCAGATATTTTCCCTTTGGTGTTTAGTTCTTTCATGTCAGTGTTTGTGTCTGTGTGACCTTTGACCTCTACTGGGGAAGTTCTGCTGGTTTCTTGCAGCCTGGTTCAGAAGAGAGCAGACCTGCAGCTCTGTTTACCGCTCTGTTTACCGCTCTCTGGGGAAGAGTAGATTGATGCTCTGCTGCTCCTCCACCAGGGGGCAGCAGGGAGGTACTTCCTCTAGGTAATGACATTAACGGCCCCCCTTTTCATTGTCTTCCTATTTGCATTTCAGTGAACCTAAAATCCCCTTTATGATTATTGATTTTGTTTTTGTTGATCATTTATACTTAAGGCGACTAACCTGGGCGTAAACACCCTAAGAATGATACGCTACCTTTTAAGGTGCAAAAACAAATGTGTGTATGTGGTGATCTGCACTGTGTGTGTGTGTGTGTGTGTGTGTGTGTGTGTGTGTGTGTGTGAGGGGGTCTTTTGATACCTGCAGTCACCAGATAAGCCACACACACACACACACACACACACTCTCTCTGCTGGCTGGTTGCTTTCAGGCTGGTTTCCGTGCTGATGAATGAGTTCAGGAGATAAGCGAGCAATCTGTCACTCATCACACCGGTCACTATGGTTACATGCACACCAAACACATAGATGGAACGCTAAAGTCAATGTTTTTAGTTGAATACATGTGAGGTGTGCAACAGAAGATGATGTAATTGAAGACGATGCGACATGAACGGGAAGCCGACCCTGAAAATGATTTCTCTCTGGTTGTTTTTTCTTTAGAAATACAAATGAAGTTTTTATTCATGAATGCTCTGCTGTCTCGGTGGTGCAGCTGCTTTGAACCTTTGATTCCAGCACACATGTGTGGATAACAGCTGTTCAATAAGTGTTGCCCGTGCCGGCAAAGACGGCGTGTTTGAAAGGTCATGAATCTCTACGTCACGCTACATCTGTTTACATCCATTCCTTCAGTACATCAAGAGATTCTTCACATATTGACTAAGATAAATCTGATCCTCTTATTAAATCCCATTAAAACTCAAATGATTCAATAGCGTGAGAGAGAGAGAGAGAGAGAGAGAGAGAGAGAGTGTGTGTGTGCTTGGGTGTTTTAATTGAGATTTGATTCAGATTACAGTTTGAGTTATTCTTAGTTATTTAAATTGCTCTCATTTTACTATAAGATGGTTTTATGTTTGGCTGCTAAACTTGAGGTTGCAGAGTTATGAATAGGAAGTGACTTGAATATTACATTTTCTGATTTATTTTTGTATAATCAAATTGCAGATTGCACTCTCGCTCCATCCTTCACATTCCTACGGTTTCTTCTGCTTGTATACTTTTCATGTTTTCATATTTCACATATTATTCATTGCATCTCCATCCTTTTTTTTTCCGCCCTCTAAATGCTGGAATTTCCTACTTATCTTCTTTTTTCAGTTCTTCAAATCTACATCAATCGATCCATAAATGCATACAGTCTGTGATTGATAAGCTTTTGTGGTTAGGAATGATGTCACTTCACACACAGCTTTGGCTCACTACTTATCAATCATTCAACCCCTTGTACTCAGTTGGTCATCACAACAACAGCAGGACATTAAGAATCATTTGACCACCTCAAAACAAAAGCAACTGCTGTGATTCTTAACATTGCGGGGTTACATGGGAGTTGATTGATAAATTGTGAGCCTAGGAATGACACGTCTCATTTAACATTTAGAATCTGGACTCAGCAGAATGACAGGGATGATGTGTGTACCATCGGTGATGTCATTATCCTGACAACACATCTGAACAGACGCACAACTTATCAGTCAAGGCTTGTACATTTTAGTTACCATGGTTACAGTGTAGTATTACTGCCTTTACTGGAATTCAGGATGGGTTTACGGGAGAATCTGGCAGATAACACAGACAATTAGAGACGGATCCCTGGAGAGGGCACGCTGTGTGTGTGTGTGTGTGTGTGTGTGTGTGTGAGGAGGGGGTGTCATCTTTCATCCCACCGCAGGAGTGAGCAAGAGGGTGAAGAAAGAAAGGGGGGCAGAGAGAGTGAGAGAGAGAGAGAGGGAGAGAGATGATGATCCTGCCACCATGAGCTCTTCAATGAAAACCACATGTTGAGCAGAGGGGGGTGGCGAGGAACGGGGGGGGGGGGTTAAAGCTCAAACCCAACCTCTAAAACACAGAGAAAGAGAGAGAGATTGACAAAGAGAGACAGAGAGGGAGAGAGAGAGAGAGAGAGAGAGAGGGAGAGTTTAGCTGAGGAAGGAGCATTACAGATTACAGAGGGTGTGTGTGTGTGTGCTCTGAAAAGCAAGCGTGTGTGAAACCAACGGTGGAAACTTCAACACTATACCACACTCATACACACGGATCACACACACATACAATCAGGACAGGAAGAGGAGAGGAGGAAGAAGACAAAGTTGTTGTTTTTTCTGACAGAGGGAGAAAAGAAAAGAGGAGGAAAGAGACACAAGAAGAAGAAGAAGAAGAAGAAGAAGAAGAAGAAGAAGAAAAAGTTAAACATGTCCAGCACTCTGGTGAGGAGAAACTCCAGCAAAGTGGGACTACAGAAGCTGATGAGGTACGTGACACACACACACACACACACACACACACACACACACACACACACACACACACACACACACTGATTTGACTGATTTGCTTCATTAACAATAACAAGGAGCCACAAGAGAAAGGATCAATACTTATAAAACAGAAAGTGAACAGACGTGTCAGCGTACTTGTAAACGCTTTCCCACAGAGCTTTGTGATCACATTGGTTCTCAGACTGGAAGCTGGACCCTTCAGGCGTCTCCGCTCCGCCGGCAGGGGGAAGTGGGGCCGATGACCTGTGTCAGAGGTCAAGGGTCGTCTGAGGCGCTCTTTTGTTTCGCGTCCTGTGTTTTAGGAAACAGTTTCTGATGATCTGCTTATAAAAAACACAACAGTAAGGTCTGATAGGCTGCACTGGTCCAGTCAGCTGATGGAGGATTACAGTGTGAGGAAGCAAGCAGAGGATTCATTCATTAGAACATGTAGCTCCATGTGTAATGAGAATAAAGTGGCTCTAGATACGGAGAGTGCACACAGGTGGAGGTGAAGGTTCTGAGTTCTGACTGGCATCGTTACTAAAGAGCGCTGAGAGATAAACTGGTGTTTACGTTCCTCCTCCTCCGTCCTCATGCAGAAAGGTTCATCGACCCCATCACTCATCAGCTCGCCCCTCCACTCCCCAAAAACATTCCTGAGCCGCTTATCTGGCCCCATCCCACAGCCGCTGTGTGTGTGTGTGTGTGTGTGTGTGTGTGTGTGTGTGTGTGTGTGTTAAAGCAGCTTAGCGAGGTCAAACTCTCACCGCTGCCCACCTGCATGCCTCCATGATGACATCACTACAGTGCATTGGGGCCCACTAAACCCGTAAAAACTCCTGAATGAACCTGTTAGCGTAATAAAAGTACAGATGTCTGAGCGCAGCAGATCTGTGTTCCTATATGTGGTTGCTACATCAACTCTGTGTACGAACCTCTTTGATCTGATTGAGCCTGAATCCTAGGGTTCATTAAAAATGTTGGTACAGGAAAAAGATGTCGGATGGGTGAAGAATACAAAGACATCTGTTTAGTTAAAGAGCAAATGGTTCTGGTGTTGAATCACACTCATGGGTTCTCCACTGCCTCAGGCCTGATCTTGAGTTGGGACTTTGTCGCATTCCGTGAAAACCAACATGGCGTCTGTGCCTGGTAGCTGCTTACACTGGCAGAAGGTCTGAGGGCTTCAGGCTCAGTCAGCCTGAGCTTAGGGGCTCAGCTTACTTTCTTTGCTTCCAGAGTTACTTGTAGTAGTTTTATGTAAATGCTACACTGTGGCGTTCACAGTGTGATGCCCGTGATCACGCATGACTGCTGTGACTCAGCCAGACCGACCCCAGGGCGCTGAGACTCATGCTGACTATACAGGGTCAGAGGATCACCACGGCAATGATGTCATCGACAGGACAGCTGGTCCAGATGGAATGATTGAGCGTGAGACCCCGCCCCCTCCAGCTGTCACTCGCTTCAGAATCACACATCAGGCCGAGCCGAGAGACGCCAAACACCCGTGACTCATGGACACGTCAGCCACCATGTCTGTGACTCCATAAGGGTTCAAAGAGAAGCACAAACATCTACACAATGACCCACCGACAGAGGAACACACAGAACTCAGAGGTGAAGGAGATGAGGATCTTGAAGCCATTCATCTCAGCTGTGGAGTATATTTGTGTCTCTTTTCTTTTGATCTCTGATCTCCAAACCCCTTTGTGTTTGGTGCTGAGAGGCCTCCATTTCTGTCTCCTCCCCTTCTTCGGTCTTTCAGGAAGTGGCGTCTTGTTGTTGAAATGATTCAGTTGGGCTCAGTTTTCCTGACTTGTTGCTACACAACAGTGACTTCATCAGACAAAAGTCTTCCCACTGTCCTTCAGCCTGCAGCCTTACATGTGAGTGTCTGTGAGTGTGTGTGACACTCGGCTGGTTGACCACAAATGGAGCTCACCTTTGCTGCTGTCAGTCCTTAGAGATCCAATGAAACATGGATAATAATGGATATCTGTCACTGAGATGAGGTGTCACTCTCTTTTGATTATTCTGTATGTGGGCTTGTTTTAATCTTAACAATATTTTCTTCACACTCCTAGTTTTGTTTGTGTAAGGTGAGGGGGGGGGGGGGCTTTGCTGCTGGGGACCACCTAAGCTAGAACAAAGCACTTCCCTTCCCAGTAGGTCCATGTTGTCCATGTGCGTAACTTTGTTCCACTGAAAAGACCAGGATCTGTGTGGCTAAGTGTGTGTGACACGCCTGCACTCAAGTCCAGACATGAAAATATGGCAGATGTGTAGGTGCTCAGGTTTACTTGAAACCAGTTTTTGTGGTTGAAGTAGTAACTGTTTAACTGGAAGGGGGGGGTGTGTGTTTGCTTCCTGATCTTGGGAGCTTAGTGTAACACGAGAGGTGGAACAGGAGGTAGAACCGGGCATGTTGTGCTTTGCAAGCTTAATCTGAACCATTCTGAGTATTTACAGCTCAAATAAATCGGTTCAGAACCCAAGAACAACAAGGAAATTGTGGGACCTGCAGTGAACCCATGATGACGTCATGAGGGGATCATTCTAAGCTCGGTGCCACAACAAATTGATGGAAATGCAGGCCAGGCTTCCGAAAGCATCAAGAAGATGACCTCAGCAGGGTGTGTGACTGTGAGGAGGCGGGGCTGAGCAGACAGGAAGAGAAGGAAAGGGCCGAGGTGCAGAGGTCGGTGCACAGCTGCATGTGGGTCACTGGATCACTGCTGTGACCCCAAACACAGAGGGGGCTGTGAAAAGCTGTAAAAACACAAACTGATAACTAAAACTAAGAGAAATACTGGAGAACCAAGCTGCTACATCAGTGATGGTGATGTCATCCTCTGATTGGAGCCCAAACAAGGAGACAAAAGAGGCCCAGGAGCTGAGATTAAAGGTTTACCTCTGCAGATACTCAGGCTCAAAGGTCACAGGCTATCCCACCTAGGTGGATCTCTCAGAGGTCTCTGTAGTGAAGGTGGTGCTGGAACAGATGGAGGTCTGGGCTGGAGGCATCAGAGAGCAGAAGCCTGATGTGAAACCTGAGAAGCTCCATGAACATCAGCCATGTAGAGCCCAATATCACACACACATGTAAAGATCTTCATCTCCATGTCTGAACTCTGTCAGTGTGTCATTGTGTAGATGTTTGTGCCTCTCTCAGTTCTCCAGGTCTTTAAATAGATGGATTTCCTGAGAATCATTAGATTTGGAAAATCACGGGTGCAGAACTTTCATGTGTGAGTGTGCATGCTTGGCAAACCTCTTAATAAAGATAAAAGAGTTTATGGTTTATTAATAACTGCAGGGACGTAATGCTTATGTGGGTGAAGAACATATGTGTGTGTGTGTGTGTGTGTGCTCAGATAAACATCTGGAGGCAGATGCTCAATCTGGCTGGAGCTCCAAACGGCTTAAGACTCTTTGTCAAGAAGCTGTGGAGGAGGTCTGAGAGAGGACGTGTGTGTGTGTGTGTGCGTGGGTTGTTTGTGATCCACTGGAAATTGTGTTCATTCGGTTGTCACTGTTTCCCAGAAAGCACCCTGAACATTTTACTGAAGAAAAAGTGAAACATACTCAGTAACATCGAAAAACCTGCAGTCAGTCGTCAAACTCAAACTCGGGGACATTTGTGTGAGAGGTTTTAGTTTCATAACAAACTGGATCTTCTCCTTTTGTATGTGTGTTGCAGAGTCGTTGGGGTGTTTTCACTAAAGTAGTACCAAGGGAACACATCAGCACAGCTCTTATTCTGTCATCTCACAGTGTGTGGCCCCTTAGTAAACACAAAGAAGTACTGTTTGTCTGTCACAGCGGTGAAGTCATTTCCTCCTCTATAATAATTAATAAGAGTGTAATCACAGCCCGAGGGTCATGGGTTTGTGCTCTCTGTGGTCCTGTCTGTGTGGAATCTACATGTTCTCCCTGTGTCAGCCTGCAAGGTTGAATTTCCTGCCATTGTCCTTGAGCAAAGCACATATGGGGGATGTCTAATGTCTTATTTTATATGACAAACAGGAACATTTGTCATTCCTGAATGTCCTTAGTAACTTCCTCCCTTTGCTGACCAGGCTGTGTTTCCTTTGGTCTCCAGGCTGACGACTCAGCGGAGCATTGAGGATGCTGAGGAGGTGGAGAGGGAGCAGAGACGAAGAGCCCGAGAGGCTTCGTGCCGGAAAAACAGCAACTCAGGCGCAGAGTCTTCGCCCGAAAACGAGGCTCCAACAGAGGACATGTGAGTCCAATAGAAACTAAATAAACTAAATAAACAGATCAGCGACCTTGGGCCCAGCTGGAGTAAATACGTGCCCACCTCTTACCCCTATGGGTTGCTATGGAGACATGTCAGGAGGGCCAGGGTGCAGTGTGTGTTGTTACGTTTGTTACAGCTGGCTACATCTAACACATACTTCTATAAGGAAAAGCAACAAACATCCGTCCCCCCCTCATCTTAACCCGCAGACGGACACACAGGTGGCTTTTCATTACACAACCTCACAAGAATGTTTACCAGCGAGCGTCAGCGGGAAGCTGCTGCCGTGTTGCGACTCGTCCCGAGGAACTTTTCATTTCAGCCGCTTAATTACAGATCCGGCTCCGTCTCTTGGTTTCAGGCTGCTGTGACTCAACGTGATGTCGCTCCAATGCAGCCTGTAATTAGCGCTTCACAGCAAGCGGTGATGTCATCTTTTCTGTATGGTTTCCTGCCTTCGGGGAGGTCAGAGGTCAAGTGCATGCAGGGGCTGAAACCACTGGGTGATTTTTCTGTCTGCTGTATCATCTTACAGGTTTCACTCAAACTCCAGGCCAAAGTCTGTAGACCTGTAGGCTGTAGACTGAACACTTATGGATGCATGTATGTTACACAATGTATACACCAGCCTGCATGTGAGACTTGTGCACTTTTGTGATTATACTTTGTTTTACTGCATACAGAATGATAGAAAGACACATTTTACTATTCACAAATCCCGAGGCTCTCACTTCTTCCGTCCAGGTGTTCAGAGGAGCTCAGTCAGGCCAGTTAGCTGCCGAGAGGTCAGGCAGAAACTCCCATCATGCATCATGTTCGGATTAATCATCTGTGGAATGTGGAGTGAATTCCTTTCAGCCAGCTCCTGGGAACAAAAACACTTTCATCAGGAACATTCAGTCACATTAAGTAATACTACATCTGTGTTGAAGTTGGAATCATGAAAGGAAAAATAATGAGTTTATCTATTCCACTGCTTCAATCTGCATGAGCCAGCGTTTGAACTGTGAGAAAATAATGATTACAATTCGCAAAGCACCACAGAAAAATGTTTTCTCCCCTCAGTAGAAGCTTCTGCTGGAGCACGACAGAGGGAGACGAAGAAGATGCTTCAAGTTTAACTGGTGGTCCAACTCTTCCTCAGGTACGACGACGACCTGAAGCCCAGCAGCTCTCTCTCACTGGAGGAGGACGAGGGCTTTAGCGACTGGACGCAGCGCCGAGAGAGGAGGAGACAGCAGCGTCTGCAGGAGCTGAGCCGGGGAGGTGAGCAAGACGAAGACGAGGAGGAGGACGCAAGCACGTCCAGCAGAGCCGTGCCAGAAAAGAGCATCCGAGCCTGCATCAGCTCCTCTTCTTCCTCCAGCTGCCTCCAGAGACAGGAGGAGGAGGCAGAGAAGAGGAAGGAGAAAGAGGAAGGGCAGGGAAAGATGGCCACAAGGAGGGACGAGATCCAAAGACCAGAGACAGAGGTACAGAAGGTTCCTGAGTCTAGTAAAGAGAGAAAATTCCCAAAAAATCCAGTGCAGCATTTCAGAAGATAACAAACCACAAATTTCATTTTATTGCTTTCCAGGCGGAGAAGAGAAAAGAAATGAAAGTGTCTTGCACATCCAGAGTTTTTCTTCACCAGGAACCAAAGCTCAGCAACATAAACGGAGAAGCAGCCCAGGAGGAAGTGACCTCATCCATCCACAGCAGGATGAGAAAGGTGTCCAGGTAAACGGCAGCCGTGTCTGACAGCCTCCCAAACTCTGAGAGGAGGTTGATTTAATCCACCTGTGCTCCCCTGCAGCAGAGCGGCGGATGCAGAGAAGGCGGAGGACATCCTGGAGACAGAACAGCGGCTGGAGAAGATTAGGAGGAGCCACCAAGAGAAGGAGAGCCAGGAGCTGGAGCAGATGAGGCACCGGCAGGTGGAGGCCGAGCAAGAGCTGGAGGAGCTGAAGAGGAGGAGGGAGGACAGACGACGAGTCAGAGTGGAAGAGGAGCGATTGAGAGAGGAAGAGGAGCTGCAGCGCCTAGCCAAAGAGGAGGTGATCATGATCTTCAGCTCCTTCACATCTGAACACTCCTCTCTCAAAGCTTTCAGCTCTCCTGTGTGTCGATCTGATCTCATTGGCATGAAATCAATAACTGACAAGTTGAGTCATTGATTGTGGGATCATTATCCTCAGGAGGAGAGGAGGAGGATGAAGGAGGACATAGAGAGGAGGAGGATAGAGGCAGCAGAGAGGTTGAAGAGCCTGAGCAGCTCCAGTGTGGATGGAGAAGAGACGTTCAGCCCCCTCAGCCCCAAAGCCCCCACACACAAGGTAACTCACTCACTCTCTCACTCCAATGATGTCACTTGTTCAATAAAACTCAATGACAAAGAATTGTATTATCTTCACAGCCAATCTGCTCAGGCTCAGCTTGTAAGTTGTGTGTGTGTGTGTGTATGATCAGTTTATCGATCAATGACAATAACCTCTGACCTCCTCTCCTCTTCCAGATCACAGAGAGGACAGAGTCACTGAACCGCTCGCTGAAGAAAAGGTGAATATCATGAATATATAACCTAAAAAAGCTCTCAGTCAGGGTTGATTGATAAGTAGTGAGCCCAGCCTAGACGACACTGTCATGATTAGCAGCCAGCAGATAGTTTGAGAAGGTCCCGGAGGGTCCCTGAACTTGTTCTGGTGGTCAAGTAGAGTTTGACAGGACTGTGAGGATTCTGGGCACCTTTGGGTCGCTGTGGAACTGAGCTCAGAGAGAAGACATCCCAGGAATGAGACATCTGAACTCACTGTAAACACCCATGTTTACATTTTAAAACAAATATGTAACTTCTTTGATTATCTTTGTTGGGAAAATGTTTTGGAAAAGCTCCAAAGCTCCAGAAACTCAGTCTTTACAAATCTCTAAAACTTCAGCAGAAAAGATTTTGCTGCTTTTCAAGCGTCAGACACACAGGGTTCAACGCCCGCTGACGTCACACTTTTTACTGAACATGTTTGCATTCCTGCTAAAGCGTCATCGGGTGGCAGAAGCTGATAACGTCCTCCTGTAGACTGTCTGGAGCCGCACGGCGGAGCTCTGCTGTACGTCACAGAGTGCAGCAGGCCGCATCTGGAAGCAGTTAAGCAGAGCCATAAATCAGAGCCGAGGAAGGTGATGCACTCAGAGGTGAAGAGGTCAAAACTCAGAGCCTCTCCGACCGTGTTTATTCTGAGAAACCAGCAGACCTGCACAGATCTGCTTGGTCCTCAGGGAGATCCTCCACTGAGAGCTCAATCAGAAGCTGGGTCGGTTCCTTCCTAAATCCAGACGGTGTGTCGTTTGTTGCTGCCGGAATGACCACATAATGGAAAATTCAATTTCCACACATTTCCTTAAATTCTCCCCTTTCACTTGATCACATTTCATCATTCTTAGGAGAGCGGCAATGTGAGGCTGTCTCACACCAGAGAGGGTTTTTTCCCACTGTCTGTTCTCCTGCATCTTGGCTAATGGCCAAGGTGTGTTTGGGTGTGTTTGGGATTTTCTTGTCCCCTGCGAAAGATGCTTTTTGAACAAAACTTCAAAAAGTTCATATAGAGGAGCTTTTAGATGTCGTCATGGATCCAGTCTACAGACTGGGCGCCTACTGCAGACAAAAATGAGTCACTCATGACATCATCAGGTACCCCGGGCAGCACTTTGGGGCCATGATGAAGGAGATTCCACCTCCTCCTCATACAGCAGGAGTGACGTCACTCAGCAGACTAGGAGTCATCCTATGAGTACAAGTAATGTTTATACATGTCTAGCTTTATGAAGCCTGCAGCAGTATACATACAATGATGGATTGCAGGTAGGATGAACAATAGAGGGATGAAATGTGAACTAAGTGTCTCTGTCGCCCTCTGATGGTCAATTTATTGTATTTCGTGTTTGAACAGTAACAGCTTTAAGAAGACGCTGCCCCCTGTCCTGCTGTCAAAGATCGACGACAAGCTGGAGCAGTACGCCCATGCTGTGGAGGTCAGACACACACACACACACACACACACACACTCTACACTCATCCTCGCAATAGATGCCCAATAGTGCCCAATAATATCTATTGATCTATTAATTGGGGAGAGGTTTGTGTGTGTTCACTTTTAGTCCCTGACGTTTTGTAAATGCAGCATAGAAAGAGTTTAGTTTCTGATTCTGACAAAAGCAAACTGCAGCTCTGTCCTGTTAAACCTCTGCTCTTCCTGAGTATATTTGTTGAAAAATACTTGTATATTTCTTAAATTAAAAAGGTGTCCTTTGTCTCAGAACTCTCAGGAGTCTCGGGCCATGAAGCTGACGGACCTGCCCAGCTCTCCTGAAGCTGTGGCCTCCAAGAAGAACCTGTTCGAGGCCGGGGAGGTCTGGTGTCAGAGCCCCAGCAAAGGAACATCTGGCAAGGCAAGAAAAACTAATACAACAACAACTACAGGTTGATTGATAAGTTCTGAGGATGACATCATTCAAGATTTTTGGGATACAAAATGATCCTTTTGATTCTGCTGTTCAGTGTGTCTTAATTTAGCAGGTACAAAGTGAGAGGGAGACCTGGAGGTAAGAAACACCTTGTCTCATGTTTTGTCTTTTGTTTCAATCAGGACACAGAGGGACTGAAAGTGGGCGTGGCTGGACTGATTACCCAATGGGTGAAGGGCTCCTCAGATGGCAGCAGTAGGCAGTCGCTGGGCAAAGCAGCAGTAAGCAACCTGACGAAAAAATCATTTTTGATCTGATTTTCATCTTCCAAAAATATTTTTCCTGGACGAATCAAGAACCTCTGTCTTACAAACCTGCCAGTGTTCAAAACGTTCTGGCAAATAATATAATAATAATTATAATATCAAATAATAATGAATTACACAATGAGAAACCATTTCAACAAGTTGATTCTACAAGTGATTTACTTTAAATTCTCAGAGGTTTTAGGAATAAAACACTCAAAAGTAGCAAAGAAAATGAATAAATAATCACTCTAGAAATAAAGAACAAAAATGTAATTTTAATAGATGTTTCCTCACTGGATTGTGATTGTGGTTCTTGACATTTTTTTCTTAATGGAAAAAAACAACCAAGCCAAAGTGATGCTGAGTGACTGCAGCTGTGTGGTGAGGGCGCCCCCTAGTGGACAACAAATATAAATCGACTAACACAAATGTTTTTAATTTAGGCAGAAAGAAATACACAGAATAATGTTTGGAAAAAACCTGGAAAAAAGTTAATTTAGTTTTCCAGTTGTACTGCAGAGGGGAGACCTGTGTGTTTTGTCCGACTGATTATGCGTTATTGGTTATTTCCCTGTGTGTCAGGACGTGAAACTTGGAGATGTGATGCAGAAGAGAAACATGTGGGAGGTTATTGGCGATTCATCTGGGAGGGCAGGGCCAAGAGACAAGGTCAGACACACACACACACACTTACACACAAGCATGGATGGACAAGTGTTTCTTTGTCATTAAACTGCATTTGTTTTTTCCTCAGGGCTCTGCGTCTGGTAAAAAGTACAAGTTCATAGTTACTGGTCACGGTAAATATACGAAGATCCCATTGGACAATGAGAGCAGAGGAGAGTTCACCAATGGAAAATCTGGTGAGAAAAGAATCAAAAATCTTTCTGGGGACTCCACATTATCAGAAATATCTGCCATTATCCAAGACAAACTTTATTTTCATTGCACTCTTTCAGCTCACTGTGTATGCTTTATTTATAATGAAGTGATATTCAATTTGACCAAAGTTATATCATTATGTAGCTGTTTGTGGTTTACTTACCAGATCTGTAGGTGTTAGCCTCATTATAGCATAACAAAGCTCTATTAGGGAATCCAGGAGATACCTTTAGCTTTTATTGTGGAGGGCAGAACTTCTGTCTTTGTGCTGTAGAAGAAAACATAATGATAAATAATACTAAATAATACACCCCCAATCAGACATGATGCTCTTAATAATGTTGTATGTTTACATGAGTTTTGAAATTTCATTTATGCTCCGGTTAGTAAAGAACCATACTTCATGATTTCCCATCCTAAATCGATGTCAGTCAGTTACTATATGTCTTCCTGAAGTTTTCCCACTAAATATCATAGGCAGAGATGAGAGGTTTTTAACTTTATTTTTTAACTTTATTACAAAGCGTCCAAGAGTGATTCTTTTGTCTGCAGAGCAAGAACACACTGAACTTATATCAACCTCGATTAAGTCATTGCACATCCATTTATTCAGACAGGAAACTCATGAAAGGAGGTCGATTCGTTTCCTCGCCTGGTGGACGATTTGTATACATTCACTGAACCACAGAGCCCAACACTCCAGATTAACAGTATGGCGCGCACGTTAACGTAGTGAACGATGTGCTTTCACCATACAACCATCTGGAGCGCAGCCACTTCAAAAAACACATTAATCTACTTCCTGTTACAAGTTAAAGATCTTGCACTAAAGCAAGTAGCACCATTCTGAATAACATTTATGATTAACATGATACAACAACACTTAGACTATACAGGTATGTAAGGCTTTTGGGGGAAATATCTGTCTGAACTCTGTCTTCCTCTGTCAGTGTGTCTTTGTGTAGATGTTTGTGCTTCTCTTCAGGTCTGTAGGTCTCTAATGGACCCTGATGGATCCATGAACACGTGTTAATGCCTCTAAAAGCTCCTCTACATGAAGATAGAACTTTTGTTACATACTAATATGTTGACCTCTGACCTTTGATTCTGAACCCTCTGTATGTTGTCATGGATCACTATCCCAAAGCAACGCTGACCTTTGACCTTGAACCCTCTGTATGTTGTCATGGATCACTATCCCATAACAATGCTGACCTTTGACCCTGAACCCTCTGTATGTTGTCATGGATCTCTATCCTACAGTAACTCTGACCTTTGACCCTGAACCCTCTCTATGTTGTCATGGATCACTATCCCATAACAACGCTGACCTTTGACACTGAACCCTCTGTTTGTTGTCATGGATCTCTATCCTATAGTAACTTCCAGGTCCCAGCTCTTGCGATGTCACTGTTTTGGTGTAGAAGAAATAACAACATGGATCCATTAGGGTCCATTCAAAGACCTAGAGACCTGAAGGGAAGCACAAACATCTACACAAGGAACAAACACAGAGACAGGGTTCACAGAGACCCTGAAGTGACACATTTCTCATGGCAGCAAATAATCAGGACCTCAAAATGGTCTCTAGATGTCAATCAGAGAAAATGCACCCATGACAACTGTACAACAACAAGCAAAGCATTCATATATAGGGAGGAAGTGTGTCTTTAAAAACAACACAAATTATTAATAACCCATGACGCATCAATAGGAAGCTCAAAGCTTCTTGGAAAGACAGGAATAAAACCCTCAGTGAGTATTTATGATCAAACACACATGTTGTAATGGTTAACAATTAGAGTTTATCATTCATTTGTGGTCACATACAACAAATTAGAAGCTTTGAAGTTACCTAACACATACACTTTAATCTGATGCGACATCTAAACGACCTTAAGACAAATGTAGCTCTTCCTGACTAATAAATATCTGGATCAACCTACCAATCACCATGGGAACTAAGCATTAGTCCAGTACAAAGTTCAGGCTGAATTGTCCACGATATCCAACAAACTTTGTTCCATTCAACAGAGACGGAGACACCAGACCTGTATATCATATTTGCTGCTTTATAATGAACATATGTGGTCACATGTCTTTACACTTTTATTACTTTAGATGCACTGTAGCTTAAGAAGCAGCGAAGCCTCTTGCTGTCCTGTTAAAGTCCTTTGGTTCCTCCTCTTTGTTTTTACGACCAATCAGACCCATTTCAAACACAGTGGAAATTTTTGTTACTGGCCTTGACGCCGCCTCTTTCAACCTTTTGGCGTCAAACTTTGGGCTGAACAGTAGCACAGGTAGACGGTATGCAAATGAGGGGATTTCCTTTGGCATGTCCTTCTTCTCTTCCTTCTGCTCTTCCTCGCTTTGGTTTAACTCGATCTGATGCATAATGTTTTCCTTAGTGGAGAACATCTGGAAGAGCACGGCTTCCCACATCTTGTTGGCTTTCGGGGCCTCTTTCGGTGGTTTCTCATCCAGAACTGTGGCCTTCTCATCAACCTTCTCTATGTGGCCCTGGTCCTTCTCAGATTTTTCCTTCTCTGATTCTGGGAATTTGGGCTCCTCCTGTTCCACAACCATGTGCTTCTTGAGCCGTGACCAACCGCTCAGTTTAGATTTGAGTCCCTTCTTCTTTTGTAGAAGAAGAGGCTCAGCTGCCGATGCAGACACATCACCTTCCTTTTTCTTAGGTATGGATTCTGGTTTCACATCTTTTTCTTTGTCTTCAGTTCCTTTTGATTCAGCCGCTGCCTTCAAAGGGAGAACAGGCTTTGGCTTTGAGCTTTGAGCTTTTGTCTCGTTGGCAGCTGAAGGTTTCACTGGCTCTTTTTGCTCTGGCGCAACCTCTTTTGTCACATTCTGGAATTTATCCTTACCCATAAGTTTTCTTACTGCAATCAGACGATCCTGGCTGTCTTCTTTAGACAGAGGACCTTTGACTTCAGAGGACAATGTCGTCTTTGGTTTTGGGACCTCTTGAACAGATTTTTCAGATTTTTGCTTCTCAGAGGTTTTCACCTCTACGGCCTTTGGTTTTACTTCAATCACTTTTTTTGCAACCTGACTGTAAGTTCTTTGTGTCTCCAGTGGTGTGGACGTTGGTGGAGTATCAAATGCTTGTGAAACAACAATAATTGGAAGAGTCTGAACAGTGGAGACTTCTTCTTTAGGGGTTTCTTCAACTTTAGACACAACTACCACCGACGGTGCTTTCACAGGTACTTCTTGGCTTGGTGTTTTACTTTCTGCTGGTTCCTCCTTTGTTGTTTGAACCTCTTCTTGTGTTGGCGTCTTGGACCTGGAGAAACCAAACGTTGGAGAGTAAGTTTTTATTCCGCCATGAGCAACATATTCAGCTGGCATCAATCCACGATAGGACGACTTTGACATGTTGGCAACTTGGGTTGGGGTTTTAGGCCTCTGAAAGCCTACAGGAGAAACGCCTGTGGGTGATGTCCCATACGAAGGTGTCCTTGGTCTAGGATAGGAACTAGCTGCACTCATAAGTCGAGATGCCTCATATGTTGGAGTTTTAGGTCTCTGACAACCAATGGAAGGCATCTCTGGCATTGGTGACTCACATGTGAGAGTTTTAAGGTTTTGAAGGCCAAGTGGAGCTGTTGGTGTTTTCTCTTCTACCTGCTCAGGTCCCACAGCCTCTGACTTTGTAACCCTTTGTTTGGTTTCTTTAACTACAGGTGGCTGTGCTGGTTTTACTTCTTCATGAATGTTGCCATCTGGGATCGTCTTGTCAGGCTGAGACTCGAGGGTCTTCAATGATAGGGAGGTGTCAACTGCAGAAACCATTGTTGGTGTTTTTGACCTCTCAGGCTCTACTGTTATTGGTGACACTGCAAATAACAGAGGATTGGTTCTTGAGACTTCAAACACAGGTGTTGGAGCCCGGGTCACTTGATACGCTGGGGTTTTCGATCGACCTGCTGTGGTTCTTGATGCCATCAACTCATAAGTTGGTGTCTTTACCCTTTTGGTTTCAGATGTTGGTGGTGGGGTTTCGACTCTGTTTAATTCTGCTGTAGGTGTAGAACCTGTTTTGATTTCAGTAGTTGGTGTTCTTCTTTGGGAATCTTTCGAGGAGCCTGTCGGTGTTGGACCTCGTTTGACCTCAGATGTTGGTGTTAATACTTGCTTTATTTCGGTTGAGGTTTGACTTTGTAATACCGTACTTACAATTGCAGTTAACCCAGTTGTGTCGTACATCGGTGGGGTCCTGGATGTCTCGTAATATGATGTACTTGCTGTGTACATCCTAATTTTAGGCACGTCAAACATGGGTTTGGGTGATCTGGAAGGTTCTGTTGCCTTGAATGTTGGATGAGGACTTTTTGATTTGACGAACGGGATCAGCACAGTGAGAGGTCTGGACACTGTGCGACATCCTGGAGTTGGAGCTGGACTTGTGGGTTTCTGCTGAGGGATCACAGGCTTTAAACCTGTGCCAGGTGCGCTTGGTTTCACCTCAGCAGCTGCTGTTGTCACCTTGGGCATAGAGAAAGCTGGCAGAGATATTTTGGGTCCAGTCGGTGGACCTGCTGCAGGATGAGTAGAAAATGTGGAAATGTACGACTGTTTGTCTGCTGTCTGAGATGAAACGTGTTCACCTCTGCCATACGCTGCACGCTGCGGGTAGGGTGATGCCACATGTTGATAGAGCGGCCGGACTGTGAATCTTTGATGCTGCGGGACGCTATAGAAAGGCGATTCTGGTGTTTTGGGTGGGGTGGAGTGGTCGCTGTGCTCGAGGTCGGGGCTGGCTTCATTCACAGGGGAAAGGCTGGAGCGGAAAGGTGGAGCAGACTGCGGTGCCTGAGGGGATACTTTTTTCTTGGCTGATCTCTTGAGGAGTTTCTGAAGCCGCACGTTGTCCTTCCCGGGCTTTGGCAGCAGAGGTGGAGGGTACTGCTGGGCGAGCAGGTAGGACTGGGTGACAGTGCTGTAGGCCACAGCCATGATGCTTTAGCCCCCTGAGAGGAAAGAGAAGATAAAGGACTGTCAGATACAGAGGATCTTCCTCTCTCTCTCTCTCTCTCTCACTCACTCACTCACTCACTCACTCATGGCTGCACGGATGATGTTACATTGTCTTGGTGACATTATTGGGTGATCATTCAGTTTCCTCTGACTCAACATAATATGGCTGCAGTTATGTAACACACACACAGTGACACACTTTGGCAGACACGGGACCTTTGAGAATCAAACACGTAGCGTCATCTTCACACGCTGCTATTGTAATCTTCTCTTTTCTCTGCCTTGTTTCAGATTTTTGCCACAGTGAGGACTGAGGAGACGCTGCAGGAGGGTTTGATATCTAAGAATCAGCTGACTGGAAAGATGCTGAGTATTTTCACAAATATTCACCAATACATTTCTCTGATAATAAGAAACTAAAGATTTGACCTTAAATGGTTCATTTGCTGGAATTCCGCTTTTGCTTTTTTATTTTCCATGCTGATGTTTTCAGACATGATGTGTATATCTGAGACTTCCCCCCCTCTCTTTCTGTATTTTACTCCACTGCTGTTTGAATACTGGAATGTGTGGTGGATAGTGGATACATATAGGATGGAGGATTCATTATATGATCTGACTTGCATGTGTTTTCCGTTCTGCTCTGCTCTTATAAATCAATGTGACAGGCATGCAGGTTTGTTTCCTGTTTGAGCTTTGCACACTGGTGCCTTCAGATGTTTCATCACTGCAGACATTTTATATTTTTACTCAGATTTATTTGTGTTTGTAACCTTTTTTCTTAAATAAATTAATAAAAACATTCCTTTATCATTTTGTTTTGACGGTTTTTATTTGTTAACTTCCTGGGAAATAAGAGCTGTGATTGGCTGATAAACACATCATGTGGAAATTGTGACCAATCACATACAGCCATAGATATGTGACTGCTTATTTTACTGTTTAGATTTGAAGAGGTGAAGTAATAGGATCTATGAAAACCTGACCTGTGTGTGTGTGTGTGTGTGTGTGTGTGTGTGAGGTGATTGGTTTTCAGGTCAGGATGCTCTCAGCTCTACTACAGAAATACACACAGCTCCAGGTTTAGATGTATGAAGACACTCATCAAGTGTTTAACACCAGGAACTGTGACTGCATTTTTTCTTAGCTTGTGTGAAAGTCAAAGCCCTTCATGGTGAAATAGGAGGCTTCAACCTGAGAGAACTCACCAACAGTACTTTTACTTTGTCAACTTGGGTACATTTTATTGACAGCACTTATTTACCTAAATTTACGATGTACAACTTAAGTACTTAAGTACTTTTGAATTGAGGCACTGTGAAGTGTTTGTGTTACTCGCACGAGCATGAGCTGCCGAGCTCATAACTCAGTCCAGAATGTAAGAGCGTGAGATCCCTGACATTATAACAATCTGCACGATAACAACTGTGTTTAATAAGTGTGTCACCTCAGGGAAATGTAGGCCACCTCTGCTTGTGCCCCCCCACCCCCCTCCCCGCTGAACCTGGCCCGACACCCAAGAGGCCACTCATCCCTTTTAAGGCTGTGGTAGGTCTGCTATGTGGAACGCCTCCAGGGCGAAGTTCAAAAGAGGAAAGAGTAATAATAGCTACAGAATACAAACCCCAGGCGTCCACAAAGACGTCTGAAGTAAATGAATCCAGCCCAAAAAGCCATTGACCTCTGGTGAGGCTGCATACAAACACAAACTCCTCAAAGTGTGGATGCAACACGGACACACTTACCAGGTCAAAACTTGTTGCTGATGTCTCAAAAGCTCCAGACAGCTTCCCCTGCAACAGGGAGAACATGTATTTGAGTAACAAATCAAACACAGAAACATGTGAATCTGCTGCTGTTGTGGTTTTTCCCACAGCTACGTAACATGAGGCGCTACGCCGTGATAGACCACCGGCAGAGTGTTTTTAATCGGTGCAGTGCTCACAGAAGCTCAGCCTGCTGATGCTTTAATGTTGCACAGAGGAGGACAAACCCCCGAGCTCTCCAAACACTCAGATCTTCAGGGGGGGGTCTGCGTTTGACAGCAGCTGCCCCCCCACCGCTCCAATCCCTGCCCCGGCAGTGTCCCTGCGCTCTGTGTGGAGAATAAAAGGTGGAATTGTGGCATGTTTACCTGTGCGACTGCTTGCTCAGGGGGCGGCCGGCCGGCTGCTGCCTGCTTGTCCCAGCCTGGAGTGTCAGAGCGGCAGGTTCATGGCGAGCCCAGCTCGACCCCCCTTCCTACAAATGGAAGGAACAGACTCCATGGCAGTCCAAAAATAAATCCTGAGCCCTGAGCTGCTCGGAATGACAGTACGGCCAGGCAAGACGCAGCGCCGACGGTCCACAGCACCTTAGGTTTCACCACCTCAGGGCAGCGGCTCTGAAAGTGGGGAGCGAGGGCCACCCACAGTCCCTAAAGGAGGGGCCACAGACCCTTTAGGGGCCTCCTTTAGGCTGAACTTTAAATTGAGAAGCTGGCAATTTTTTAAAAAGTGTCAATAAAAACCTAAAAACCTGCTGACCTTTCTGTCAAGCTGCATGCAATAACAAAAAAAAAAATCCAAAAAAGATTTTTCCTTTCCCCCCAGATGAGAATAGCTAGAGAAGTTCATAACCTTCCACTGATCTCCATAACCACAGTAAAGGCCATTGGAACCCTTAGTGTAGTCCAGATGAACAACAATTGCCTCCAGACCTTGAGACACCTGAAGAACCCAAACTACCTAAAGCAATCACCCCCAAAACCCTCAGACCCTCCTGTGCTCATAGAGGCGTCCTAAGAAGTCACAGTATTCCTTCAAAGACCCCTGGAACTCCTCTGAGGACACCTAACCAGCAGGCAAGAACCCCCAGAGGTCAAATCATTCAGGATGTTCCCGGAAAAACGTTCAGCAGAGAGACAATGGGGTGTCAACATCAACCACAAACTCACATGTTCCTCTTTATTCAGCTGTTTAGCTCCCTCAACTTTCTATGATGATATGATTCCACCGGATTTATTTATTTATTCATTAGCTATACTTATTCATTTGTTATTTAAGTATGTATTTATCTACATCCACCTTCCTTCCGCCTTAAATCCCCACACACCTGTGATACCAGGATGTGATCCCCCTGATAGTTTCCGACTAACGGACTTTTATTTTATAGACCTGAGAACAAGTCACTGTGACATGAGCGCAGACTTGCTGCTCTGTCGTGACCAACTGTGTAACTGTGGCGCCCCCTGGAGGATATTATGAGACTGTTCTAGTCTAACGTCACAAACTCATATCACCACCTTACCAGAACCCAGGAAGCACATGAAGAACCTATAGAACCCTGTCAGAACCTGCTCCCTGTCAGAACCTGCTCAGGAATCCAAGCCACTCTACCCGCCTTGACCTTTACCCTCTTTCTCATCTCCAGAACCCTTTTGTAGGTCCAGAACCTTATATTCTGTTTCATGTTTATCACATTTCCTGTAATAATGTTTGATTCTCTGGCTCGTTGGTTGTTGTTGACATGTTGACAGGTGGAAGCTAAATGGTAAAGCTTTTTTTCTCCTTTTTGTTTTGGTTTTCTGTGTTTCTGGATTAGTCTCACCACTGTCCACCCCCGTGAGTAACGTACCTGTTTCTCTAGTGCAGTGCATTATGGGTCATTTTCACCTTCAGTGACTTTCAGTGACTTGTTGAAGAGTGGATGTGTGAGACGTCTGCACCTTTCAGCTGAAGAAAGTTACACAAAGAATGCAGCAGGGGGCCCTGTGGTGCCCGTTCACATGCCTGTACTCAGCAAGCAGCTGCAGAAGCACTCAAGCTGTCATGTGACTTTGTTTGTGGGGAGGATTCACTGAGATCTTATTTTTGTTATTGAACAGCAGCATCAAAAAAGATTCTGTAAGCTGAGTAATAAGTTTTTAAAGACTTTTTAGCAGTCTTTAAAAAGGATTAGCAGAGCAGCCAAGAATTTCATTGCCAGGCAGAAAGACAGGTGGAAAGACAGACAGGCAGGCAGACAAACATGAAAGTAGAGAGACAGGTGGACAGACAGGCAGGCAGGCAGACAGACATGAAAGTAGAGAGACAGGTGGACAGGCAGGCAGGCAGAGAGACAGACAAGTGGACAGACAGGCAGGTAGAGGTATAGCTCACATAGCAACATACCACACATATCACTCACAGCAAACATCTGAGAGACCAATAAAGACACAGAAGCAAAGAAGCAACAAGGTAATGAACAAAATCTAATGAAATGAAATCATGTAGAATTAAACTCCACCATTCCAGGTGATTCACCAGTGATGGTTCAAAGAATCACAGGTGTATAAACGCACAGCAAGCACAGAGAGATGAGAGGCTGACCTCAGAATTGCAGCTCTGTCAAATTTCCTGTGTAAACAAACGATAAAAGATAAATGTGTTACAGGCCAAAGGTGTGCAGAGAACAAACACATCACTGAGTCTTCAAATGTCCTCGTCAGATGGACGTTGAGACATTGAGTGTGTTGTCCCTTTTTGACCACACCATAGGTTATGTTCATGCGAGGTTGCGTATGGCCACCTGCCTCCTCTCCCTCACTGCTCAAATTTGCTTGCCTAATGCAGAGGCCCCAGAATAGCAACCCAGGGCGTCTCGACCGGCCCCGACTCCTAACTTGAGCCTCCCACCCCAGCGCTCGACCCTCTCCATCTCCTTATTGAGTGCCAAGGGAGGGCGGGGGACGAAGACGAGGAGTTGACCCCGGCAGGCCTCGCCCCCCTGGTCGGCTCCTCAGCCAATGGGGAGGCCCGGCGGATCGAGTGTCACTATAACAGAAGGACATAATCAGGCCGGTAACTTTGCAGAACCTTACAGCCGGTCGTGGCCAGCAGAAGCTCTCTTCTTTCAGCTTTTCTGAGGTAAGGACGAGTGAGTGAGTAAGTGAGTGAGTGAGTGAGAGAGTTAGAGTGCAAGAGCAAGTGCAAAGTTGTTGAGCACCCACCTAATCCCCAACCCACCTCCCCGCCCATGGCCCGGCACCCCTGAGCCCACATGTGTTAAAACCACGTCCAGTAGCGGCGGAGGCCTCGGCAGGGGTCAGGGATCACAGGGCGCTCAGGGGCTCCGCTGTGTGTCTGAGTGGATCTGTGTGTGCGACCAGCTGATGCTTTGCCCTTCAATGGAAACCTCATATAAAAAAATCTGTTCTCTGCTTTTCTTATCCTGGATTTTGGATTTGCACTCAAACCTTTAAAATGCAGATTAGACAGGAAATCTGATTTGGGGAATCAGTGTTAATGAGCGATTGATTAAATGTATCTAAGGCTAAGAATCTGATGTTCTTCACACAAGTGAAACGTGATTATTCATCTTCATTCCTCCAGCAGGAGATATGTGGAGATAATCTGATTTAACTGGCGAATGTTTCACTTGTTTTAGATTAGATTTAAAATTACAATTAAACATAAAAGAGAAAGCATGTGGTGTCTCCAGGTTCATAATAACTGATTTAAGAGAACATCAATCAAATCAACAAAGTACAAATAACAGTTTGATTGATCAAATCTGGAATATAAAGTCGAATGAATGGAATTGTCTGAATCTTCTGTGTTTGCATGCGAGCTGTGGGTTTGTTGTTGTTTTTGTGGCGCTTGGTCTGAGGCCAGACGCTCATAGCTGTGGGATTTACAGGCGGCTTAAAGCTCCTCAGGCAGCTTCCCACTCTGGGATCAGACTAATGAGTGAGAACGCCGGCGCTCCGGCTTGGACATCACATGAAGTTTTTGTTGAGTTGTGGTCAAGCTGTAAGTAGGCGGGGCTTCTGAACAGCTTTAACTTTTGGAATAAACACTTTCCAAACAGCCTGGATGGAGTTTCAGCACCTCATCCCAGTCCCAACATTCAAAATTCCAAGGACATATATGAGGTAAAAATGGAACCGGTTGAGAACCTTTGGGTTTATTTTAATTCTGGGTCTCGGGGAGTCGGAGGAAGATGATTGAAGGAACCATGTGAGACTGAGACGACCACATAAGGAAAGGAAACGTGGAATTATGGGTGGTGGTCCAGGGGAAGGAACACAATCTCCAACCAAGGGTCTGCTGAAACCGGATCCCCGAGCTCAGCAGCTGTCGGCATAGTTGGGATGTGGGACGCCTCAGTGGGGGCGTCGCACTAATGAGGCTAACGGGTTCTGATCCCACACTCAGCGCGCCTCAAATCAATGACATAACAAGTTATAAAGACGCTCGGAGTCAGTTTGTTTATCCATACAAACTCTCCATCAGCGTCATATCCCAATTTAAGCCACAGGAAAAGAGCTGAACGTGCTTTAACCCCTCCAGTGCCACATGCAGGCGATGGGAGTGGCCTGACCTTTAGCGTGACCCCTGCAGCAGGAAAACGGGAGCATTGACATCAATCTATGTTTGGCTCCCGTCTCACTTATCAACAGAGAAGCAGATTCGGGACGAAGGCTCGGATTTCGCCACGATTCCCAACGCTAAGAATACGCCGCGGCCCTTTTTTACATCTGCAATCTAAATCACGGAAGAATAACTGGAAAAAGATCCTGTCCATCCCGCCGAGTCGAGTTTCCTGGTAGTGTGTCTGAATCTACATGAGGCATTTCCCAAATCGTTCCGAAACTTTGGGGAACTTTGTCAGGACTTCAGAGCAGCTTGATGCAAATCCTGAAAGGTTCTCCATCAATGTTCATCATCATCATTATCATCTTTTATTTCTGCTCTCTCCATCCTCTTACATTGACCTTGGACCTTCCCTTCCTCCTAATTTCCTTTTCTCTTCTTCCCTGTCTTCCTCATTTCTCTCTTTCTCCTTTTCCCCTTCCTTCCTTCTTCCTCTAGCTGAAATCCTCTTTCTTTCTTTCACGCTTCCACTGCTATGTGAATCTTTTTTTGGGATACTGTGTGTGTGTGCGTGGGTGTGTGTGAGAGAGAGAGAGCGGGGGAGCCGGGAGGGCGGGGGGTCAGGGTGAGGCAGGCAGGAAATATCTGAGACATCTGCAACCTAATCCTGAACTATAAATATGTGAGTTGCTCGCTCTTTCTCACTTCTTCTCTCTTTTTCTTCTTCTTCTTCTGTCTTTGCAGGTTACAAAGTCCACTGTCACCATGTCTGACACAGAGGAAGTGTGAGTGCACAACACTTTTTCACCTTTCCACCTTTCCACCGCCGAGTGTGTAAAGGCGTAAGTGACTTCAGAGGCGAACAAACGCAGAATAGTAACCCAAATGTGGTGTTCAGAGTTAGAAATATAGTCGACTCATTCCATCTTTAAATGGCTGAGACGATTTGATTGGCTGGAGCAGGTTAGGCAGCGTGTTGAGGACCCGTGGGGCTCCACTGAGGGAAAGGAGAGTGTGTTTAAGATGACATCATACTTTGATTAGACTCTGCGTCCCTTCAGATGTCACTTACGTCTCTTTGACTCTCGACTGTGATTCTATTTCAAACATTCACAACAACTCTAAGTTCATTTTGCAAACCTGTTCCCCTTTTGTCTCTGCAGCGATCAGGTCGAGGGTAAGTAAACAATCACAAATGAATGAATGAATGACTGAATTAGGTTCAGGTACAACCGGAGTTCCATGCTAAAGTCCCAGAATTCCTCCTGCCTAACCGACTTTCATCCCTGTGGAAAACAGATTATGGCACTTTGGCTTGACTCCTCCAGATTCTCCGTATGCAGATGATGCTCTGTTTTCACTCATGCAAATTAGTTGTAGTGGTTGCAGGCTCCAACCTTGACAACAGGACAGAGACGCCATTTGTCTAACGAGACGTACACAAACGTCTCGTTGTTCTGTTGGCAACGTTTCCAGCAACTCTGCATGAACACCTGCAGCCGTGCTCTCCTGCTGAGCCTGACCACCTGATACGGGCGGGGCGCCACAGAGTACACAGAGGAGGAAAGTTACAAAGTACTCCAGTACTCCAGTATTCTTTCTCTTTCTTTCTTTCTTTCTTTCTTTCTTTCTTTCTTTTCTCCCCTGTGGAGCTCTGTGGAGCTCTGTGGCGCTCCGGGCTCAGCAGGACTGTGCTGTGAGTGCTTAGCATGGATCCCTGATGTACCCATACCAGCATTTGTACTGATTTGTTTCTTGGGGTACATTCGGGATCTGTTCATAATCTCTTCTGCTCCTCTCTTTCCCGGGCTGACGTGAAGAATACGATGGTAAGACTCAGCCTGCAGACTCCGGACCCTCAGTCTTGTGTCACTGATACTAATTTGTCAGTAACGTTTTGCAGACGTGTACTCACCTCCACAGTCCTTCACCCTGTGGCATGCCGGTGAACACTAACTATTACATAAAGACGGTGAAAGAAAGATTTGGTTAGCTTAGCATCTTTCTCTTTGTTCAGGTTTTTTCCAGGACTCGTCCATCATTGGCTGTGTTTCCATTGACGGTTTAACGCAAAACCTTCGCACCTTTAGTTTGAACGTCGTCTTACGAGTTGTCAATGTGAAAACCTGACACGCCTTCTCATCGCGATACCAAGCAGCTCTAGTTTGAAGCTAGCTAGGAATGCTTGCAGCTCTTGATGTAGTGATACAAAGTAGCTTGACTAGCAGCAAACACTCTGGTGACCAAGACAAGTCAAGTCCATTTTACTAGTGTTGCCCTATATCACATTCGATGTCTCAAAGGGCTTTACAGACCCACAAGGCGACTCATCGGTTATCAATGCTGCCATTGACCAATCAGAATTGCGTATTACATCATTCTGTCCTCTGTTTCTGTCACACGTTGTTTGATTTGTAAAGTGAATTTGCGTCAAACGTGGTTCAATGGAAACCAGACTGATCTGGTCTTTTTCCTCCTCTAACTGCTTGCTCTCTCTCACCTGCTTCAGCGCCATCTGGTGGTCGTTCTGAACTGCATCACTATGAACCTCCTCATAATAACTCCCCACCTTCACCTCTTTCCCTTCCCCTCTCTCCTGCTGCCATTAACCATTTCATCGCCCTTCCTCTCCCCTGGTGACGCGCTGCATGTGGTGTAGCTGTAGAAGAGGAGGTAGTAGAGGAAGTAGAGGTTGCCCCTGAGTCGGCCCCTGAGCCAGAGGCAGAGCCAGAGCCAGAACCAGAGCCAGAGGCAGAACCAGAGCCAGAGCCAGAGCCAGAACCAGAACCAGTGGTAGAACCAGAGCCTGAGCCTGAGCCTGAGGCTGAGGCTGAAGGTATGTGGCATGGAGGGGAGGGGCTTATTCTATCATCCTTTCCCAGGCAACAGGTGCTCTCCACAGGCTACAGCAGAGCCAGACAGACTCACTAACCAATACAAAACCAAAGTTCACGCAGGACCCACATGTTCACACCTTCCTTTCACCTCTGGACAAAGTCTGACACAAGGTTCCTCAATCAAATTTATTGATCAGTAGCAAGAAGTGTTTCAGCTCCTTGGGTACTGATCATGACCGTCACACTGTGTCTACGGGTGACAGCTAGAGTGTGTGTGGTGACCCGTGGTGACCTGTCTCCTGACCACAGGGACTGCCTGAGTGTGGGAATCAATCATTCCAAACCCCAAAGACACATTTTGGAAAAAGAAAGCTGCTTTAATCTTTTGCATTTTATCATTTTAAGCATTGGATCTAATCAACTAGAAACGCAGAGGATAATTTAATAATAAGAGATTAATGGATATAATGAAATGTCTCCAGTATTAACCCTTTATCAGTCTAACCTTTTTACAGTCTGAGATCTACAGTCAGAACTTACATGTCATGGTTGCTTTTCCATTACTTTGATCTCATCTGATGGATGTAAACATCAGATGATCAAATACCTACAGTATATTTGTCTGCTTCTTTAGGGGAATAACCTCCTCACCTGAGCATGGAAACAAACATGATATTCAATCAATCAATCAGTACAACAACATGGCCACTGGGATGTAATCTGAACAGTGTTGCATTCACGTGCTATTTCAATCTGAAACAGAAGATCAAATGTAAAGAGGCCAGCACACTAAAACCAAAGGTAACTGCTAACTGCTTTTAGCTTATAGAAAATACTTGTCTCTCATCTCATCGCTGGCAGGTGTCTGTTGAGCTAATGTTTCAGGGCGCCTCAAGCATAACCTTAACCTGCCCTCTAAATCATGCTCAACCGCTTTTTGCTCTGCAGACTTTTCCAGTAATAGCTAATGTGAGTATGGTGAGAAAACTCATAGAAACTCATAGAAACTCGTAAAAACGCCTCACTTAGTAAGTGGAAAACTGATAAACTAATAGTTTTTTCACTTCGTTCCCAGAATAATTTAGTAAAACCAAAAACAGTGAGTCCTACTGATGCAAATCTGCTACACTGACAAGGTGACTAAATAGATCAAATCTTCTGACTTTGTTCTGAAGTTTCTTTCCCAGGATGTCAGATAGCATGTGGATGCAGGTGTTAGAGGGATTCATGAAGTATTTACAGGCAGAAATGTGGCTCAGGAAAAGTTAGAAGTGATGAAATCTTGATTAAAATGATTCCTTCTCATCTTTGAGTGAGTTGTGACAGAAGCTGAAGCTGCAGTAGATTGATTGTAGATGTGTAGCCGCCTGCTAACGCTCTCTGTTCTGCTCTTGTTTTCAATGCTTGCTGCATGCAGAGGCCGTTGAGGAAGAGGAAGGTATGTTGGTTCATATCTCAATCTGTCTTTCTGGTTTTGGCTGGACCACAGGGTCCAGGTCTGATGTCTGTACTGGGGAACGCCTGCCTCATTGTTCACCACATGTCTGTCCAAATTTTACCTTCAAATCCAAAGTAAACATTAGGATGCAAAACTTCCATTAACCAATATTTGAGAGTTAATTCTAGTGGAGAAAAAGGGTGAAAGAATATGAAACGCTAACAAGTGCTTCACTGCGCAGCGACCCCACCGTTCACTCCTGCTATGCCACCTCGTCTGCATGGCATGGAGCCGCCAAACTCAGTCAAAGATGGATTTACACCACATCAGAGGGAAATAGATTTCTGTCTTGCCTGTTTAAAATGGTTTTGGGGTCAAGCCAAAAATCACGACACATACTGTAGGTATGTTACAACCGACAGATTTTAAGGAAAAGTACATCTGAACTGTGTGTGTGTGTGTTCCTGTGTCAGTGTGTAGATGTTCTTCTTCTCTTCAGGTCTGTAGGTCTTTCATGGACCCTTATGGATCCATGTTGTTGTTTCTTCTCCAGCACAAAGATAGAAGTTCTGCCCTCCACAATAAAAGCTCAAAGTATCTCCTGGATTCACTCTTAGAACTTTGTTATGCTATAATGAGACTAACACCTTGTCCCATCTTTGTTCTTCTTCTACTATTTGTAGACTATAGGATAGAGATCCATGAGAACAAACAGAGGGTTCAGGGTAAAAGGTCAGAGGTGACCATATTAGTCTCTAACTAAACGTACTTGTTCCTGTAGGGGAGCGTCTAGAGGTTCAGATGTAATTTTACCAGAAATTGCTAGAATATCGCTTCAAGCTCAAAGTACAACTATCAGCAACTTCCCTTTCAAACTAAGACTTCCTGTGAAACCTGATCTGTGTTTTTCTGTCCGTACAGTAAAATGGTTTAATGTTGTTTTCACTTCACTCATCTGTCTTCATGTTTCTGTGTCGTCTTCATATCTGAAGTTTTCATTTCTTTGTTGTCATTGACCTGATGTTGGTTTTTCCAACCCTAACATTGAATTTAAATCTAAATGATCTAATAATTAATAATGATCTAATATCCATTATAGAGGCTAAAACATAGATTTTAATCCATGTAATGCCTGAGAAATTCAATCATCTGCCTGGTTTCTAACACGCTGACATGTACTTGTCCCCCCTTCATCTCTGGACATGCAGAGGAGAAGCCAAAGTTCAAGTAAGTGTCCTTCTCCTCTCCACTTGATCAGCCATAGTTGGCATTAAAGTTCTTTGAAAACAATGCCAAAGCTCCACTGTGTGCACACGACACACAAACAGCACCATCTCTCCTCTCCCACAGGCCGAGTGCTCCAAAGATCCCCGATGGTGAGAAAGTGGACTTTGATGTAAGTGGAAGTGAAATGAGTGAAGGATCTGGTTTCTCTGTCAGCGTTTCTGTGTTGGTTGAGGGTTGTTTTGGGTTCCGGTCCTGCAGGACATCCAGAAGAAGCGCCAGAACAAGGATCTGGTTGAGCTGCAGTGCCTGATTGATGCTCACTTTGAGCACAGGAAGAAGGAAGAGGAGGAGCTGATTGCCCTTAAGGATAGAATCGTGAGTGCGATTGTGTTAACGTGTCACATTTGTCTTTCTTCTGGTTCGCACCACTGAAAGTCGTCTTTTTTTAAATTCAGCGTGATGCAGATTGCCACGTGTAACCTCCTGGTTGTTGTTGTTGTTGTGGTGTTGCAGGAGAAGCGTCGTGCTGAGAGAGCCGAGCAGCAGAGGGTCCGCGCTGAAAAGGAGAAGGAGCGCCAGGCTAGACGTGAGGTTCGTCTACCTTTATGATTTCAATTATCTTGAAGTAAAAAGTGAAAACGTGGAGAGCGTGTTGGACTGATGGTGGCACTGTGCTGTGTGTCCCTAAACCAGGAAGAGAGGCGGAATAGGGAGGAGTCTGATCTAAAGAAGAAGGCTGATGAGGATGCCAAGAAGAAGTCTGCATTGTCCAGCATGGGCTCCAACTACAGCAGCCACCTGCAGAGGGTCAGTATAAAGAGAGATTAGGACACATGCAGGGACACGGGGACAAAAGGGGACATACAGGGAGACATGCAAGGAAATAAGGATATATACAGTGACATGTACACGTCTCACCCCTCGATGTGATATGACGTCACTGTTTCTATATCCAGGCTGATCAGAAGAGAGGAGGAAAGAAAGAGACTGAGAGAGAGAAGAAGAAGAAGATCCTGGCTGCCAGGCGCAAGGCACTGAACATCGACCATCTGAACGAGGACAAGCTGAAGTACGACCCGCAGATCAAACTTGGTCCAAAGCAGTTTAAAGGATGAGGGTGATGATGATGAAGACGATGACGATGATGATGATGTGTTGGTGTGTTTCCTCAGGGATAAGATCCAGGAGCTGAACGACTGGATGACCCAGCTGGAGTCTGAGAAGTTCGACCACATGGAGAGACTGAAGAGGCAGAAGTACGAGGTGAGACTTCAAATCAATCAGCCTCCTTATCTCTTCAATCAGATCCTGACAGAAAGGTGCTCTTGTACATGTGTGTTGTTACGGTGTTCATATGTCACGTTGTCATTAACTTGTAACATCTTGAGCAGCAGCTGGATCCACGGCCCGGCGTTCCTGCTTCCTGCCATTTCATTCATGAACTTAGATTTAAATCCAGCTGGTAAACAGTAAATATGGCAGCAGATGTGTTGTTATGTTGTTGATGTTGTTCCTATGGCAACCGTGGTTCGGTTTCCTCTGGATGTGAACCCTCGCTATGCTCTTCCTCCAGGTCACAACCCTGCGTAAGAGAGTGGAGGAGCTCAGTAAATTGTAAGTAAAGCTGAGCTGAGGCGTTTCAGGCTCGCTGCATGAGCTCGCCTCTGCTAGCATGAAGGATGCTGAGGAGGCCCGCGGACACACACCACCACGCCCACACACACAACCTCAACCTGGAGAGTTTGCCTCCAAAACCCTCATCTGTGCACCGAAATGTCAAGAGACTCTTTACACAGCGCCAGAAACAATGTTTGAGACGTTAAACCTTCAGAATATTCAGTTTGCTCCTCATGACTGGAGAGGAATAGGAAATCCTGATGATCAGAGCTGCACAGCTCAACGTTTGGAGTCAAACTCTCTCAGTTCTAAGCAGGTGTATGAGTCGGGTGTAGGTGGTGATGGGTAAGTATCTGTACTGAGCCAGAGCTGAAGGTCTAAACTGGCCTCCTGCCTTTTGGGAAACCAAGGTCACCTTCACACGTCCCTCAGTCTTCAGCTGAAGCCCGGTAGAGGAGAGGGCGGGGTCTCCTGGGAGGTAAACGCTTGGTGCCGTGTGTTAAATGTGCGTGTCGTCTTTCCAGGTGCTCTCACTCAGGAATCGCATTGATGAGATACAGAAGCAGTAAGTACTGACGGAGTCACAGTCAGAGTCACAGTAACTCCAATTAACTCCAGCCGTCGTCTGATCATGGTGAAACCTTCCCTCAGAGACATGATGTCACTACGCCTCATGTCCGTTTATGGCACAAACCAGCTTCAGTTTGTAGATTTCACTAAAGGTATCTCGGTCTGTTGCCTGTTGGACTTAATGAACACTGGATAGCGCTGCTTCTGATTAGCTAATTGGGCAAATTCAGTCAAATGTTCTCAGTCTTTGTCCTCCAGTTGGTGACGCTGTTGTGAACCAAACGTCAAAAGTCAAAACTAACACTTCACTTAGCTTTCAGAATAAAATCCCTCTGCAGCAAAAACTAAGAGAAGAAATCACGTCCTCAGTTACGTAATGAGGCCTTCCTCCACTTCATGACAGATGATTAAGCAAACAAAGCCATAAACAGGTGTAAATCCCCACTAACCCACCCTCAGAGAGCTCAGCCCCACCCGAGCGTCTCTCTGGAGCCTCGTCCACGGCGTTCTGGTCCTACATGTGCTGTGTTTGCTCGTTTCCCTCTCACTGTCCATCCACAAACAAAGAAAATGCACCACAGCAGCCGCATGACGGAACAGACCCGCTTAGCACTCAGCAGGGGGCATCGGCCTATAAGGGCCGTGGCCCAAGAGGCGCGGCCGGGATTCCAGTAGCGACTCTGAGTTGTGGCTCGGTCCAGAAGCTTGGGTTTCTCTCAGCTGCTGCTTTGTGTTTCTTTGCTCTTCCCGTTGTGTGGTTGTGCGTCCTGTCTGCTTCACCGCAGCAGGACAGTGTGTGTTTGTGTGTGTTGCTGTCCTGTGTACTGGTCGGCTGTATGATGGGAGCACATAGTGATCATCCAGCAAGTGTGAGCAGAGCGTTTTCATACTGACCCTACTGCTAGCAAAGCTGTTCTGGGGTAAAGTGATCAACCAGAGTGTGTGTGATGAGATGTTGGCGTCTGAAGCAGGTAAGAGCTGCATGAGTGTGTGAGTGTGTGAGCTGCTGCGGTTCACCTCAGGTCTTCACCGGTCAGAGTTCATGAGTTAGCCTAAGTGTCTGGATTGAAACAACACTTAGGCTAACTGAACCCTGACTCCAGTCGACCCCTGAGGACCTCCAGTCTCAACCGTTAGCTAGCTGTTAGCTCATGACTTTTATATTCACGCCTGTCTTATGGTTTGATGCTAAAGGTTAAATGTATAAACCTCTCTGGAGACTAAAGTCGTCTAAATTCATCTTCATAAAATGAGCAAAGGACAAACATCGACAAACACACAAACTGAGTCAGTGACAAAAGAAATCAATCTATTATAATTACAATACAAGCTAAAGACACACACACACAGGCCAGGAGAGCCCCACGCCGCCTCCTGACCAGCAGGGGGCGGCACAGGCACCTCATGAAAGGACCGTCCCCAATCTTCCTGGCTCCGCCCCTTCGTCACAAAGTGAAGACAGATCAGCAGTAACGTGACTTTAGACTCCAGAGGGTGAGACAGGTGAACGCGGCTGCAGTCTGTCTCACGTCTGCATGTCTGTCTCTGTGGTATTACAGCAGCAAGAAGGGAGCCGCTGCCCGCCGCAGAAAGTAGACGGGCTCGCCCCGCCGCCGCTGCTCATCAACCAAACCGCCATCGTCTCAGACACACGCCTGATGAAGCAACGCTTACTGTGGCGAAGACGAAGCCAGCAACACCGCTGAGGTTGAGCAGCCATCGGCCGCTCTGTAGGAATACACAACCTCTTCATTTAACCGCCATCACGCTTCTCGCCCTCCGCTGTTTGGTTCTCAGTATTTTTGTAAATAAAGTGTGACTCTTCAAGCCATGACTGTAGAGCTGGTATTATTCACAAGTCAATAAAGAGGAATATTTTTAGCTGTGTAATTTTAAAGTCATTTGTTCAACACTGCTTAGAAGCACAAACATCTATGAGTCACATCCATCCAGTGTTACTGTGACTCCTGAGGACCTGAGGCCTCCAGCTGCTCTGAAAAAAACATCATTATCCCGAATGTCCACCGTGTGGCGCTGCAGCACCAAGAACAAGAGCGTTGTTGAGCAGAGAATGAGAGAGAGGAAGAGGAGGGGCGAGACCTTCAACTCGAGAAGTTCAGAAAGAAAACGATACATTTGTTTGAAGAGATATTTTACACACAAAAAAGGCTCAACATGTTTGAACGATGTAATGTTTCATCTTCAGTGGATTGAGAGAATATAAGGGTTTGTTTGTTTATAGAGTCAGAGCTCCTGACAGCAACTGGAGGCGGAAACGAAACAATGCCAACCGCCAATTAACATCGAGTAGAAGAAGAAGAAGAAGAAGAAGAAGAAGAAACTGCAGCAGTAGAAGCCGCAGCTCATTGGCGGGCGTTCTGATCACCTGCAGGTGAGGTGAGTGTCGCTGATCGCCACTGCGTGAACACACGCGGGGACGTGACGTCATCGAATACGCCTGCCAAGCTAGCAAAGCTAACGTTCATTTAAAGAGTCAAGTCCTAACAGAGGTTCCGGACACGGAGACAGGCAGACAGGTCGGTGATTGATTGATTGATTGATTGATTGTTTGATGGCTGCTGTTAGTAATAATGTGTGGATCTTTTATCACATGTGTGGCTTTGATTCCTAAATGATCTTTCTAAGTGAACCTGTAGTACCTCCGTTTGAACACATGATGTCGCTGCTGCACTTTGAGTATATGACCAGCACATTAATATTCGTAATAACTATAATAATAATCGAAGAACTTATGGATTGCGTCAATAAAACAGATCAAAGTGGTAAATTAATGGCCCAACTCACATTTCGGTGAATTGTTTTTATTTTTTCTTGGATTTCTGAATACCTAAATACCAATAATATCAAATGCAAGATGTTTTATTCTGAAAGCTTAATTTAAATTCCTCTAGTTGGTTAAATGTTCTTATAAACAGCTGGGTGCATTTTCTTGTTTTAACTGAATTGAAATGTATTAATATGAACTTTGACCGAAACTGCTGTTATTGAACTTCAATGAAACATTTGACAAAATCATTGGATCTACATAACGGATCATAGAAATACTTTTCCTACAAATATTGTGAACTAAACACAAACAGACTCAGAGTCATCTTGTATAAATAAGCAGTTCATTTATTTGCATTGGACTCTCACTCATTTTTCAGATGTATAAATATAAAGTTTAACATTTCTCACAACAAACAATCACGTAGAGACACAAACATTAAATACATTCTTAATACTTTGAATTGGAACAAAGGCTCTTATTTACACATATGTACAAAGGCAAAGTGGTCCTCCGCTGCACTGACTGAGCCAAAGACACGAAGGAGCTCAGGAGGAATCTGTGATCAGCTGGGGAGGAATGTAGATGGAGGATGACGTCATTCATCCATCTGGGCGACTGTTGACACTTTTCGATCACTTAGAAACAAAGTGAGCTTAGAAGCTTCCAGCTCAGCTCTCCCTCATGTGAAGCACAGAACATGGAGCTTCAATCAAAGGCTGAACAAACAACAACATTCCTGTGCAGAACATAAATAGATGGAAAAGAATCAAATTAAACTTCTCTAATGTGACCATAATTAAGAACAATAATAATAATAATAATAATAATAATAAGTCATAACAAATCGGACTTCCAGCGTGTCAGTTTGGACCAAATGAAAACGTGACGTCAGACAATTACACTTTAAGTTATAATTAGGAAATAGTAATACTGTTTTTTTCGTCAATTCTATCTTGTGTATTTTAAGAGTTTTCAGTACTGATCAGCTCATTAAAGGAAATAAATAGAATTAGAAATAAACGCGGATGTGGAGGGAAGTTTAGAAAAAAAGGAGACATTTAAGTTTATAAAATACAAAAATGTAGTTGATGCCAACAGGTTGAGACGCAGTAAAACTGTGATGATGATGATGATGATGATGGTAATAATATTAATAATGATAATGACAGTGATTCACTGTGTGTGTGTGTGTGTGTCCCGGTAAATAAACGTGTCAGTGTCTATAGGACTTGATAGATGAGGTTCGGGTCTTGGATGGCGGTCGGGGAGGGGTCCTGGACCGGAGCCGGGGCCGGGGCCGGGGCTGAGGCCTCCCCGCTCTGCACAGCGGCCTGCTCCGGCGCCGAAGATGCGGGCGGGTCTGGGGCAGGCATCAGGGCGCCGCTGTCGGTGGAAATTCGCTCCACGATGCTGGACAGACAGTCCAGGCTGGAGACCAGCGAGCCTCGCTCAGGCCTCAGGCCGCCTGCGGGACACAAGCGAGCGTATCACAACGAGCACACTCCAAATACATCCAGCTGAAATCATCTGATAGTGTAAGAAGTGAAACCGTCTGTAAGTGATGAAGAGTTGTGTGCGTGTTTCTCACCGTTTTGGCTTTCAGAGAAGTAAGAGCTGCTGGCGTAACTTCCTCTGCTGGCGGGCTGACAGGCGGGGCCGTTAAAATCCGTCTGACAGAGGAAAGGAGACATCAACATCATCATCATCTTCATTGTACATTTAGGATGAGCTGCTCGGCTAAACGCCGTCATTACAAAATATCAAATCACACACAAAGTAAGTGTGTGAAATGAAAACTGAGCGACAAGTGGCTGAATAAAAAATAGATTTTACTCCGCAGAAGTTTACTGGGACTCCAGATATTTTTCAGTTGGATCATTAAAACTTTGACATTTAAGATTAGAACTATTATTAATTATGTATTCCAAATATTGAGAAAGGATTGAGTTTGATGTTGAAATTTTTATTATTTATTTTATATTATTTGAAACATGCTGTTTCGTTGAACGGAACTTGCTTTTACTTTCTTTCAGTTATTAACAATTTACCATCAGAAAATGTGTGTGTGTGTGTGAGTGTGTGTTAGACAGTTACGGTGCCTGATAATTTATCAGCTGATCTTTTAGACTGTATTTAGCTCTGCATTACACAGAGGCCTCATGTGGAATCCCCAATATAAAAATATTTCAAAATGTTTATTTTAAACGTGGAGCCTCTTTTAAAAAAATGTTTTGAAGTCTAAACTCTGCTACGATGTAAAAATAAAAGTAAAAACCGTCATAATACTATCTCTAAATCTGTTTACTGCAAAAATACAGCAAAAATAATCCTGTCAAAAGTATCAAAAAATCCCAAAATACTCTAATCATCTAATCTAATTATACCGAATACATGCAACACACACACACACTCTCTCTCTCTCTCTCTCTTTTTAAATTCACGGGGAAGTCAAACTCTAGTCTGGACTCGTTTCGTTCCCTCCGGTTCCTCACCATGCCATCGGAGCAGTTGGATCGGGGGCTGGAGGCGTCCGAGTCCCCGCTGTAGTGCTCCAGTACCGGGTAGAAGCCGTCGTCCTGCCCGCCGCGCAGCAGCGCCTGCAGGGACTCAATGTAGCTGATGGCGTTGCGCAGGATCTCCACCTTGGGCAGCCGCTGGTTCGGGTTCGCGGTCGTGCAGCGCTTCAGAGTCTCGAACGCGTCATTGACCTTGCTGAGCCGCCGCCGCTCCCGCATCGTCGCCGCCTTGCGCCGGTCAGCGTTCGTGGTCTTCCGCTTGCAGGCCTTGCAGGCCCAGAGGAGGCAGCGGCCCGCCTGGTGGTGCCCGCTGGGGGCGCGGACGTGCTCGTCGTCCTCGTGGTGGTGCAGGTGGAGGAGGGAGGATGGGGAGGATGAGGAGGACGACGGGGAGCATGAAGAGGAACGGGGGGAGGGGGAGGAGGAGTCGTCGGGTTTAAGCAGGCCCACATGCACCAGCCTGGGGTCCAGGTCCTCGAAGAAGTGCATGTCGCTGGTGTTGAAGCAGGGGTCATCATAGAACTCATCAGCAGCAGGGATCGGGAAAGAGATATCCGACAACTCCATGTTCCTGTCCCAAACACTCAGGAAGTGTCCCAACAATCCAGCAGGAAAGTTTCCACAGTCCACCTGAAAGTGGACAAGTGTCCCTGCTGAGGGTCAGAAGGTCTGCTGTCAGTCTGAACCCTGAGCCGGCCTGCAGCTGCTTATACCCCGCGCGCCAACAGGGGGCGAGGCCGATGGCCTGACGTCACCGGCGCGCTGACCAATGGGCGCGCAGCAGGAGGGGTTTACAACTTCACGGTAATTAGTGTACAATTACTCCTAACAGAGCAGTAAGAGCAGTGTGCGGTGCACGGAGTGTGTGTGAGGCCTCGGGACAGAAACAGTGTATTTATAACACAAAGACACAAAATGCGTTTATATGTTTCACTACACATTAGGTCAAAACACTCGATATCAGTCAAAAACTTATTTGTTTGAATAAAGTCACAATTATCATTTCAGATATTTTAAGTCTTCAATTTGTAGATTTAAGATTAAATGTTTTGAAGAGCATCAGCCTCGAACGTATTCTGAGTGAAAACGATGAGATGTTAGAAGTTATTATGAATCATAACGAAGCCGATAGTTGTTATGAGTATTAACAGAAATATGGATGATGTAATAGTTCTATTATTGTTCTGTAATCAGAGCTGAAGCATGAAAGTAAAAACTACAGAAAACAAACCTGGGAAAAAAATCATGTTCTTCTGCTTGGTGGAATACACTGCCAGTTCAAATGAGTGTAAACAGCAGACTGCCTCAGCCTCTCAGGTGTCTGTATCTACTTTAAAACATCCTGGAGGTGAGAAGAGCAGAAAGAAGTCAAATGTCACTTTATTTTGAGTCTGATCTTCCTCCACATTAGATCTGAACGTCTTCCTCACTCTCAGCTCAGATTGTCTTTTTTTCACTTCTTTTGATACATTTTTGGGTCAAATCCGACCGTCTGTGCTTTGAAACGCAGCAGAGTTGAAGGTGAGCGTCGGCGTGCTGCCGCTGGAGGGCGCCAAAGGGCAAAGCTGCAGAAATCCATCGGCTGAACTGAACTGAGTGGCGGTGAACTCTGCGGTCCCAAACCTCAGGAAATCCTCCACTCGGGTTCCTCTGGTCAGCTTTTGGGCCGCGAGCCAGATTTTGAAAACGGAATTTCTTTCCATAATGTATGTTTGTCTTGTAATGGTTCATCATAGCAATATTTGATATGTCACAGTGCTACAGCTGTGAACTGAACCTTTGTGACTTTGACCTCTGACCCCTGTGTTACTTGACCACCATCCATAAAAGTTTATGAAGAATCCTTTTAATATCACGTGATTAGAAAAGTGTGTGTGTGTGTGTGCGTGTGCGTGTGTGTGTGTGTGTGTGTGACCGGTCCGTCCGTCCATCCGTCCATTGGCAGACCCACAGACTTGAAACACAAACGTCAACACACTGACGGAGGAACACAGAGTTCAGAGGTGATGGAGATGAAGATCTTTAGAGGAGCCTTTAGTGTCACTGTGAGGATGTACATACATTTTACTCAAACACAGAAATGTGATTGAAGTAATCAGAAATTAAAGAATGTGTACTGTAAGTCCAGCTAGTAGCATGTTGATGTGTTGAGGCATGTAAACAGACTGAGGATGGAGTGTAGTAGTGACTGGGGGGTGTTGTGGCCTGGGCCCACAGCTCCACAGCCCCACATCCCCTCAGTGGCTCAGCTTCAGGAATCTGTTACAGAGAGGTACGGCCCAGCTGAATATTGAGGCGTTGGAGGGTCAGGGGGGGTCGCGAGATGGTGGTGGTGCTGGATGGAGGTCCTAGATCGGAGCTGACCCCCAGGGAGTGGCCAGCCCCTCCCGTCACTCATCCAGGCTGGAGGGGCCAAGGGCCTGAGGTGAAACTGGAGAGGAGGCTCTTCAGGAGGACAAACCAACCCCCCCACCCCCTCACCCCCACACACACACAAACACAAATCCAAGAATCATCGTTGAAGGAGTGCAGGAAGGAGGTAGTGAAGGTGGCATCATCAGTGTATTGTCCTCCTGCTTCTTCATGCTGATGTTCTCTGCCTCTCCTCTCTGGGTCTGATGACATCACTGGGAGCTTTGCACTCTCTTGTGCACCGTGTATGCATCATCTCTCATATCCTGGCATGAGATGACTCCAGAAGAGCGTCCCCCCTCTCCCCCCTCGCCTACCCCCCACCACCCCACACACACACACACCCCCCGTCTCCCGTTCTGGTTGTCGTAGCGCTGCAGCTGTCGACAGATACTCAAAGCCTGCAGTTGCACACTTGTGTTGTTGTTGGTGGTGTCCAGCTGTACTCGCTGTAGGTACACACACACACACACACACACACACACACACACACACACACACACACACACACACACACACACACACACACACACACACACACACAGTGAGGGGTTAATGGGTGCAGTTGTTGGAGCTGTGTGAGTGTGTGTGTGCGTGTGTGTGTGTGTGTGTGTATAAGTCAAAGTCCAGACCTTCATAAGCACTTTAAGATTTGACTGTTAACTCTAAATTGTCTAATCGTAATAGTAACAATCTCATGTCACTATGTCAAGCATTTCAGTTACTGTTGTCACGCAAACCACAAACATGAACAGCGTAAACCCGTCAAATACTGAGACAACAGTCGTCCATTCACTCTCACATGTCCACATTATGAGGACACGTTAAGCTGCTGATGTACATTGTACTTCCACACACACACACACACACACACACACACACACACACACACACACACACACATTCAATCAAAGCTTTAAACAGGACAGTGAGGAAGATTTGGCAATTCAACTGAAAAATAAATGTAGAAAGTGTTTAGGAGAGTTCTACACCATAAACAACTTTACGCAGATGTGAAGAAACACTTGTTAATAGTTTGACATTATATGACGTGTGTGAGTGTGTGTGTGTGTGTGTGTGTGTGTGTGTGTGTGTGTGTGTGTGTGTGTGTGTGTGTGTGTGTGTGTGTCCAGACTGACAGGCAAGGTGTCGGCCTGCACACCTGCTGCCTGCCATAAACCACCAACTCTACAACAGAGCCATTGTGCCAGACAGATTACTTTACACACACACACACACACACACACACTCACACACACACACACACACACACACACACACACACACACACACACACACAGACCCGCTGAGCGGCTCAGATTTACGTCACAGCGACGTCATCAGGTTGTCTGCAGGAGTGGGAGGAGTTTGGTGGCGTCATGAACGTAAACATGCTCTGACTGCTCTGTGGCTCACCGCATGGATACGTCCGCCTATGTTTGAGTCGGGGAGGTCAGAGGTCGGGCGTTCTCATTGGCCAGTCTGAAAGAATCACAAATAAAAAAAATTCACACTGGTTCTGACAGCCAGGTGGTTTTGGGTTTTACGTCCCGTCAGAATCAAAATCAGAAACATGTTTGCGGCGTAATGAACTCAGATCGCAACTGAATGCTTCGTGATCCTGTGGGAGTTGTGTGTGCCGGGCGGGAACACGTATGTGGCTGCTGCGGGCTCATGTCAGGCCTCGTGTCTTCATGCTTTAGACAGAGCTCAGCGTGGAACAGCTGCTGGGTTCCACGCAACACAGACACACCGTCTGACTCCTGAACGGCTTCACCACAGAGATAACGTATGATAATGTATCTGATGTAAGATGGCGTCTGAACAGGTTTGACCACGACTGTTTGGAGTTAAAGAAGTAAGGATATTCCACTTCTCCGCCCTGCTGATGTTTTGTAGCGCCGTTTATCGAGCGTACTCTACTTCTGTGTTGTCGCAGCTCAAGCGCTCTGTTTAGTTGAAACTCCAAACGAGATGATGAGTCAGACTTTATCTCTACTGATGATTTCATTTGAGTTCACTGGATTCAAAACAGAGAGAATCTGACATGTTGGCGTGAAGCGGACGTGGAGGAAGCATTTACGCTGCCGGCCTGCTCTGCATCTGATCCTGTCTGAGGGTCACAGCTGTCAAACAGATCAGCAGGGCTTCGCTTTACGCCGCCACAGCAGCTGTCTATTAAGAAACGTCCTCGCCATCATCAGCTCGCCTCATTACCGCCCTTAATGCAGGGAAGACAGAGACGAGGTAAATACAATTACCCATCACCGCCTGCAGCCGGGCCCCCGTTTCACTGCGGTACCTGATACCGCCGTCTGCTGTTACGGACGCCATAACCCCCCGTCGGCCCGTCCTGCTGCTTCACCAGCACTTTGTCACTTTCAGAGAGAGTTGTTGTGAAAACTTCATCGGTGCAGTTGAAGGTTGGGCCTTTTGAAAGACCTCTGAAAGTAAATCCGGCGATGGCGCTGAGGCCCAGTGAGACACCCTACACACACACACACACACACACACACACACACACACCACTCATCCCCTAAATGCCTTCAGTGCCAGACGCTGTGATTACCCAGAGAGCCCCTGGAATGCCCCCCCCCCCTCATTAAAGAGACAAATATAGCCCGGTGTGGTCCAGTGAGGGATGCTGGGTAAATGGATGCCACACAGCTATGTAGCAAAAATTAAACAATGATGAATGATGATGCCGGGAGAAGGAAGTGTGTGTGTGTGTGTGTGGCGGGGGGGTAGTTAACAGGACTATTTACAGCAGAGAGACAAACATGTGAGGTGTGTGTGTGTGTGTGCCTCATGATGGGACTGAGACATCATTGCAGTACTTTATTTCCCTTAAGAAATATGAAATGATAAGATTGCGCACCAACGTTTAGCTGTGTGTGTGTGTGTGTGTGTGTGTGTGTGTGTGTGTGTGTGTGTGTGTGTGTGTGTGTGTGTGTGTGTGTATGTGTGCGTGTGTGTGTGTGTGTGTGTGTGTGTGTGCGCGCGCGTGTGTGTGTGTGGCCTGTCTGTCTCGTGTCGTCCTCCCTGTAAACCTCCTTTGAAGCTCTTAAAAAACACACAGAGCCCACCCTGATGCTGTGTGTGTGTGTGTGTGTGTGTGTGTGCGTGTGTGCGCGTGTGTGCGTGTGCGCGAGAGAGGGTGTGTAAGAGCGTGTTTGTGTGTGTATTATTGTCTCAGTTCATTTTTAAATCTTTATTTCAGTTTCAATGTGCCATCGTGTGAGAAACTTTATGGATTTATATAAACGTGTTCCAGAAGTCTCTCCAACAATCAAACTTGTAGATTAATAGATAGATAATAATCATAATAGATGGACAGATGATGTAAATAGTTGTTGGTTGCAACTGATGAAAGCCGTGAATCTGTGGCCCCCTGCCCCCCTGCCCCCCCTGGCCCCCCTGGCCCCCCTGGTCCCCCTGGCCCCCCTGGTCCCCTGGCCCCCTGTCTGGGCCCTGCAGGAGCCCTGCTGACCTCAGCTGAGATCACAGCGGCTCATCGTTTACTCTCAGCGCGGGACGTTCCGTTCCTGCGTCCTCTCCGGCCTCCAGCTGAGCGGAGAGAACACACAGATCACCCAGATCCTGGGTGACCCACTTGTCCACGCGTCCTGGTGGTCCACACACTGTGTTACATTCTTCCGCTGTACAAATGGCGAAGACTCTGCGGAGCCTCAACGCCTCCGCAGGAACATTTGATGCAGCGGAGCGTCGACAGTTTGGTGAAACATTCCAGGATGTCAGCAAACGCAGATTGGGAGGGAAGGATCAATACACGAACAGGTCACTTAGTGTTTAATCCATAAGTGTCAATGTCTCCTGTCCCTGCTCGTCCATCTGAGTCCTCTTGAATGAGACTGACTGTAACCATGGTAACTCTATATGCTATTCTCTGATCGGTGATCTAAATGAATCGATAAAATGTCAAACATACTAATGAATGTTTGTTTCTACCTGATCAATCTCAGAGGTGTCAAGCATCACACAAAGCTTGATTGATAAGTTCTGAGCCTTATGTATTTATTTTCAACAGAAAAGGTTTGGTAAACGTTGTCTTGCGTTGCTCCATCTTTGCTCTGCAGAATCACATCCTGTCTAGAATAAGTGCTAGCTCATATCAGGTGTGGGTCAAACACTCTCTCTCTTCTTCTCTCTCTCTCGCGCTCTCTCTCTCTTTCTTGCTCTTTCTCTCCAGTTTATTATTTATATTTATGCTGTATACAGTTTATATATCTATATCTATATATATTTATATATGTATGAATTTACAGAATTTACAATAGAAATTCATTCTGAATTGAAATGTTGAGCATTGAGCGAACGTTCTCCCTCCCAGTTCTTCGTGTTGTGGGGTGTTGGTTGTGTGAGCCTGAGGTGCAGTAGAGTCGCCGCACACACACACACACACACACACACACACACACACACACACACACACACACACACACACACACACACACACACACACACACACTCCGTTCCTCCCTCTTCTCCATTAGCGAGGCCTCTGGCACGCCGCGAGCTCGCCGTTATGGAGTTTGTCCCTATCAGCACCTGCCTGGCTGCCAAAATGTGCAGTGGCCAAACAAAGGTCTGTGAGTGGTGGTGGGCCGAGCGGGACGCACACATGAAAGCCAAGGAGCGGCGGTGGCTCTCAGACAGACGAAATACGAGCCCGTGTTTTTCCAAAACAAAATTATGGAAGAAAAAAAACAGAATGGAAGTGGGAGAGATTTGATGAGGATGTGTGTGTGTGTGTGTGTGTGTGTGTGTGTTGTGTGTGTGTGTGTGTGTGTGTGTGTGTGTGTGTGTGTGTGTGTGTGGGGGGCTGTCAGCCACAGTTGGCTCCTGTCAGACTCTGGTCATTTCTCATTGAGAGCCATAAGGACGGCCTCAGCTCAACCACTTCCCAGAATGCCCTTCAGCAGTTCAACCCCCCCTCCACCCCCCCTATTTAAACCCATTTAAATCCGCAGATTTGACCGGGATCAAGTGTCCCAGGTGGTGAGATGAGACATTTCCTCTGTCAGGGTCGAGGGTTTGATTCCCAGTGGGACCACAAACACCACAGAGGAAGAAGCTCCTGTAAGGTGTGTAGGGAGTGAGCAGCAGGGAGCTCAGACGTCTGCTCCAGTACTCCCATCATAATTTAGTAATCTTAGTGAACAGTCTGGGTTATAGTCTTTATTTCAGGGAACCTGGAATTCCCCTCAAATATTCGGCTTATTTATTTATTAGTTTTTGTCATTCATTGTGTATGTGAGCGGCGCTCTGTAGGCCTCCGATCTACCGTGAAGTGTTTCCAGCTCATATTCAGATAACAGGAAAAAGCAGAGAGGTTTTCTCTCCCTTGGCTCAGCGGATTTAGAGAAACTCCAGATTTTAATCCCACCCTCCACTCACACACCGAGCTGTGAACGCACTGAATTTCGCCCTGTAAGTCTCGGAGGCGCCGTCCTGCCCTCTGCAGTCCGGCACTCGGCCAGGACAGAATGAGGGCCCTGGATCCTACCAGGCCTGTGTGTGTGTGTGTGTGTGTGTGTGTGTGTGTGTGTGTGTGTGTGTGTGTGTGTGTGTGTGTGTGTGTGTGTGTGGTCTGGATGATGAAAGAGAAGAAGAAGCTGTGTGAATCGGCCTGACTATAACCTCCAGAAGGGGTTTATAGATTCTCTCTCTCTCTCTCTCTCTCTCTCTCTCTCTCTCTCTCTCTCTCTCTCTCTCTCTCTCTCTCTCTCTCTCCCCCTCACACGCACACACACACACACTATCTCTATATTGCATTATAAAGTTGGGATATTAAAAAAAGCAAAGATTCTTCATATATCGATATGTTTTGTCTCTCCTCTTCCACAGGCCTCACTGATAGGTTGGGGGTGGGGGGCCTTAAATTACAGGTTACTTCCTATTCCCCCCCCCCCCCCAGCCAACAGCTGTACAGTTCAGGTTCCTGCTCTCAGCACTCAGGCTTCACATTCATACGCTCACTGCAAAAAAGGGTTTGAGAGAAGAATTTTAAAAGTTGTTTTAATCGTTTATGCGTATAAAGTTTTTACTACTTCCATAGGCCAATTGGTATGCATGCTGTCACCATAGTAATATTGTCTAAAACCGGCATGTGGTTTAGAGAATCCACTAAACTTCTACAGAAGTCATTTCTGTCTTAATTATTCATGAAATTATCACCAGAGTCAAATCAAAGCCCCTTAAATGCTCACAGGGAAACACCACCTCAACTCTGTTTACATATTACCTGTTCTACTAAGCTCATCCTGGCAGTCAGCAGCTCATATAATACCTGGTGTGTATCAGCAGAGCTGCAGTCCTAAATGTGTAACATGTAACATGTATCTCAGTGAAGATGGTTCAGTCCGTCTGGATTTATCAGCAGAAACTAAAGTCAAACTCTACAAACATGTTTTAGTGTCTAACTTCAGCTCAGATGTGTTACAGGAAGTTTCCTTTAGGTGTTTAGTTCCTCCCTTGCAAACCTCACCAGAGACCATCAGTAAGCAGGTCAAAGGTCAGAGCCGTGCGTCCTTAGAAACAGATATTATAAATATTAACGTGTCTCCATTCGGTCCAGCGCTGCTATGAACAAACCGCCAATTAGCCAACGAACGTGTAAATTCCTGCAGAAAGCAGCGATGCGGCCTCATAGCGTCTCTCTTCACCCGCGGTGCTATTTAAAGGTGGAATCTGCTCTGGGGGCTTAGAACGTTTCCATAGCTGGCATTCCCACCCAGAGGCACTGAAGTCTTGGGACAGAACTCTGAGGACGCGTCGTCGCGTTCGCCGCTCGCTCGCTCCGTACACGGCGGCTCGTTACGTCATTTAGGGACATCCAGCATTTACATATAAAATGTGTGACAGCAACCAAAACATAGAAGACTTTGTTTTTCACCATGTAAGCAAAGACCAAATCCAATCAGAGACTCCACTAGTGACCCCTACAGACTGAGATGTCCATTACACCCTCAGCCGCCGCAGCAGCCAGGAGAGAACGAGCAGCAGTGTTGCTTTTGCTAACTGTTTCCCTTGGATTAGGAGGAAACCAAAGTCTTACATTTTGTTGTTATCCCAGGAAAGCAAACTCTCATTTAGTCAAGATCTCATTAGCTGTAAACAGGGTCCAGCTTGAGCTCCCTCCCTCAGCTGATTTAGCTCAAAACCCCAAAACACTTTAAATGTATGAGACCAAACAGGCAGAAAGTTGACCCCCTCTTCGTCTTTAACAATCTCTCTGTTAACACGCGGCGCTGAGCTGTGAGAGGACGAGCGCCACCCTGCACGCTCAGGTTGGGATTACGAAACGCTCCCAGGGGCCCACAGCCCACTGACCAGGCCCGACCCGGGGGGGCCGGGGGGGGACAACCGCTGAAACCCGAGCATCATTGAACATCTCGTCAGCCGCGCGGCGAGTCCCCGCTGTTTGGAAACGAGATAGCCAAGAGTCCGACTGCAGACTATACGTTCACCAGGACGACAAGTTCAACGTCAACACAAACCACAGAGCAGCTCAGCAAACATCCCGCCTCCTTCTTCCTCAGGTTACTTCAACTTCCTGCTTTTAACTTCTTCACTTTTTCTTGTTTTATCTGCTTTTGTCTCCAAGGTTACTCTGTTGTTAAGCTTCTATATTGTAAAGAGTCACTAAGGTTCCATTCAAAGACCTACAGTCCTGAAGAGGAGCACACAAACATCTACACACGGACAGAGGAACACACAGAGATGGAGATGATGAGATCTGATCAAACTAGGACCGTCACTTTACAGAGGTTATGGAGAAGAAGGGCTTTGGATGTACTGACTTACTCGGTGTGTGTGTGTGACCCTCTGAGTGGACTTGAACCTGCTGCCTGAGAGGTCGTGACCTTTTCAGTCATTTCCTCTGTTCGGCCTTAGCGAGTGGATGCCTTACAGCCCGGTGGGAATTCTGATATCAAACGGGAGCCTCCGACCGCGAGCCAACCAGGATGAAACCTGGCAGAGAGAGGATAACGTGTGATTTACTGTTTACGTGGGATTTACTTCTCATCCTGTCCTGATTCAGGAGACTAGTTTGTGTTCATGCTGTACCAGAGATTCAACACTTCTCAAACATCTGCAGACTTCTGTGTGTTCCTGCATCCAGCACTGAGACAGGACCCCGCATGGCAATATGAACACGGCATCTTCATCTGTCAGCTCACTCCTCCTCTTCCTCCTCCTCCTCTCAGTGTGAGCTTCAGAGATTGAGTTGGAAAGGCAGAAGGTTTTCTAACGTAAACTGAGTTTGGTGGCTGAGCGGCGAGCGTGGACGCTGCCTGTGTTTACCCTGAGGTGAGGCCAGCAGCAGCCGGCCTGAAATCCACACCCTGAACACTGTTTACCCAACTGCTGCGCCCTAACCTCCGTACCTACGCTGGCTCCCCACATGATCCACCTTAATACTGACAAATGACTGTCTGACCAGGAAGTCAGAGGAACAGCCAGGGGGGTTGTGGGTGATCAACCCCCCGAAGTGGGGCCTTAAGATTTTGGGGGGCTAAAGTCAAGTCTCAATGGAAGTTGAGGATCCAGAGAGAGAACACCATGGAAATGGAGGAGAGGAGTCAGCAGGTCTTTGAACGCACCCTGATGGATCCATGGACACGTGTTAGAGCCTCTAAAGCTCCTCTACATTACATTACATTACATTACGGTCATTTAGCAGACGCTTTTATCCAAAGCGACTTCAATTAAGTGCGTTCAACAAAAGGTAGATAAAAGAACTTCAGGTCACAAGAAATCGTAAGCGCATGAAGAGACATAAAGAGAGAGAAGTTTAGCTACATGCTAATAACTTTACCTCTGACCTTTGACCCTGAACCCTCTGTATGTTCTCATGGATCTCTATCCTATAGTAACTTCCGGGTGTCCTCTCTCATCAGTCTGCAGCTCGTGTGATGAAGGTAGTTAGAACCTTGTTCTCATTTTATTGAGTTTTGATCTTCAGTTATTGCAGCGATGCCTCAGAGTTTGATGTTTATCTCTTTGTCCTTTGTGTCCTCATGCTCATCGATGCTGGCCTTGACCTCTGCCTGACCTCATTTGTAAACGTCCACACACACACACACACACACACACACACACACACACACAAATACTCATTTCTAGTCATTCCTTTTCTTTTCTTTTTCTTGTTTCTTCTTTTCCTTCATAAACATTTGCACTTATCTATTTTTATGTTTTATTGTTTTATTAATCTGTGTTTGTTTACAAGTAGATCTGCCTTCACATGATCCCACACACACACACACACACAGACACACATGCCTGCCTGCTCTCCACACCCTCTGCCCCGCCCCCTGCCCTCCACCCTCCAGCCCCCTCATTGGCCGATCGTGTCGTCACAGAGACAACAGCTGTCTCCAGGATGAAGAAGCTACTTTGAGGGTGCCAGCCAGTCTGCAGGCCTGCAACTGGAGAGTCCCCAGGGTCCCTGCACACACGCACACACACACACACACACACACACAGGCAGTGCACTGGGCTTAGCGCCCTCTAGAGCGTGCAGGACGTTAGCTCACTGCCTCCGTCCTTCAGTCTGTCCTCATTTTTACCCTGTGTGTTCTCAAACTTCATTCCGTACTTTAACAAACTGACAGCAGAGAGTATTTATGTTTTCCTCAAAGCTGTGACAAGAAATTTGGTGTGAAGTGAGCATGAAACCTCCCACACTCACACACTCACAGAGTCTCATTCCAGGGCCCTGCACTATGAAGAAGCTCACTCACCCGGCCTCCTTTGGGCCGTGAGGCTTAGTCTGAATGATGCTGCTGCTGCTAATCCACAGATTTAGTTATTAAGGTCGAATGGTGCTGTTTTCTCTGCGTTTCCTTAGAGAGAATCTCATTCAATCTCACATCGTTACTCAAGCCTCTTCTGCCTTTTGTTCTTCTGAGCTCATTCTGGCAGTCAGCATCTCATGTTATACCTGCAGCCATAAATGTGTAACATTCTCAGTGAAGATGGTTCAACCGTCTGAGTTTATCAGCAGAAACGAAAGTCAAACTCTCCAAACATGTATCAGTGTCTAACTTCAGCTCAGATGTGTTACAGGAAGTTTCCTTTAGGTGTTTAGTGTTTGTGTCCATGTGACCTTTGACCTTTACTGGGAAAGTTCTGCTGGTTTCTAGCAGCCTGGTCCAGAGGAGAGCAGACCTGCAGCTCTGTTTACCGCTCTGCCTCTCTGTCAAGCTCTACTCCTGGTGAAGAGGAGCTTGATGCTCTGTCACAGACCAGGGAGCAGCAGTCTCATGCCCGTGTCTCAAAGACCTGGAGGTCCCCTTATGACTGATGAGGTTTCTATTGTACATCTGACAGCCATCTTTTACTTTATAGACCCATCAAAAAGGATTTTTGTTAACATACATGTGTCCTTCTGGTCTGATGCTCATATGTGCTGCACTCTTGTCCCTGCTGTGTTTCAGACACCAGAGGATGAAGCCTGTCGGTGTGACTCCATGTCTGCTC